>NC_142132.1:17701818-18012840 GCF_024610735.1 Ursus americanus
AAAAAAATACTGTTCCTCAGGGTATAAGGCTAAAGTTTGTATTGTGATTATTTTGTTTTGCATTTTAAATGCAAAACATTGTTTGACTGCTTGGGATATAAGTATGAAAATGTACTATTTTAAAGGAAAAGCTTAATCTTTCTTAGAAATCAATGGGCATAATTACACTATTAACTAACACCTTTGGGTCTGGTTCTGGGTTGATGTGGGATAGCAAAGTCCTATATTTTAACTACGAGGAATACAGGCATTTTACCCACAGTCAGAAATGCTCCACATTATAATGTACATTTCATCATACAGTCCAACTTGATTTCTTCATCTATTCATTCACAAATATTTATTGAGAATTGAGATACTTTTGCACAGCATGATCACAGTTCTTATTCTAAAATAGCATATAATGTAGCTGGAGCAACGAGACTAATCGCATGCAGGAAAAAAGCAAACTGCAAGGCAGCATAAGATTTTAGGACCCAATAGGGCAGATGCTGGCAGAATGGTGGATGAAACAACCAGAACATGTTAGAGTTCCACTGGAAATACGTGTTCTGACAATATCATAGTATCCCTTCAGTTTATTTATGGTAACATTTTGAAATGTGACCCAATAAACCAAATCACCATCCAAATAGTTCTTTGAACATTTCTTTGTATGATTAGCACCCTTTATTCCTAAGCAATCTACACAGGCAGAAAATTAAGGATTGGACCTTTTAGTACTAAAATATTTCTACATATTTAAGTTAAATTTTGAGATGAAGGCCAATTGTGAAGTTAAACTAAATGGAAAAACCATTTTCTTCCTTTTAGATGAATTCATTACAAAAGATATGTGGAGAAGAGGAGATTGTGTCAGGTCAGAAAGACTAGCTGGAGCAATGATTCTTGAGTCACATAGTTAAGTCCAGAGGGTGGGAAGCAGGAGAGAATCATGGACAAAACAGCACATAAAAAGGCAGTTAGGTGAGAATAAGTGAATGAGCGACACACAGCAATAGCGCACACATTAATTTGATTACGGGAAGCAAATGCAGGCAATCTAAGCTTCTGAAATGATGAAGCTTAGGAATTAGGGAGAATTAGAAGTGAAGTGAATGCTAGAATGTGAAATTTGGATTTGACCCAATTGGCAATGATAGGCCCTGCATGCTCTTCAAAGAAGCCACGTGGGAAAAACCCCCACACCTCTTTTTACAAGTCCAACTCTATCACAGTGTCTCTCAATCCAGAGGCACAGCATTTATAAAATACATATGCTTACACAATTGCCCTTATTCCGAGGTCACTTTACCCCTTAAAAGAGTGATATTACCTGTAACTGATATTTTACTGTTTTAACAGACCCACACACAATGCCCTGAGGAAGAGATTTAATGTGGTGAAATCAAGGATATGCTGTTAACAGAAGAACGTGGAAATGCAGCAATGATGTGGCCAGGGGATTGGCCATGGAGTCAAAAGAAAAGGCCTATGTGTAGGTTCAGAAACTATGGTATCTTAGTCTTTAACCTGAACATCTTATTACAGGAAATATTATGAGTTATCTGCTTTTTTGGTACCTGTATATTCTTTGCACCTGTGACATTATTGCACGCCATGACTACAAAATCTTACCATCTTGGATTTAAAGGTGTCTAGGACTCAGATTTCCAAAACTAGTTTTGGATAGCCTTTAAGCATAAAACTACTCTTTCAAAGACAGAGAGAGTAAACAAGAAAAGGATACCCTGCAAAAGGGCACACTATAATAAGGATTTTCTGACATATCTTTTCCATGTGTTTTCTAAAAATACATTTTCCAAAACATTTTTATGATGCATTACTTCATGCTTAGGTAGGTAGAACAGGTATCATTATTCTCATTTTACAAATGAGGAAGGGATGACCCTACTAGGTAAGAGACCTGCAAAAACTCTCAAAGGCTGGTGGTGGCCAAGACAGGATTTAAATCCAGGCCTCCTAACTAGAATATCCAGTGCTCTTTTCAGCCCACTCCACTGATGTACCCTATGAGCCTCTATAAGGCAAAAAAATTTTATATGCTACACAACACTCTCCCAACTGTTAGATCTTAACACAGACATAAGTGTGGCCAAGCGTTATAAGAAATGCTTTAATATAAAGTGTGTGGGGGGCAAGGAAGGGGACTCATAATACTTTCCTCAGGCTCTCTTATTAATCTAAAATACTTTGTATAGGTGAATAGAAGGATGCTACGAAATGATTCAAGAGATAGGAAATGAACATGGACAGTAACATAAAGAATTAGAAAAATAAATACATCTTGCAACTGCAATTGTTCCAGGAGGAGCACTACAGAGAAAAGCTCTCAAGAGTAAATCTTACGGCAGCGGCTGCTTTCAGCGGAACATGAAACAGGAGTGGGAACAGGCTAAAAAATAATAAAAACTTTGAAAAAAGTTAAAAGATGCATGTAACTTAAAACTAACATCTTTTTCTACACCGTAAGGTTAAATTGTGAGGTTGACATTGGCATTTTTTGTGTTGTCAACGCTTTCTGTGTATCGGCCTGTGTACAAACAATATCTAGAGATGTCATCTGCATATTTATACCAAAGGAGCTTATGAATAGGACCTGTCAGTATATTTTAACACCCTTCCAAAACGTCAGCTTTCGTGAGATATAAACACAACATGTTTAATTTATTAGTTTGGTCTTAATATAAAAAGTTGACAATCATATGTCACTGTAACTATTGATAAGGTAAATATGGACTACAGGAAAATGTCAAAAAGTTATTGAAATGTTTGCTGAAATACTACATCAAGTTGTATTTATTAGCTCTTCTCTGCCAATGAATATGTCATATTTTGCTACCTGTGGCCATTTCTGAGAAGATGTACCCAACGGAGCATTTCAGAAACTTCATTCTTAAAGCATCTGAATTCCCAGGTATGAGAAATTTGAAAGGAGTCAGAACACAGAAAACACGTACAATAACACATGGCATTATTATTTTGCTCCGCTAAAGTTAAATTGTGCTCAAAGAACAATTCATACTGGATGTAACTGTTTGGTTAGAATACTTATGTTTTGTATTCCAATCACTTACCATAGATGTTTAAAATTGTAAATTCTTAAATTGAATTCACTAGGCACTTACTGAACACCTACTATGTACTACACTTTTTTGACTACTTCAGAAAACATGACAAGTGGAAGACCCAGGCTCCTCTCCTGAAGATCTTACGATTTGGTGGGAGTGATAAAACATAAGTAAGTGAAAATCAAATCATTTCAGCACTGACATGGAGGCAGTGCGTAAGTCGGTCCAGGTTATAAACATACGTACCAAGGCGAATGGGAAGTAAAGAAAATCTATCTTGACAGGAAAGATAATTACAAAAGACTTTTCGAAGGGAAGTGGATAAAGGGCTAGGGGTTGCAGAAACAGAAGGTATGTCAATAGAAGACTCATAGATTATATTGAACCAAAAGTTCCAATACATACCTGTTATCCTAAACTGCATGTAGAATAGTTTTAAAGCAATTTGAAAACTTTCACCAGTCTCGAAATGCCAAGTATTCCAATTTTCAATGTTGTCCACTGTACGACATGTCATGAGCCGTAGGGAGCACAGAGGTTGTCCCGTGTATATTTGACTTAAAGAAGCAGAGACACAATGACTTGCCCAGTGGCACTCAGCTAGTTAGTATCAGAGCTGACACCCAAAGCCAGAACTCTAGACCCTTAATCCAGGGTACTTTCCACTGCATCACATCACCTCTCTTGGTTAACAGCTTGTCTGAAATAAATGTATATTGGTTAGGGAACCAAATGTTCTTTAAGCTCTGCACGTTGGAACTCGTAGAGACTGTAGTGACTCTTTAAATGCCACAAAGCTGCATGATTAGTAGCTTTAGAGTCAGATAGATTTGACTTCAAGTCCTGGATCCAAATTATGAGACCTTGGGAAAGTGTCTTAGCTCTTCATAACCTCGTGTATCTGAATTATAAACTGGCTGGGTAGAATAAATGATATACAACAGGATGTCTAACTTGTTACAAGTCCTCAATTGTTACTTCTCTCTCCCTCTCCCTCTCCAATCCTCATCAGTGATCCTTCTAGACTGAGGACTTTTCAATCAGTAGTAATTTTGCCTCAAAGGGGCTACTTGGAATACCTAGAGACATTTTTTTGATCGTCATGACTGGAGTGGGGTGGCGGTGGCCTCTGGAGTTTGGTAGGTAAAGGCCGGAGATGTTGCTAAACATGCTACGAGGGGCGCCTGGGTGGCTCAGTCGTTAAGTGTCTGCCTTCCGCTCAGGGCGTGATCCCAGCGTTCTGGGATCGAGCCCCGCATCAGGCTCCTCCGCTGGGAGCCTGCTTCTTCCTCTCCCACTCCCCTGCTGTGTTCCCTCTCTCCTGGCTATCTCTCTCTCTCTGTCAAATAAATAAATAAAATCTTTAAAAAAAAAATGCTACGAGGCACAGGACAGCTTCCCCTCATCCCCAACAAAAAATTATCCAGTCACAAACTTCAATAGTACTGAGGTTAAGGATTTCTGTTCGAGACCAAAGAGAAAGACTACCCATTACCACTAGTGTCCCGATAGAAAAGAGATCATACCTTTTCTGCCCCCAACGATAAGCATCCTAACTTCATCAAAGTATCAAAATCAAGATAGAAGTGTATCAGATCCCCAAGCTGGGGTACATAGAGTACAAAAATACAATTGCATTAATTAATTCCTTTCTATATGGATTCTTCTATTTGCATGTGATAAGAGTTGCAGGCAGATCTATATTTCCAGAGACATGGAAAGATTATTTCCTTAGAATCTCCTCAAAGGGGTAATAATTAGTTAAAAAGACAAAAATTTCTGAATCTTCATGAACCTCTTTTTTTTTAACTGGAGGACTAGAAAATTCTTTAGGCAAATCTGAACTCACTGACATCAGTTTGTAGTTTGAGATCTTTCTTAGTACTACCTAGATTCCAAAAAGACATTCTGAGTATCAGGATCTAGCAGGAAGAGGCAGATCATTGCACGTGTTCCAACAAACGGGCACCCCAGGCAGTTGCTGGCAGCGTCCTCACCCTTCTGGTGTATACCTGGGACTTCCCCACCCTTTTTCTTACACTTTTATTTTCCCCGACTCCTATCTTCTCTTCTTTTTCTTTTCCCTGCTCTCTTTGCCTCTTGTCACTTGCCAGTGACAGTTGTTTAGCCCCCGTCATGACAAAATTCAAAAGACAAAACGCTTGATTCAGTGGCAAGGTTTCAGTAACACTTTCTGCGAGACAGAAAGGAGAGAGATAGGAAGAGAGTGTATTTTAATTTGTGCTCTCTAGGCACTATACCTACAGGGCAGGGGGGGTAAGATTTTGCAAAAGCGGTGGTAGAAGAGACCCCGTTTCAAAAAACATTATCAAGGGCTCAAGAAATATAGCTGCTCATAATCTATTTATTAATATTTAGAAACACAGTATTTCTAATTTTGCTGGGTTTAAAATCATTCCTCTTTGGAGTGAAAAGCCCCTCTTAATACAAAGGGGCTATTGTAAATGAATTTGGACTTGGAGATTTCTTTCAGAAAATGCCACAATATGGTATATTTTAAGTATCAGAGCGAGCCACAGTGCCATCTATGGCCATCTGAATTAGAAAGCAGAATTTCGCTACTTTGACAATCTCCGAAGACTAGGAAAGATAGAAAGCCCTCTCCGCTACAGAATACCCTGACAGAAATCTTGCCCCAAATCTATATTTTGAAGACACGTGGAAAGATTATTTCCTTAGAATCTATGAGGGGGGGTAATAATCAGCTAAAAAGACAAAAATTTGTGAATCTCCAAAATTACGTACTTTCATGAGGATAATCTGACTGGAGAGCCTATAGCAAAATGATATACCCATAAACCAAGACTCATCAATCAATTCCCTATGTTAAAAAAAATAAAAAACAACAACAAACCTGAGAAAATGAAAATTATTTTACTTTAAGAAATAGAATAGATTTTAAGATAATAATTTAAGACACAAAAGAGTATTTTTTTTAATCTGTGTCTTTTTTGACTGTGGTTCAAAAATAGTTTAAAAGTTATTTCATAATCAAAAGCTCTAAACACCATTTGACATGATGATCATAAGATTTCAGTTGATATCATAAGCTACGGGTTACGTAAAATTAGAAATTTTTCAACCTGGCCACAAAAGGAACTTCAATTTTCTCCCTAAACAAGAAAAATACTCTAGTAATTCTACTATCAAGTTGTAAGTTATTTTCCCCACACCAATGCACAGCTATCATCATTTAGAACCAACTAGATTTTCTCTTTCTTTCTGTTCCAAATTCACTCGGCTTACTGCCAAGAGAAAATACAGACACAGGGGAGGCAAAGAGCAATTCTGTTAAGATCAATGAAGATGTTGGCCATAACAGAATCCTATTTATCCATCACATCCGTACTTCTTTTTCTGATTAGAGATTACTAGCAATTTCTTGACAATTCTTGTACAAAATTAAGTTACAATCAGTCTTGCAAGACTTCACAAGGGAAAGAAAAAATTACATACATACATATATATATAGTTTTTCCTACTAAATCTAAAAACAACAACATCCTTTATAACTATTCCATTCTTAAAAGGGGTTTTAATATGCATATTTTCCTTTTAAAGCAGTTAAAAGTGAATATTTATAGACAAAAAATTCGCATAAAGACGTTCTATTGGCACTGGCTTAAGAGGTTAAAGGCACAGTCTACTTAGTAGCATGAAATTAAAGGCTGAGGGTTTTGTTTTGCTCTAAGCTCAAGTGAAAATTTAAAATGCTCATTTTGCCACCTAGGGAGAAAAATTATGCTATGCTCTGGTTATGACTTCATGCTATGGCTTCTGTTTTCCCCAAATAAAGGTTATCATAGCACGTAACTTTAAACCAAAAGGAAATTAATTTTTAAGCAATTTCTTAATCGATACAAAAGAAATGTGGGCAACTGTTACTGTAAGATATGGGATTTGCCAACTTAAAACACGTATGTAAAGTAATAGCATTGAAGATTTGAAAGAAAAAAATGAAAATAAGTTAAAATGGCACTGCAACTCTCAGGAAACTCTCAGGAAGGAAGAGCTTCATCCTTTCAGATGCTTCATTTAATATAAAGCAACCACATCACCCAACACATGTAGTCTTTCAATGGCTCTGAACCACAACTGAGATAAAGGCTGAGCTCAGCTTAACCAACAAGGCTTTACTGAGCTCTCAGGCTCGTCAAGCTCTGATGCCCAAGTCACTCTGTACCGGTTAAATGATAAAGTCGGGGAATGGGCACTGGGCCTCAGGATTTTCTACAGTCCCCCAGGTGATTCAGTGTGTAGCAAAGTTTGGAACGAAGGGGGCGCCTGGGTGGCACAGTGGTTAAACGTCTGCCTTTGGCTCAGGGCGTGATCCCGGCGTTGTGAGATTGAGCCCCGCATCAGGCTCCTCCGCTGTGGGCCTGCTTCTTCCTCTCCCACTCCCCCTGCTTGTGTTCCCTCTCTCGCTGGCTGTCTCTATCTCTGTTGAATAAATAAATAAAATCTTTAAAAAAAAAAAAAAGTTTGGAACGAAGGCTCTAGCCCCATATTTTACACCAGATGCAATATCAGACACTCTAGGCCTCTCCTCCCTCCTTTCCATCATACCTCCCTCCCCTTTAATTACCTGGTACTTCCAACCTGAATCAACTTTGCTTCTCATACGTTCCTTCTCATCCTTCAAGTCTCAGTTTGGGTGGCACCTTCACTTCCACACAAACACACAGGTTGGATGCCCCTCCCTGAAAGCACACCCTTTCACGCACTACCCTACCAGAGCCTCTCCAACTTCACTTACCACAGTATTATAAAGACTGTGAGCTTCTCGAAAAATATGTCTTACTCATCTTTTGACTACTCAATGCTTGACACATAATAGATATTAAGTATACATAGTTATTTATAACAACAAATTGTTCAAAGCCACCAAAATTCAAACCAACTTCAATGAAGTGGCTAGAAAGAACATGAGTGTGAAAGTTCTCTTCCTCGGCTTCCTCATTTGTTCTTTATTTTTTTTCCAACGTTATTTATGTAAGTCATCTCTACACCCAGTGTGGGGCTTGAACTCACAATCCCGAGATCAAGAGTCTCATGCTCGTCTGACCGAGCCAGCCAGGCGCCCTGTCATTTGTTCTGTAGCTTGAAATTCATCCTAATATTATTTGTTCTACTAGTGAGAATTTGATTTAAATCACTTTAGCTTCCAGCATATTCTTTCTAGTTGTGTACTATCTTGCCTTATATATTTGGGTGTATTCTAAACCAAATTCTCAGTATAGGACAATGTTGGGAACTTTTAAGTTATAAAGCTATTCAGTCCTCTTTAGGTATGTTAAAGTCAATTCTTTGTTGCTATTGATGACTATACTTAACAGGTACTATAGAATCTTGCCCCTTCTCCTTCCCAATGCTGGTATGTATGTTAGGCCAGTGACATAACAATGCAAAGACAGTGACTTCTAAAAGTTTCCGGGAAATGTCAGTTATCAGAAATTAGAGAAGGAATGGGAAGGAAGTCCAAAGTAAATAATTTTACATGTATTTTTAACTCTAGATGAAAAACTCAGCACAACTGTAACTCTAATTAGTAATATGATACATATAATAAGGTGATATAAAATGACATCCAGTACCATGATTCTTCTACCTTTAATTCTGAACCTCCTACCACAAGGTCAAAGAGAAACTGCTTGTATAGATTAATTTCTAAGATGTTTTTTTACAAAACAAAATGCACTAGAATATAAAAGCAATGCAACTTAGAAGGTCATATCTGAGAATAAGACAGAAGATTTCAAGTCTCAATCCTTTGTGTAGATGGCAGTTAGTCTACTGAAGCACTGAGAAAGAGGGTTTACATCTTTAGATTATTGAAGGAATCTTCTGGCTTTACTATACCTTCCCCTCTATACTCTTTAATTCTAGGATCACCACTTGTACACAGCAAAGTCACTGACTAAAAATCAGTGCTGTTCTCAAAGTCCTTGCACGGTTCTTATTTTATTTGACATTCCTATTTACCCATTAGGTAGGCAGAACCGACAGGGTGATCTAAATTTGCAGATACAGAAACTGCAGCAAGGATGAACACGGCATGTCTGAGGTCTCAAGCCTAGAGTTCCTGGGCTGTTCTCACAATTTCACACTTCCTCTTCCATGACCAAATTTAGCTTGCGCACAGTATTAGAAAATATGGGATGGACCATTTCTAACAAATGTCTAACAGTATATACATGATTGTTTTGGAGTGTAAATAAAGCCGTCAAATAGGGGCCCTGGATCAGACAGCATTTGAAATGAATAGCACTGAATCATGTTCTTTAAAAAAAAAAAAAATGGAGAAAAGAAAAATTTAAGCTTCACTGAAACTAAATAGAATATAATCTGTAAGATTCTAACTATGGAGATAGTTTTCTCCTTTCTAAGCTTCACTTTAAAAAGCACATATGTCCGGGGCATCTGGGTGGCTCAGTCGTTAAGTGTCTGCCTTTGGCTCAGGGCGTAATCCCAGGATGCTGGATCGAGCCCCTCATCAGCCTCCCTGCTCTGCTGGGAGCCTGCTTCTTCCTCTCCCACTCCCTCTGCTTGTATTCCCTCTCTCTCTGGCTGTCTCTCTCTGTCAAATAAATAAATAAAATCTTAAAAGAAAAAAAAAAGCACATACGTCCACAAATAAGACACCCTAGTCTTGGCTTCAGTTGAAATTTATTTGTAGAGTAGGTTTATACAAAAAGATCAAAATAAGAATACAATGAAACAAGAAAATGTCATTCAATATGCAGAGATGCAATGTTTCATTAGGAAAGTCAAAGAGTATCAGGTAAAAAAAAATCAGAAGAGATTAGCAAAGGGGTCTCTTGTTTTAAAGTACAGAATACAGTTTTCAGAAACTCAGTTCATTTCTATAATCAGACATTTCCAACCAAGGCCACTGCCATTCAATGTAACTTACCAAACCATAAAATCTGACACTCAGTCCATTTTAAGAATGCAATTACAGATCAAATTCTTCATAACCAATAATAGAAGTCTCCATTTTCTTTTTTTTCTTTTGTTTTTTAAAAATGTTATTTATTTATTTTAGTGGAGGGGGGGCAAGAGCAGAGAGAGGGAGGGAGAGTCTCAAGCGGACTCCACGCTGAGCTCGGAGCCTGATGCGGGCCTCAATCCCTGGGATCATGACCTGAGCCAAAACCAAGTATTGGATGTTCAGCCGACTGCACCACCCTGGTGTCCCCCAAATCTCCATTTTCCTAGTAGATTTCTAAGTCCCAGACAGAGATAACTGGTTTTAAACCGTACTCAACAGAACCAAATGGAGAATGAGAAAATGCGGACAGTTCCTTAGAATCTTCTGTGATGGAGACTGATCTATAGCAGCTTCTGTGAATTTGCAAAGACAGGAGGAGCCTCACGAACTAATAAAACGCACTAAGGATGGAGTCCCATTTCTTGATGTTCCTAAATTTGACCACACTTAAGCATTTCAGAGGGATTTGTAGAAAAGCTTTTAATCTATGACCTTATGAACTTCTTAAAACAAAAGCCTAAAGAGCAATTTGACTCCACATTTATTATTTGTTTTTACTCTTAAATATGATTCTTCCATTTTGGGGAAACTAAAACACACAAAGTTAAACAAAACAACCTAAGCAAAAAATGAAACCATCTCTATGCATGGTCCGTTTCCTGGTAGACTTTTAAGGACGTGGAATCAAGAGAAAAAAGTCTCTGGTTGAAATCTCTTCTAGCCCCATTTTAACTTCTTGTACAGGGAAGCTGAAAATAGTTGACATGGCAAAGCGCTTCAATTACTATTACACAGTTTAAAACCCTTCACCCTAGAGATCACTTTTGGCTCGTCTTCATCACCAGCAGCTCAATGCTCCTAAAAGCGATATGCTAAGTCAGAAGTGCCTAATCTATTTTAAGTTTTGTTCTGAACCTCACAAATGTAGGCCTAGATAAAAGACAATAAGAGTGGCATAAAGAGCAACTGAGGATTCAGGAAAAAAGAAGTAAAAGTCACAACCACCATGTGTCATTCCCAGGTGCTAATTTACATCAATGTAGCAAAGCACAAAATTGACACACTTTATTAGAATATTTTTGTAACCCTAAGGCTTAAGTAGGAAACCTCTAATTCAGTCAGTGGTGTTACATAATGCAGTTGTGAGTTTCGAGATCCGTAGAACACAAGCTTTAAGAGGGTGATGAACATGTGAGTAAGGGTCCTGTGTGGAGCCACGACCTTGAGGCTTTAGGGAGCTCCAGCATCATCACTACCAGAGCATCACCGTCCTCCTTTCCTGTTTGGCATTTACCAGGAGAGTGACCGGCAAGTACTTTGATAAAAAAGCATTTCATTTAGAAATCAATTAGCTACTTTTCTTTCCAAGGAAAGTATACCATACATGAAAAATGAGAATGACTCAAAGGCAAAACCAAGTAAAAAGGCTTGTCTTTTAAACTACTTAGGGCTTTTCCCAGAGAATTGAACAGGGGTTCCACAACTCTTGATAACACAGCCTCTGACCATTTATTTACAGAATATCAGACTATTTTTGACCATGGGACAGTTTATAAGCAACCAGTAAAAAGTTTACTATTTATGAGCAAACAATTTACCATTAAAACAGAGCTGGCTTTTTGACGATGGCAATTAGCTTCTTCATGTTTCAAACACCAAATAACACTTTCCCATTAATTTTTAAACCAATGTGGCTTTAACTTAAAATAAACTGTACATCAAAAGAATGGAAAATAAACAGCCAGGAACACAATTTGACGAATTGGATTTATTTAGTTTATTTATCTAAACAGGGACCATTGGATCTCTTTAATAGGCTGACAGCTGCACTGGGCTGGTTAATAAAACATTCAGCAGTGTCTTCAGCCAATATAGAAATGCAAATCCCATCAGAAGTATTTTATTCATGAGGCAGTAATTTCAGTTACTACCAGTTCCTTAAAAAAAAAAAAAAAAAAAAGCACTCTGCAAATAAACAGTGCCATCTAGTGACTAGCAATGAAGCCAAATTTGCCACAGGCTTATGATTAATCTTTCAAAAATCTCACCTGTTTTTACCTTTCCTCTTTATTTCTTAGGTGAAATGAAAGAGGCTAGGTAAACCAAGCAAACAACAGAAAAGTCGGCAACAATTTGTTAAGTCATTTAAGAAGCATTATAAGCAGAGACAACTACATTAAAACCAATAAGCTTTAGACTCTTTTTGTTTGTTTTTTAAAGCAATTTAGCAATGTAAAATACACACTTCATCTGCTTAGAAAACTCAAGCTGCCAGAAATGCCACAATGTCATGACAAAAATTTGCTCCTTCTGCCATCAAATGGCACTATAACTTTAATTTCAATGTTTAAAAAAATGCATAAGTTTAGGTAAGAAAATACATTCTAATAAAATTGCAAGGTCCAATCAGAGATCTGACACCAATTAAGTAACTTACACGCACTGAACACGTGAGTGCGTGCACACAGGCGTATTTGTCTCAGTATACACTTCAACGTGGCGAATGACTACAGTGGACATGCAAGCTCTTTTTGCAGCTCACACAGCTCTACAGGAGCTAAAGGCAATGGTCTCAAGCCCAAGACAGTCTTTAAAAAAAAAAAAAGGCACATTGGAAGAAAGTGTCAGAGCTTCCCAAGTGAAGAAAATCTACTAAGGCCAACTTCAAATTCAGTCCATAAGACCAATGATAAAATATTTAATATATAGTACAGTTCCATTCAAGTATACATGGTGGGAGAAGGGTCAAGAACATGAACCTTTTACAGCATCTTGCATTAGGAGACCAGACTGACACACACACACACACACACACACACACACACACACACAGAGATCAGTCCCCTTCTGGCATCACTACAGCCGAAAATAGACTTTTGGTTTCTTCCCTACCCACTGCGTCCATTTCCTGTGTCAGCCTCTGGAATTATTGGAGGCTCTGTGAATAGAAGATTTACCAGGGTCAATGCCTAGAATGAGAATCCTACAAAAAAAGAAGGCCACTTGCCTGATGATTTTTTTTTTTTAACAGTTTCATACAGCAGGGCCTTAGGAACAACTGTCTTAAGGAAATAACTACAGGGGCGTCTGGGTGGCTCAGTTGTTAAGCGTCTGCCTTCGACTCAGGGTGTGATCCCAGGGTCCTAGGATTGAGCCCCGCATCGAGCCCCACATTGAGCCCTGCATCGGGCTCCCTGCTCTGCTGGGGGCCTGCTTCTTCCTCTCCCACTCCCCCTGCTTGTGTTCCCTCTCTCGCTGGCTGTCTCTCTCTCTGTCAAATAAATAAATAAAATCTTTAAAAAAAAAAAAAAGGAAATAACTACAAATAAGGAAAATCACATACATGCACATAAATGTAGTGTTACTGTCTCCCTTAAGGGCCAAGTCATATCAAGATAACTAATATAGTCTTCAGTTTGTGATTAAGAACTATTGAAAATGTAACATGAGTTCAGTTTCAGACCAGATACGGAGAGCCATGAATATCTGCTTGCCTTACCATATTAATATATCTTCCATGGAAGAGTAGCTTAGAAAAAGAAATCTCAGTTGTGTCTAATTTCAGAGTTGTAAAATCTCCATAAGGACAGGTAACAGTATCTTTCTCATATAATTGTGGATTAAATGAATAACGTATTTAGTCTTCAGCCCTGGGTGGCCTATGATTTTATTTCTCATCACACTCTAACACAGAGCAGATACAGAGAAAGAACAACAAAAATGATCCAATGAGTCACAATAAAAATGTAATTCCAAGGGATATTTTAATAAGAGCCATAATGTTGTTGAAACCCTTTGATTTGGTAATCTGCCCTCTGAGAAATGACCCTGATGAAATAATCCTGTTCTAATATGTTCATCGTAGCACAATAAATTACACAGGGAATAAATGGAAATATATTACAAGTCAACAAAAGATGAACTAGTATCACTGATTGAAATATTATGCACCCACTAAAATGATTCTGAATTCATAGAACTGAAAAGTACCAATGCTAGAATCTTTTGTTTGAAGAAAGGTGGAAAAACGTGAGTTGAGAAACATCATTATTATGTAAAATAAAACAATAAATTATGCACGGGAGAGGGGAAGGGAAGACTGGAAGAAAACAAATCAGGGGCGCCTGGGTGGCGCAGTCGTTAAGCGTCTGCCTTCGGCTCAGGGCGTGATCCCAGCGTTCTGGGATCGAGCCCCACATTGGGCTCCTCCGCTGTGAGCCTGCTTCTTCCTCTCCCACTCCCCCTGCTTGTGTTCCCTCTCTCACTGGCTGTCTCTGTCAAATAAATAAAATAAAATCTTTAAAAAAAAAAAAAAAAAAGAAAACAAATCAAAACGTAAAATGTGGATCTTCTGGGGTAATAGGGATAAGGTGTTTTTTTCTTCTTTCTACTCTTCTTTATTTTCAGAATATTCTATAATGAGCAAGTATTTTTACAGAGAATCAAAAAACAAATGTAATTTTTTAAAAAATGGTAAGCATATTTATTAAGTGCATATAGTGGAAGAAAATTTCTTCTCTGGAATGGTGCTGTCCATTCTGGCTGTCTTATTTCCTTCTAAAATGCACTTAGGTTCCTGCAAGAAGGATAAGCTGATGCTATAATTACAAATATTACTGCTGACACTACCTAAATCTCTAAAACATGATTTCATGGTTTTCTACAGCTTCCACAGAATAGAAGTAAAATATCCCAGGGAGTCATAAGAACAGAAAAGATAAAATGTAAACAGAAGCATCAAGTTCTTGACCTTTCAACCAAAATCAAAATTTAAAAGAGTTCAGCTTTCTCATTTGCACTTCTTTAGTCTATCTTAGACTTTAAAAAAAAAAACAGAATAGGGCTACTGCCTTCACTCATAAACTCGGATACTCAAGTTGTCCATTCACCTGTTAAAAGAGAGAGTGCAGGTAGTAGCAGTAAAAGCTTCAAGCTGTTCCACAACATCCTTTGAACCCTGACCTAAGGGACCAACTCCGATAGTCTGCAGGTAGTTGGGTTTCTAGGACCATTCAGCCTCACTGCTGAGACTGTCAATAGAAGTGCCATTCTCTGATGTAGACAGCTTTGCACTAGGAGCTGGCTAACAATCACATCACATAGTCTGCCAAACAGGAAAAGGACAGCATTCGGGCACCAATGACCTGGGATAGAAGTGAACTTGAGACGGGGGCTAGAAAGCTCTACTTCTAACATTCATTACAATCAATTCCTCCACCCCAAATACTGTATGTGTGTGTCCGTCTTAAAGGAAGTTCAGCTTTGTTACAAGAAAAAAGAATATGCAACTACACAAATAAACCACAAGATGGCGCCAGCACACAGTACAATATCCGAGATGTAAAAGGCATTCAACATACCGTGTCCTTACGTGACTTTTGGAAATTTATCCTGGTACATCATGTACTTGTTCCTTCTTTTTCTACTTATGAGAGTTGGTCAAACATTTTATACAATGTTAGGATTTCTTGTTTGTACAAGTTCAGTGGTTTTTTGTTTGATTGATTTTATTTTCTTAAGAAATAAACAATAATCTTAAACTTGAAAAATCCTCTACTATATATTCCCCCCTTTTGGTTCGTTCTTTTTCCTGGAATTTCCTGTCATGACACTGCTCTAGCTAACCTTACACCAATACTGAAAAAAGAAATTACCAGAACAATAGAAATATATGAATTCTAATTTTAAAAATGTTTTCAAATACATAAAGAGGATATTAAATTGATTTTTATGGAAACGTGAAGTTGGAGATCCTTCTCCAAAGGATCATGGAGAAAACATAAGAAAGTATGTTTGGATGATTTGATTCTGGCCCGGGCTCTAAACAACAGTGTGACTCTAACGTAAGTCATTTGGTCTTCCTGGTCTTCCACTTCCTCATCTGAAAATAAGATCTTTGGCTTCTGGCCTCTCTGGACCTAATATTCCTAACTTACGCTGAGACTGTAAAAAGCCAAAAATGAGCAACAGGAGGCTATCAGAGGCCAAATGTCCAGGATAATAGAGTCAGGCCAATGAACAGAATCATCAGGAATAGCAACAGTATAAAAGGGAACACAGTGATGACCACTGCCTTCCCTTAACTTCCCACAATTATGAATACAAATTCTAACCCAAATTTTAAAATCTTTTACGTAGCTATTTATTCAGTTACAAATTAAAATCTATGATATTAGTCATTGTGAACAGTAGACTTTTTTTTTTTTTTCAGATGCAAGGTCTTGCAGAGAACAGGTATTGGGGGGCTATGGATGGATTGGAGATTCTGGAGGTCACCCAAAGCAGGCAGACAGAATTCGGACCAAACATAAGGCAGAACAGTCATTGAATGCTCCAGTCATTCAAGTGGAAGCCAAGAAAAGCCACAGCTCAAAAGTAGGTCTACTCTAGACATGTCCTTAAAAACTTTAACAATAAGCCTTGAGAGGATTGATCTGATCTGTTAGTAAGTTACCTGCTTGCCCAAATAAAGCTCAACATTCTCTAAGGGGGTACCTTGGCTGGCTCAGTCAGTAGAACATGTGACCACTGATCTCAGGGTTGTGAGTTCAAGCCCCACGCTGGGCATAGAGCTTACTTAAAAAAAGAAAAAGAAAAAAAAATCTCTAAAACATGCATTGACAGCACAGGTGATATCATACCATTGAGGCAAAAATTGGCTCTTGGGAGGATGAAGAATTTTAGATATTACAAAGACATGGAGCCCTCCAAAGGGTCACAGTATGTACAGATATACAATATATCTGTAGCATTAAAATTTCATGGGAGTGGGAGGAAGAAGGGGCAATTGGAAAAAAAAAAGTCTGAAAAGATTCCTTAGGGGGGTGATAATGAAGAAAAGGTTGAGATACACCACTCTAAAGGAAAACAACAAAATCTAGGCTTTTAACAATGTATGATCCACAATACCAAGCGTATGATAAAATTCCTGGACCCGTAAAGCCGCAATGGGACAGAACAGAAAGCCTACAAGCTGGCCTGGCTGTCATTCAGCAGGCAATGAGCACTCCATAAGATTTTGTGGAACAATGTGACATATTCGATCAGTGTGTTCGAAAGATAATTCGAGACTGGTGCAGAGGGTGGTTTAGAGCAGAAGAATAGAAGGAGGAAAGGCTACCACAAACATCGAGATGGAAAAACATGAGAGCTTCCAGTAGTGGAGAGGAAAGTGGGAGATATTTGAGGGCCGGGTTGCTAATTCTCAGTGATCAACTGGACGTGCAAAGGGACGGCAAGGAAGAAACTAAAGATAACTCAGAAGTGACTAGAACTTGTCAAATTTAAGTGTTTGTGTTTAGGGGACTCTGGAATAAAGTAAGTAGTAAGAACTATGAATCTAGAGCTATGGAGGTCTGGGTCAGAAATGCAAGTTGGTACAGACGCAGTCATCGAAGCCGCGGGAGTGGCTGATGCCACACAGAGTAAGACAGTCGGAGTAAGTGGAGAAGGCTGAACGCCCTCTGCCGTTCCTCATTGGTACAAACGATCCCCCAAAGTCTCGATGTTACAAGCGGAATAGCACATCTGCTTCATTTGCAATAAACGTTACAAATGAGACATGAAGGACCATCTGTGATATTTTTCCTGGGGTTCAATGTTTCTAGGTGTATCACCGTAAGAAAGTTATCAAATATCTTTAAGAAGATAGCCTTCATTCCTTTAAACATAAAAGAATTAAATATAAAAAGAAAATATGAATCAAAAGGGAATTATGTGCCTATTTTCTATACCCTGTTCGAACACCTCTTGTGGAAAAATGGGGGAAGCTGTAGACGAGGCGTCAAAGGAACACTCGCTTTGCAAAGGCCCCCAGTGGCTTCTCACCAATCCAGAGTAAAAGCCAAGGTCTTTACCATGCCTACGATGCCCTCGTAGATCTTTCCTCTGTCTCTCTCTATAAACACGTGCGCCTCTTCCTCTTTCACTCACACCACGGAGAACGCCCGCAAAGACAGCCACAACCACTGCGCTAGCCACTGTCCCCCATTTACTCACTTTATTTTCATTTATACCACTCGTCACTCCCTGAAATTATGATATAGATGTATTTGTTTATTTGCTTCTTGTCTTCCCCACTAGAATTTAAATTCCATGAGAACAAGAACTTTCTCTTAATCACAGCTTTTTCCAAGCACCTAGGGCAGTGTCTTATCCACAGCCAGGCTTGAGAGCAGTGTGCTGAATGGCATCCAGAATCGATCTGAACCTCTTGGTTCTATCATGTGTAAAACGGGGTAGTCATCCACATCTACTCTGTCTACTCTTGATACCATGAAAGGAAGCAGTGTATGCTAAAGCACTTTATAAACTCGAAGTCACTATACCATGGAAGCTGGGGGCTGGTAGTGGTAAAGGATGCTTCCTGACCCAGAAGAAAGTTGTGCTAACAATTATCCACATAAACACATGAATTTTTAATGATAGCCTGGAGAACAGATGCTCAGATCACAGTTACTGGTTCCATTTTTCTTCAGAACAGAAAATATGCCTAAGAAATACTCACCCAAGCATACAATATTGTTTCCAAATACCTAAAGGATTCTACCCAGATTATATTGTCAGGAGACAAAAACCCTGAAGATTGAGCTAGCTGACTTATAAGCAACAGGAGCAATGTAATTTCTGAAAAAATTTTAAGAAGAAAAGATTAAAACTAAATTCAGTGTTATGAGCTGAAGGGTGTCTACCTCAATTCATATGTTGAGGTCCCAACCCTTAGTACCTCAGAAAGTGACTGCATCTGGAGAACAGTTAACGGAGTTAACAACGAGGTCGTTAGGGTGGGCTCTAATCCAATGTGACTGGTCTCCTTATGAGAAGAAGAAATCAGAACACGACACAAACAAAAGTAAGACCATGTGAAGACCCAGGGAGAAGACAGCCATCTCCAAGCCAAGGAGAGGCCTCAGAAGAAACCAACCTTGCTGATACCTTGATCTCAGACTCTCAGCCTCCAGAACTGTGAGAAAATAAATTTCTGTTGTTTAAACCGTCCAGTCCATGGTAATTTATTACAACAGCCCTCACAAACTAATGTTATTTTAGGAACCAAGAGAGAAACATGTGAAAAGGAGTTTCATATAGATGAGGTTAGCAAACTAAAACAATCCTCACAAATATTTTACTTTACTTGCATCATTTATATTGAAACATTAATTTTAATTAGAATTGTCTAAGTAATTTGAGTTGTCGAATTCTCAAATCAATTTAAATTTTCTCACTATACCTCATATTCTCGCTAAGAGAACCGACCTTTCACAAAGCAGTTAGAGAAGGTTTTATCTAGCACAGAGCACAGAAGCTAGCTAGTTACACTTCTTTTCCGAATTTAGGCCCATGGTGGATTCCAATTTTTTTTTTAATTAATAGAAACACAGTTTAAAAGGCAATTGCATCAGAGTCACTGTCATAGCCTATCTCAACTTCTCAGGAAAATATCCATCAAAATATAAAATAAACATGCCTAACTGCAAATCATCCTGTCTCCAGAGTCTAGGGGGATTTCTACCAGGTCCGGCACTACTGTCTAGAAGGCACAGCCTGCACAAGTAAAACACTTAAGGCTAGTACAGAGGCAGAAAGACCCTTACAAATTCTTGACTTTCTTTATGAATTTGGACCCCAGGGTCAGAAATGAAGTTGAATCACATACCAACGCATGACTTTACAGGTAAAGCTCAGATCTTTCTTCATCTCCATCTTTTTTTTCAAGTAGTAAAATACCCATAACATAAAATTTGCCATCTGAACCATTTTTAAGTGTACAGTTTAACAGTGTTAAATATATTCACAAGTTGAGTAACCAAGCTCTAGAACCTTTCATCTTGCAAAACTGAAACTCTACACCCATTAAACAATAACTGCCGTTTCCCCCTCTCTCCAGTCCCTGGCAACCACCATTCTACTTTCTGTCTCTCATATTTGACTACTCCAGGTACATAATATAAACAGAATCATATACTGTTTGCCTTTCATGACTGGCTTATTTCATAGCATAGTGTTCTCAAGCATGTCATGTCATGTCGTGTCATACGTTAGAAATTCCACCATTTTTAAGTCTCATTGTACGCATGTACCGTATTTTGTTTATCCATTCATCTGCTGCTGGACACGTGGGCTGCTTCCATATTTTGGTATCGTGAATAATGCTGCTATGAACATGGGGGTGCAAATATTTCTTTGAAATCCTGTTTTCAATTCTTTTGGATATATACCCAACAGTGGAATTGCTCAGCTCTATCTTTTATACTCCTATTACTTTCTAATGACTAACAATTTCAACATTAAATGTTTAAATTTGCATTCTTAAATTTGCTATAAAGTGAGTAGAGTTGAAAGTCGGACATATAGGAAGAGAAACCTAAATACCCTCACAGGGCAACTGGTATAAAGGATCACTTGTATAAATTATTAATTGAATTCCTTTTGTCCTTTTGGGGGGAGGAGTGTAACATATCCTTTTAAGACTCTAATAAAGTCAATGGCACCTACCCGAGGAAAAAAGTGCACATAGAAATGGACATCCAAAAATACCTATATAATTTCAGGACGTTCGTGTGCCCCTGAAGTCCGTCTATGAACACTGCATCTGAAAGGCTGCAGACTAAGAAAAGCCAAAACTGGGTTTCAAAATTCTCATAAATGCTAAGTATCAATAAATACGATCTAAACTCAGAGGACGACATGCTTTGGATCTCTCTGCGAGTCAGAAATCCAATGTACCTCATAGTCCATCATTAGCTAGCTCTTTAAATATTTTTAGACCCCAAGCCATAGACAATGAAAGCTGTGCTGTCTCTGGTACCCACCCCGGGAGACTACGCACATCAGGCTAAATGAGGCATGTGGAGGAAACGACAGAAAGCACGGGTGAAAATGCAGTTTAAAGATTGGTAAATAGGACAGAGGGGGGAATCCGACTCACAAAATCTGTTTCAAGTTTGCCCATTTCTTGCTTGTAGCTTCTCATCCTGTTGCTGTACATTCCTCGACTTTGGGGCGGTATCTCTCGGACTTCCAGATCCATCTGTTCAAGCTGGCAGGGTGAGAGGAAAACGTGACTTAAACCATATGCTTATACTTTATTTGGCCAGACATTTAGAGCTGAAAGGATTTAATCCCAATTTCTCATTTTACACCTGAGGAGCCAGGCCGAGGGAGCTGTCTGTCCATGATCAAGTAACACCGGGACTACTTTTGGGCTTAAGTTTAGTTTTGTGGCAACAAATAAATAGTCCCTGAGTGCTTGCTGGCGACATGCAGAGTGCCAAAGCGATGGGTATTAAGGAGGGCACGTATTGCATGGTGCACTGGGTGTTATACACAAGTAATGAATCATGGAACTTTACATCAAAAACTAGGGATGTACTGTATGGTGACTAACATAATATAATAAAAAATATTATTATAAAAAATGTTTTTAAAAATATATGCATTAATCCAAACATCCTCAATAATAACAATTTTAATACCTTTGGTGTGTCCTATCATTCAATCCAGCCTCAGCTGGTTTGGTCTTCTGCCCCAAACCAACCAGGACTATGGGAATGTAAAACAAACCATTATTTCTACCCTAAATCTATAAAATGTCAGCCCAGCCTTAGTCGTTTGGTGAAAAATCTTCTGGAAACTCTTTTCTGATTAGGAAAATCACCAGTATGTGATCTGAACCTCCAGCCTCACTCCTTCTGCTTCATAACCATGTTGATGCGGCGTTAAGGGGATACAGTAATCTACTAAATTACACAAAGCTCAACGAAATCACAGCCGCATACTTTTCAAGAATCTGGCATTAATAACACTTTGGATACAACACATGCGCATTTAATGAGAGCCAATACAGAAATACTGTGATGGTTAAGAACACAGGCTTTCGAGTCAGACGCCTGTGTGCACATCATAGGCTCCACTATTTACTAGTTGTGCAGCCTCGGATGGGTTTATTAACTCCTCTGGGCCCTACTTTTCTCATTTCTAAAAATAGTATGTCTTTTGTAGGACAGCTGTAAAGATTATATGGTGTAATTCCTGTAATGTGCTTACAACAGTGTCTCTATCGGTAATCGCTAGATTAATGTTAATAATAGTAGAGATGATTACTGACGATGCAGAAGAAATACAGCAAGTATAGACAGGAGGTATCAGAGGTAGCTTACTTATACTTGGCATTAAAAAAATGAAAACCATCAACAACAGCAAATTGGTTCAGGCCATGTCAAATAAACTCACATCCAAAAATGCTGCTCTATATCTTACCTTTTCAAACATCCTAATGAGTTATTTCCACAACTACTATAAGCTTATCACTAATAAAACTCTTACTTGTCCAGTGTTAGAGACTGAATAACCAGTCTTTTCAGATAAACCAGAAAATCATGTTTCAATTCACAGGCCTTAATTTTTATTAAGAGAGAGAGAGAGATACTTTTAGTTAGCCTTGATTTAAGCAGTGACCATTTAAATTATTGCCGTGTCTCAAAATAAATGTGAAACACCAATAAATTAAACAGTTACTCAGCAAGGCAATTTTTAAAATACCTCTCTGGGGGCACCGGGGTGGCTCAGTTGGTTGGGTGTCTGCCTTTGGCTCAGGTCATGATCCCAGGGTCCTGGGATCGAGCCCTGAGTCGGGCCCCCTACTCAGCAGGGAGTCTGCTTCTCCCTCTCCCTTTGCCCCTCCCCCTGCTTGTGCTCGCTCTAATGAATAAATAAATAAAAATCTTTTTAAAAAATTACAAAAACCCACTTCTCTGAAATCATCATTAAGTACCTAGCTCTAACCGAGTGAGCAGGATCATTCAAGTAACTGCCTAAGTACACATCGGTGAAAATCCAAGAGTTAACTATACGTCTGTTTAAGGCATTTTATAAAGACCCTGGAAACGAAATTAAAAGTAGGTAAGAAAAAAAAAAAGTGGGTAAGTAAGAAAAAAGGAAACACACGACAAGCAGTTCCAATGAAACCATAAATAAGTTAACATGAACTTGTTTTGTGTTGTCCCAACATTCAGACGGCCAACATAACGTGGGGGACACGGTAATCACAAGACAAGCAGCATCTAAGAGCTTAATACAAACCAGTTGTTCAGCAGAAACACAAGTAATCCTAATAAGTGAAATAAAAAAGAAGTTTTTCTCCAGGGTCCTCATCCAAAGGAGAGGATGTAATACAATGAACAGTGTCCTTAACAAGGATGTCATTGGAATTAAGTAAATCAGCTGTCTGATCATTTCAAACAAATAGAATACGTATCTTAGAACTCTTGGGGTTGGTCACCACTGAGGATGACTACAAGGTCCATAGGGGATGACTATATTTGACACTTCCTGGTACAGTAAAATCTTGGTTATTAGGAAACCAGCTTTCTAACATCACTGAGTACCTTGATGGCTCAACAAACCAAAACGCAGATTTTGAGGCAAAAGAACTGCTCCTGGGAACTCAACAACCATACAAGCGGTCAGCTCAAGACCCAACGACTGAGCAGCTGCCCTGTGCTACCGACGGGAAGCTTGCCAGCCAGAAGGAACGGGTGTCCTGGCTGGCAGCTACGGTATGCAGAAGTCAGTCTTTTTACATGAAGGCCAGAGAGCAGGAGAGAAATAGCTGACTATAAAAAGAGAAGGAAGTAAGGAGAAAAGCATTTGCAAAAAGGGAGAACCTGTCAGAGAGAGGCGAACACTCGAAGCTGGGGAGTTGGAGGCAAAGCTGCTGCGGCGACAGCACAGCAGGGATGAGAAGTGGATCTTCCCGGGCATGGAAAGCACCCGACATTCTGACGGCTAGAAAAGAGCCAGACGAGACAGAGCAGTGCAGTGAGCTCGCTACCGCAGCCCTCCAAGTCACAGAGCAAAGGTCTGCTGTGTCGCAGGGAACGACAGCCACCCATTTCTGCAGAGCCCCGAAAACGGCCGCCCCTTGTGTATGGCCCTCTCGACAAAAGTCAATCAGTCAGTCGAATAAGCTTGGAAACGCTCCATGCTTTAGCTGCCTCCTACAGTCCCTTCTTAGAGATTCACGATGCCTCTTAGTCTCCTTAAGGGTCCAAGAAGATTCTTTGAAAAACAACTGAAAAAGATGCCAACCTCCAATTCTCTTTAAGCTAGCTAGTTTCCCAAACGTACTTTAACTGCTAACAGCGGTTACCAGAAACACACTCGGAAAACTATTCTAAGTATATCACTAAGTACATACGTACTGAAGGAACCCCAAGTAGCACCCCTCAGTATTTAGGAAAGCAACACACTCATTTGGGACCACAATGCAGTAACAAGTAGAGTCATACTTGTGATACTTGGCTTTAAAACCAAAAACTGGGACACAGTACCTTTGAATACTTTCTGTTCCTTGATTTGCAAGTTTCTTTATTTGAAAAAGTAGTAGATGAGCTAAAACTCTGGGTTTAGCATATTTAAATATAAGCCCATATTCCACCACTTGCTGGGTATGGCACCTTAAAATTACTTAATTTTTCTAGGCCTCAGTTTCCCCATCCACAAAATGGGGGCAAGAACGGTATTGAGAATCACTCCTCCGTGTGTCTCTCACGCTCCCACATGTCTTCCTGGGCATGCCAAGAATGTGAGGCCCTGACCGCTCCTTTCTCAAGCCATTTCTCAGGGTTGTATTTACAGGGAGCAGCCCTGGGGGAGGAAATACTCTGTCCCTCTGGGACAAACAGCAGACTCACTCACAGGCTGCTACAAAACAGGGCATTTCCCAGCCTCCAGGTTCTCTCCCTGTAAAGTATTCTGCTATGTGTAGGCTTTCTTCCAGGCAAACCTGCATCACCCTGTGGGAGCTGGGGCTCAGGGACCTGAGGCAGCATGCTGAAACTCTGACAGCACCCTTCACTGTAATAAAATACTTTTGTCTCTGACCTAGGAATCTCCTGTCTTCCGCCAGCAACCATGAAACTGTGGCAAGCTCACCTGTTACAAAGCAAGTCAGGGAACATCTCAGGTCCTTAACACTTCTTGATGAATAGCATTTATCTCACAGGACTTGTGTGAAAATTAAATATTATAAAGCAAGTAGTATGCTTAACCCAGGGTCTGGTACTCAGTATACCTTTAACAAGCATGAGCTATTTCTAGCTATTATGAAAAGTATTATGAAGGAATAAAAATTAAAGGTGGACCTTTAATGAATTACCTTTATTAAGAAAAATAAAATCCCAAGAAACTATTAAATTCTCTTCAATTTAAAAACTGATCAAGTCCGAATTATCAAATGCTTATCAGAAATGTTTCATGTTTCTACATAGTATAAAACAGGCTAGAGGAAGGTATCAGCAGAAAAGCTCTGGTTGTATGTTAAAACATATGACCACATCTGTACCTACCAGTTCTTTTGCTTCTTCGAGCTGTTTCTCCACATTTGCAACCATCTGCTTCTTCTCATCTGAAACAAACAATAAATACCAAGGAATTGCTAAGAATACAAGCAAATGTAATATATGAAAACTACTATTTTTATATGCCTTTTCTTTTCTGGTGAGAGTAGAGAATTACCACATCAGGCAAATGACTGGATCATTCTTTAGTGGGTTAGGAACCATTTTAGGCCACTGAGCCCAGACTATGTAGAAATATATAATCCCATGCAGTATCTAATTCTGAAAAGATGCTATAACATTTCTAAAAGAAAACAAAAATGAGCTCGTTCTTTAGAAGAAACTGTGTCAACAAGAGCAGATTTCGAGGAGTCTTCAGAGTCGTGACTTTAATAAACTGGGAATAACTGACATGAATACAATATAAAAGTCACATGGGGTAAATGGGTGATGGGTTAAGGAGCACTTGTAGAGATGAGCATTGGGTGCTGTAGGTAAGTGATGAATCACTAAATTCTACACATGAAACTAACTGGAATTTAAATAAAAATTTGGGGGAAAAAAAGTCACATACCAAAACAATTCCTGAAACTGGGCATGATCTTACAATCCTTTAAAAGATTGCAATTTCATTAAGAATTGGGTGTAATGAAAGAAATATTTGAAGTCAGGACTACTGATTTTAAACCCAAAGTCACCACCTACTTTGCTGGTTGTGGGATCCTGGGTAAGAAAGAGATTTTTCTGAGACTCAGTTGGTACTCTCTAAAATACAAATTTAAAATAGCTAATTCTTTTTAGCTCACAAAGCTGATGGAAGTAAAATTACTTTTAAAATTATGAAGTGCTAAGTCTCTGTATGCAGCTTTTTCAAACTCTACCACCATTAAGTTATCGCCCAACTATAGCTCCCTTTCCTGGGAGAGACATGTCCTAGCAGGTAGTTTCAGAAAACTTCTCACCCCCATTCCAAAACAATTAGTCCATTTATTCAGAGACTACACCCAAGTTTTGTGCTAAGCAAATTTATTGAACATTTACAGTTTTGTGTCTAGCATCCTTCTTTTCTCAGGCAATAACCTCACTCTTTTGAGGCTCTACTCTTCACCAAACAGGTTGATAGGAAATGTTATCTCCTTCTATGACCCTGCCCCTTTGGTCACAGTGACCTAGCAAAGCATGGGCTTCTGCCCCTAGCTGGACCAATCCCAGTAGTTCAATCCCTCTTGCCACATTGGTCTGGCTGGTGGAAGCGGAGTCGGCATATAACTGAAGCAGACCAATCCAAGTCCTCGAGCAACAGCAAAGTCTTTTCCCGTCTCTTGGTAGAGTTACGATGACGTGAGTCTAGAAGCTGTTGGCATCCATTGTTCTAGCTACAAGGACAGCCACTTTGCAGTGGTTAAGAATGAAGTCTATGTTGAAAAAGAAACAAAGCTGAGGGATAGGTATGTAATAGGTGGGTAGGTAGGTAGAAAGGCAAGCAAGGAGGTAGGTAGATTTAGTTAGTTTCTGGTTCCAGATAACTCTGAAACAGGTTTTGCTTGAGTTTATCATGATTTGTTTTCTTGAACTGACAGATTTCTTTATTTAAAGTTAGGTTTCGGGGCACCTGGATGGCACAGTCAGTTAAGTATCTGACTCTTAATTTCTGCTCAGGTCATGATCTCAGGGTCTTGAAATCAAGCCCTGCATCACATTCTGTGCTCAGCGTGGAGTCTGCTTAGGACTCTCTCTCCCTCTTCCTCTGCCCCTCCCCACTGCAGACGTTCTCTCTCTCTCAAATAAATAAATAAATAAATAAATAAATAAATAAATCTTTAAAGTTAGGCTTCTGTGAACCTAACGATGACCAGCTAATACAACAAACTAGGGAAGTCATGAAGCTTGAAATGGGTACAACATTTAGTAGCTGACTAACTCTTCAGAAGGATAGTCAACACCAAGTGGGGAATCTTTAGTAGAAGTTATTGTTTTGCTAGAACCATAATTAAGTTTTGCCAACCCCAACCCCTTCCCTTTGATCCCTCCAAACTAAGGGGGTAGCTGTCACATAAGGTGTTTTAATATATACTCCAAGTAAGAAAAATGCACATTTGAAATTAAAATTTGATTTATTTGATTGATTTTCCCTCTTTGAAGAAGTTAAGCCTACATATGGCCAGATTAAAAATTTAGTATATGACCCCGAATTTATTTGCTCCTGGCACAGGTCAATCTGTCCAACACCTCCGCAAGTTACCAGAGAAGCACACGATTTTTATGCCAGAGCAGAATATGAAATAAAACAGCCCATCTTGGACCAGGGGTGAGATTATGAATCTCGGAAGGAACATCTTGTTTTCTTTAAGGTGGTCAATTGTTAAGAAAGTCTGCACCGGACCTCCAGGACTAAGAAGCACCAGCTTTTCTCATCAACAAAACAAAACAAAGGAAGAAGCCGTCCTTGTCCTAAATTCCCCTTTGCTACTAATTTCTCTCTCCTCTATCCACAGTCATGTTTCCCTTTCCCATCTCCCCATTTCCTTCCGGTAATCTCACTCTCACCCCACCAATCCAGTGAAATGACTCTTAAGTCTGATGACCTTTCCTTTGCCCAAACAAATGGACATCCTCTGGTCCTACTTTTACTTAATCTCGTGGCATCCGATATTCTGCTCCTCCCATCTTATCACTTTTTCATCTTCTGGTTTCCACGACGCTCTGATTTTCTGATCCTCCTACACACTCACTTCTGTCTCAGTGTCCTCTGCCAGCATCCTTTTCCTCCATTTATCCTTTAACTTGTCGGCATTCCTGGGAGTTCAGTCCTTGCTTCTCTTCTCTTATGACTATGATCTATGCCCCTGGACAATTTCATCCACTCTCATTTTTAAACTGTCATATTATACATTTATGATCCCAAATCTTTATCTCTAATCCTGATATATTTCCAGGACCCAAGACCTTTAATCTCAATGCCTATGCCCACCTCCACTGTGACTGCCTGACAAACTGCTATTCAAAATTCGCTTCAGAGGGGCACCTGGGTGGCTCAGTCGTTGAGCGTCTGCCTTTGGCTCAGGGCGTGATCCCTGTGTTCTGGGATCGAGCCCCACATCAGGCTCCTCTGCTGGGAGCCTGCTTCTTCCTCTCCCACTCCCCCTGCTTGTGTTCCCTCTCTCGCTGGCTGTCTCTCTCTCTGCCAGATAAATAAATAAAATCTTAATAAAAAAAAAAAAACCAAATCCGCTTCAGAAATTATCACCTCTTTGAAGCTTTTCCTACAAAAGGCTTTTCCTACAAAAGAGTTAGCTGTTCTCTCTTACAGAAAACATCTACAACCCTTACCTAATTCCAATAATTTCTCTCCCACTTACAGGTCTGATTTATCTTCTAGGCTGGGGGCTTTAATTATGTCTTAATGATCTTTATAGCACTGAGCCTGTCATATGATCAGTTCTTGAAAAATGATGGTTAATTGAATAAATAATGTAGGACAGTGTAAACATTTACAAAAGAAACTATGCTACCAACCACGCTGCTTTCCCTGCCTTCATACGTGCTCCTCTCCACCACTTAATCTTCCTAAAATGTGGCTTTGATTGCATCACTTAAGCCTAGCAGTCAAGGTCCTTCACATTCCAGATCCAAACAACCTTTCCAACTTTATTTCCAACTACTAGCTCTCCCATATATATGCTACATGCTAACCAGATAGACGATTATTACCCAAACATCTCTCTCTCTCTTCTTTTTTCCTGCTCTAACCTTTTGTTTAAGCTACTATTTAGGGTTCTTTGGCTGAATACAACAGAATTGATTCTGGCTAACCTCAGCCAAAAAAAAAGGGACTTTATTAGAAAGATAGCTGTTAGAGAAGGAATCTTATTAGAATAAAATGGAGTGGTTCGTAGAGTCAATGGTAAAAATGAGCCCCCAATCTCAGAAAGGACAGCTCCCAGGGTGGCTTGGGGTACCAAGGGAGCAGAAACTCACTGACAGTCTCTGCAAAGGGAGAGTCTTGAGCAGCAATACCATGCTCTCTTTTTGGTTCATTCTGCCCAAAATTTGAATTCAAGCAAACATTCTCTGAATGCGCTCACTTGGGTAACGTGTTTACCTGTTGACCTGGATGGGGCATGGTGGCCTGTCAGTTCCACCGAGCCTGGGTTTAGGTAGTTCCTCAGTGGAAAACTGAGGTGCTGCTATCAGAAAATAGAATAGAGGATTCTGGGCAGTCCAAAACAACAGATACGCACCGCACCCAGTTATTGCAACCTCTCCTAATATACCCTTTCTCGTATTTGTCTGCTAAATCCCACCTCTCCTCGAGGTGATTGCCTGGGACAGATCTTATCTCCTCTGAATTCCTAGACTTCTGTGCTCTGCTCCAGTGGCTCTGATGGTCATGAGAAAGTGCTTTCTGTAGTCTTCCCCTCACCTTCACTTCCAGATCCTTGGAGGCAGGGACCACTCTTGTCCTGTCTCTGTCCTAACTCTGAATTTAGCCCTCTCCAGCGTTCCTCACATTTTTAAGAGAATGAATAGGTGATGATTTAGGAGCAAAGCATGAATGAGGAAGAAAGGAAGGAAAGAAAGACTGAATGAGATGACCTTGAAAAAATCTACCAACATAGTTTTTGGCAGCCTTCTAGCACTATTCCTATGTAATTCCCAAGACAATTCCATCCTTTCCACACCACATGGCATCCGCTTTACAAATGGTACGTTCCTAGAACTCAGAACTTCATAACTAACAGCTACCATTATTTTCACAGGGCTACGTGCTGAACATTGTCAGAGTCGATTCTTGAAACAGCCCTTTGGAGACACTAGTATTATCCCATTCTCAAGCAAGTACATAAACTCAGAGTGATTAAATAATTTCTCCCAAGTTAAACAGCTAATAAATTGCAGAATTGGAATTCCAACAAAGTCTGCTGTCCAGAACTGAGCTCTTAACCTCTGAGGTACTACATAAAATATACTATATAAACAAATCTCATCACCTTTTTTTTCTTTTGCATATAGGCTTGATGAATGGTGGCATACACATAAGTCTTTGCATAGTATGATCTCTTCTTGCGCACGCAATATTAACAGAAGTGCTTAGTGCTGATATACACACAAATCTACATAGCATTGTTAGTATTAAAAGAAGAACTTGGGACGCCTGGGTAGTGCATTCGTTAAGCGTCTGCCTTCGGCTCAGGGTGTGATCCTGGCATTCCAGGATCGAGTCCCACATGGGGCTCCTCCGCTGGGAGCCTGCTTCTTCCTCTCCCACTCCCCTGCTGTGGTCCCTCTCTCGCTGGCTGTCTCTGTCACATAAATAAATTAAAAATCTTCAAAAAAAGAAATTAAAAAAAATAAAAGAAGAACTTGCACACCCCCTCCCCCACAAAATAGTCTAAGTGTCAGAGCTAACTCGAATTCAGTGACTGGTACCTGTCTTTGTGCCATGTAGCTATTTTTAGATAAAATAGCAGTAGAAACTATGTACTGGGAAATGTGGAGTAAAACCACTAATAGAGGAACTTTTTATATTAGAGAACTTAAAAATGCATAAATTACTAATGCTACACTATGTAGCATGGTAGGGAATGGTCAATACTGAAACAAAGCCATTCTAGAATGATCCATGTAATAATGGATTAGAGTTGGAGATAGCAATATGAATTCATGCTTAGCTTACAATAGATGGCTACACATACAAATATTTATATCTACATGATTTATTGTACACACACGTACTTCCTTGTCTGTCAGCTCAGAAGGACTAGAAGCAATAATAACCCAGTAGTAATGAGTGTACCTAGTATCCAGATCTTGTTTTTTTTTTTTTTTTTTAAAAGAGAGAGTATGGGAGGTTGTCAAAGGGAGAGGGAAAGAATCCCAAGCAGTCTCCACACTCAGCATGGAGCCTTACATGGGGCTCGATCTCATGACCTTGAGATCATGACCCGAGATGCAATCAAGAGTTGGACATTTATCCCACTGAGCCACCCAGGTACCCCTAGGTCTTGGTTTCTAACACCACTTCTCAATGAATGGAAGTAGGACTCCTTATAGAAATGGCTGATTCTGGGACTGGTATAGGAAAAACACAAGATGATATTGGAGTATTTTATAATACTGGAAAGTAAGAAAGTGCCAAAAAGGAAAACAAAACAAAAAACAAACCTGCAATGATAGGGGTATATCAAAAGGACACAGAAGCCAGCTAAAAGGGCTTCCAAAGGTCAAAGGTGGAACAATTTGAGCAAAAAAATAAAGCAGTAATGGAATACAATACAAAGAAAAAAATAAATACCATGAACCCATGGATTTAAAGGACTGAATAAGTAAATGGAGATAGACAGAATCTCTCCTGTAGAGATTCCCAAATGATTTATACAGATGCTAAGCCTTCAAGGACGTGGAATGTGATTCCCCACTCCTGAAGTGTGGGCTGTGCATAGGATTGCCTTCCAAAGAGTATGGAAAAGAAGCAAAAGAGTAACTTTACAGTGGTGAAACCCGACAAACACTACCTCAGACAGGTGATCAAAGTTAGTTAGCATCAGTAGTGATAAGTTGTGTTACAATATATTCTTGATGTAATGTGATAAAAATAGTGCTTTATTTCTGTGATCTTCTTCCGCCAAACCTAGAACTCCAGTCTGATCATGACAAAAGTATCAGGCAAATCCCAACTGAGGGATATTCTATAAAATATCTGACCAGTACTCCTCTAAACTGAAGTCTAGAGAAAAGCCTGAGAAAACTGTCACAGCTAAGAGGAACATAAGGAGCCCTGACTGCTAAATGTTTTGTAGTATCCTGGACTGGATCCTAGAATAGTGAAAGGACATTAGGTAAAAACAAACAGATAAAACAAAACATAAGGAAGCCTGAATAAAGTATGGACTTCATTTAATTATAATGTATCAGTATGGGTTCACTGGCTGCAACAACAAATACATCCTATTAAAATATGATGTTAACAACTGAGGAAACTGGGCATGGGATATACAGGCTTTCTCTGTATTTGCCAATTTTCTATAAATCTAAACCTGAAATTAATAATTATTTTTAAAAAATCAATGAAGTCATTACTCAGCTTAACTATTTTGTGGAAGGGAGAGTGGCCACTCTGGGATTAGAGTGTAGGTATGGGATTAAAGTATGCCAATCCAATTTACTGTGCACGTAAATTCCTGAATTAGGACTGGGACCATCTCTTCAACTCTTTCTGGAACAACAGAAATGCAATACATGCAAGTCACACATGTAATTTTAAATTTTCTAGTCTCCATACTTTACAAAGTAAAAAGGAACAAGTAAAATTAGTTTTAAGATATGCACATATTTAGTTTTAATAATATTTAGCCCAATACATCCAAAATATTCTCATTTCACTCAGTAGCCACATTCCACGCACTCAGTAGAAACATGTGGACATTACGGCTCCGAAGCCACACACATTTTCAGCAAACCACAGTATTCATAAATAAAAGCAGACTTTTCTGAATTCTCCCACCTACAACCACTACAACCACAAAAGCCAAGAGAGAATCACAGAACATTTACAGCTTCTTCTATTTACAATTACAACCTAGATGGTCTTCAAAAGCCTCCAAGGATGGACGTAACCAACGACAGAGACTTGAGCATTTTCTTCTAGAAAGGACACTGTTCCTGCCCCACCCTTTCCCTTCTCTCCCCGCCTCCCTCCTTGATATCCTGAGTTCCAAGCCCAATTTCATTTCATATCCAAAAAACCCTGATCACTCATACCCTTTCAAATGTAGGCATCAGCAAGAGAGATCCACCTAACTCTAGTCTAGGCAGGACATGAAGCAAGAATCGAGGTCCAAGTTTCCTTTAAGAGTTCAATTAATATCATAAAGTCTAAGAAGCTGGGTCCTAACTAACCCTATCAGCTGTTGCCTTCAGCAGTAGCAATGACACTGCTAACAGCTAATTTATCATGCACCTTTTCTGGGAAGAAAACTGTGCTAGTGTGTTCCAGGTTCTCTCTCATTTGATTTTTTACAGCACTGTAAGGTTGAAGCAATCACCTCCTCTCCCCAACTTAAAGATGGAGGAAGCAGGCTTAGAGAGGCCAAGCAATTGGTCCAAGATTGCACATCTAGTTAGTAGCAGAGCAGAGATTCTAAACAGATCCAATGCCGTCTGTGAATCTTACAAAGTGGTAGGATTCACAAAAGACCATTTATCTCTCTGTAAATGAAGTAAGCAAATAATTGCAGGAGAACATTTTATTTAAGATTCTTGAGGATGCCTGCCTGATGTAATGGAACCTCTGCAAAGTATCCCCCCACTTAGGATTCTTCACCAAAGGAAAAAGAACTTCACAATTAGTATTAGTTATGGTCTTCACTCATCCATTTTCCCAATTTTACCACATAACTCTAATCATTAAAATTAAATTTCAAATACAGGGTCATAAAAATACTACCTAAGAAGGGACTGATCTATTTCATTAGTCCAAGTACTAAAATTAGTTAAATTCAAACACTTCAGTCTAAGAGCAAAGTCTTTTTATTGTTAAAACATGTCACAGAGTCATCAAATTTCTTCCCTTAAAATGAAGTTTTAAAATACTCCATCTTTTCTATTCTCTCTGGAGGTAACGCTTTAATACCTTGTACATGCACAGCAGAGACTGAAGATCATTGCAATCAATCCTATTCATTCTACTTCAATTTAAATAAGTTAATAAGTTGGGGGAATGAACTGCTCTGGCTGCAAAGTTTGCTCCAATTTTAAGCTTCTCAAATCAAGTAAATCATAGTTCATCTCCTCTAGGTCAACCACTAATGATGGCCAGAGAGATTATAATTACTTTTAATCATACTGTTTTTCATGGTGATACATATTAATTTGTTAGTTCACAGACATACATCTGAAATTCCTAACTCCATGAATTTATTTTTCATCCTTTTCTATTTATCAATTAGAAACAAATTATAAAGGGAGCAAGCCTAAGTAACTATTAGGAGGGAAACTACTACATTTTTAAGAATTACTATCATTCAATTAGTCAGCTCAGTAAGCACTTTTCCAGTGCCAGCTGCACAGTCTTCTTTCAATACCGGTGAAGCTGCTATGTTGGGCCTTACATTATACTCTATGCAAGGCCAGTCAAGGCTTTATTTTTAAGGCACTTAAATCTAAGGTTTCCTTCTATACGGTAAGAATGGTTACATTAAAACATAAGGCAAGAAAAAAGTGAACTGTAACAAAATCTGTTTTCTTGGAAACAGCTTTTACAACTTTGCGCCCATTAATGACTTTGTTACTTTATATAAAACACCTTCCCAATACAAAATCTATTAGCCCAAACAGAAAATGCTTCTCTGTTAAAACTGTTACAATTAAAAATAAATAAAAATCCAACTGAAATCACAAGTCCTAATACTCTGAGACTCTGGGATTCAAGTCAAAGGAAGTAGTCTCCAGCAACAAGGATAACAAAAATCAAGATGGTCTTGGGCAGTGGAGAAAAGCTGAACTGAAGAGAAGAGACGAGGTGATGTATCATGAAGTGATGAGGCCAGCAGCTACTTTCTCCACAAAAATCTCTGAGGCAGCAGAGCTCGGCGGTATATGCTACCTTGGTTCTGTCCTCTTGTTCCCTCACTTGGGCTCATAAACCTCTTTAAGACATCATCCACCTCACCAGAACTAACTGGGACTTCACAGATGAGTGGGGTGTAAGTTCAGAGATCCTGGTTTCAAGCAAATGTCCCTATTAATAGAAAACAGGTGGGGGAGGGGGAAAGAAAAACAAAGAAATAGAGGAAGAAAATTATTTATAAACACACAAGTTTGGGGAAGTAGGGAAAGGGAAAGAGGAATGACAACTTAGGTCCTGCAGAAATTATTGCTGGCATCAAGGACTAACAAGGTGGGAAATGGGAAGTTGCCCACCAGTTCACACATTAGTGAGCATCCTCTTTTGTATGCACTACACTCCAGAGCCAGGTAGGGCCAAGTCCAGACGATCGTTCAATTTCCCTAACAAATCTAAGCCAAAGTAATAATCTTATCTGCAACTAGCCACTCCAATTCAATCTGTACTTAGAGAAAGATAAATCCTAAAACAATGTCTCACACACCAAAAAAATGACCAAATATCATATTCATGTATCTGTTCATTTACTTTAACATTTTTCTGAGCTCTAAGTAAATGCCAAATAAATCAAACATAGCACCCACCTTCATAGTTGACAGTTGAGCATGGAAAGCAAGATATGCTAAAATACAAAAACAAGGGGCACCTGGGTGGCTCAGGTTAAGCGTCTGCCTTTGGCTCAGGTCATGATCCCAAGGTCCTGGGATGGAGCCCCCAGAGAACAGCTAGGAGTCTGCTTCTCCCTCTCCCTCTGCCCCTCGACCCCCACCCTCTGTGCTCTCTCTCTCTCACGCTCTCTCTCAAATAAATTCTTTTAAAAAACTAAAAAAAGAAAAAAACCACAAAAACAAAACCAAGAACACTTCCAGATGGGATACGTGGAATTTTAAAAGTGAGAAAAATTATCCTGCATCGAGTGCTACATAAAATTAGGTTACAGTCTCCTAAGAAGAATGAGAAATAAAAAAAATGGGGTTGGGGGTATGGAAATACTAATTATAGCAACTAACTCCAAAAAAGGGCATTCCGTATGTTAAATCATGTAATCTCCACAACTCCACCAGAGACGTACAGTTCTCCCCATTTCACCAAGAAGGAAAGTTGAGAGCAGTTTAAGAAACTTTCGTAAACTTTTAAGTGGCAGAGCTGGGATCTGAATCCTGGTACCATGGCTCTTAACCCTATTTTGCCGCATATAATATTACCACTAACAAAACAACTGGTTACTGTATATTGTAGACCCATGATCTAGGTACGTTCATTCACTCTCTTTGACTACTCATATCTCTATTTTACAAATGAAACAAAACAAAAAACTAAGAGTCAGAGAAACGTTCCCAAGGTTGTACCAAGTAACAAGGCGGTGAAGTCCGGTGAGCCCAGAAAACTCAGCGTAGTCTCTGTTCATGGCACTCCACAACCCAGCCTGGACTGTGCGTTTACCCTCAACCAAGTCCAGCTCCATCACTCCGGGAGGGCCCCTGCACCACCTCGCGCCTCAGAGACGTTCCACCGCCCGCGAGCCTCGGAGCCCTCGGGGCCACCCCCGCCCGGCCGGGTCAGGGCTCTCACCAGGAGGGAGTCGGGGGACCCTCGCAATCTTGCTGGTGATCTCTGCTGTAAGCACCGCGAAGTCCTGCTCGTAGCCTTCGAAGTCGGATGACATGGCGGCTCCTGAGTGATGGGCCCGGGCCGGAGCCCAGGTCGTGGCAAGGGCCACGCGGGACAGAGGAACACGGCGTAAGGACCCCGGGAGGGGGCCTCGAGAGCTGAGTGGAGAACTGGGGACAGCTCCCAGCCGGGCCGCTTCCTGGTTGTTCGTCGCAGTCTCAGTCCTCCGGAATTTGGCCTGTGTGCGTTTTTTATTGTCCGCCCAGGCTTCAAGATTTAAAAATTCGCGAAAGAAAAGCACTTCTATTAGTGCCCCCCAACGCTTCCTAAAACCTGAGGGTTCTCGGGGATCACCAAAAGCATTTTTTTTATATTTTTTTATTTTTTTTGCCCTTCCACGTTCTGGAAAGCGGCTCCGGCTCCCCGAGCTAAACATCCCAGGAACTTGCTTCCCGAGGGAAGTCTGATGAAGCGAACCTCCCGGAAGTGGCTGTCGCAGAGATCGCGCGCACTGGGCGGGAGCTGGAGAGCAGCGGCGAGAGCGCTGGCGGGGAGACAGGCTGGTCGCGGGAGGTTCTGCACTCCATCCTCTTACAACCAGGATTTGCTTTCTGCTTGCGCTAGACTGAGGTCCCCATGACGGAGTTATCCGAAGAGGAGAAAACCTGTTCCGGGTGAGCCCAGGCCGCCCCGGAAATGCGATGGCCGAGGAGCGGGCACCAAGGACCAGACTGAGGTGGGAGTCAAGGCAAGGGATGTAACTATGATTTTGGCGGTCTTCGCCCCACCCGAGTGAGCCCAGAATCGCCAGAATATTGAAACCAACCACGCTTGCGGGGATGTTTCTCCCCTGAGTGAGGATTTTTAAGCGCTCTGCTCCATGTCACGGGCGGGAAACTGAGGCACAAGGCAGTAGCATCTGTTGCGTGAAAGTCCGTATTACCCTCTATCTGACATCTTGCCTTGACTCACTGCAGTCCAATCAGAAATTCTTCCACAGGTCTTCCGACGCTCGCCGTCCTGCCTTCCCTGTCCCTCGCTGCGGACGCACTTCCTCCTCTTTTTTTTTTTTTTTTTTTTTTAATATTTTCATTCATGTTCCTTCTCCCGTGTTCCTCGAATCATGATTTCACACACACTTCTGTCTCCCGTCCCCTCCTTTCACTCTCTCTTTGCTTTCACTCGCTCGCCTCTTTACCTTTGGCCCAAATAGATCCTTAAGTTAGTGTTTTGGGGCAACCGCAGGCAAATGTAGACCGTGTCGGGCTCGTACTTGACAAATCGAGACTCAGTAAGAGGCGTTTTAGAACTCTGTAAAAGGAGTTCGGTGACTTGATTTCTAGTCTAGGTTCAGCTGTTACTTGTGAGCTTGGCGCAATCACTTAGCCTGTCCAAGCCAATTCTTTTCTATGAAGACGGAAGCTGGATTCAATCAATCCCAAAGCCTGCTCCAGCTCTAAAATTCTCGGTCTCCTCAAACCATTCACTAAATGTTGGGCAATCACAGTTCCCTGACAAGTTGAAAACAAGGAATAAAAAGTAACTATTTTAGAATCATGTATCCAGTTTATATGCCATTCAGACTTGAGCCCTATTTTGGATCAGATAAAGATAGTTCTCTTTGGCATTTGATAAGGTGCTCATTTCATAGTAGTTCACTTGTGGGATGCTTTTGTTTAGGTAGTTATTGGAGTTAAACATAGTATATAATAAATTTTTTTACTGAACTTTCTCATTTTGTTTTCTTTAGATTGGGTTTCAAGCCAGGATACTGGATTCTCCTAGTTAAGATAAAGAGCTCTGAGTGTGTAACAGTGAAAATGGCATAATCTGCATTAACGTCCCACAACTTGAAGGCATGACAATTAAGGAACACACATGGACTTGTGGCACATGGAAATGTGTGCACAGAAAAAGGAAATCTATAATTTTCTAAAAGTAGGAAGGCATTCTTCCTCACCAAAATGGGTACATTCTGCTCAGTTATCAAGTTTGAAAATCTCCAAGAATTAAAGAGACTGTGTCACTGGGGTCCCATCATAGCCCTTGGTGTTATAGCAATATGTTCTACGATGGCCATGATTGACTCTGTGTTGTGGTATTGGCCTTTACATACAACTGGAGGAAGCGTGAATTTCATCATGTTGATAAATTGGACTGTCATGATTCTTTATAATTACTTCAATGCCATGTTTATTGGTCCTGGCTTTGTTCCTTTGGGGTGGAAACCGGTAAGAAAAAAGATCCCTTAAGATAAGGAACTCTAATGATAATCATATATTTAGTTTATGGCTTATCTGCTAACCAATAATATCAGACACAGCCTACGTTTTGCCTTGGTAGAGGCTAAGCCTATTATTCTAATTACTGATCATTTAGAGCTCAAAGAATTTATTTTGTATCTGAAAATATTCATCTAAATTAGTATTTCCCAGAGACATCTTATTGAATACTTGTCCTGCATTAAAAGAAAAAAAAAGTATGAAGCGGGATGGGGAGTCTATAGTCCTAAGTTTAAGAAATACTGCATCTCCTGCACCTCTTATAGTTCCACAATGCAGTTTGGCTCTAGGATCTTTACCACGTAATACATTACCAGCCCTCAGAACTGAGAAAAACTCTTTAGAAATTGCTGGCTTAAATCATAAAGTTTTAAAATCAGTGTTAAAATCATCACATTAGGAAGTACAGTATGAATCATTTTGTGGCTTTTTAAAAATTGTAGAAAGCTTATGCTTATGAATTTCCATATTGCTTGCTGAGGGACACCACCTGATATCTTGTTAAGAAATGCAGAATCTTGGGCTCCACTCCAGACCTAGGAATCAGAATCAGCATTTAACAAAATCCCCAGGTGATTCCTAGTTACGTTAATGTTGGAGAAACACTAATGTAGTGTACTATTTAAAGTGAGTACAGAGATGGGTAAAACAAATTCATATTCTGAAAAACCTTATAATTGAGAGAAACCAAGGCACTTGTGTAAGTAACTAAGCTATAGAGAAGAATGGGATGAGTGCTGTTGCAGCTAGAAGGACCTGATCTTTTTCAGCTGTGGACCTGAGGGAGGAGTGGAAATTTCCTTGGATGGGGAAGAAGACATTTCAGGTTGATTCATGGTGGGAGCATATAGTCAGAAATAACAGGTTAGGTAGTGCCAATAAGGCTGAAACAAAGGCAGATTGTGGAAGGCCTCAAATGTGTGAGGGATTATTAGGCCATAGGGAGGTAGTAGAGATTTTCAAGCCAAGCTCTGACCTAATCATCAGAGTTGTGTTATAGGAATACCATCCTGACAACAGACGGTTTGGATTAGAGAGAGACTACAGTAAAGGAAAGTAGTTAGAAGTGATTAAAATGGTGAAAGAGAAATTTCCTAAAGAGATCAGCTCCGATGTTTGAATCCCCACTCCAAAATACCTGCTGCATGGGCAGCTACCTTTTTCTTGAACTCCTCCCATTCTAATAAGAGTCTGGGAAAGTAGAACCAGCTACACTCAGTGGCAGCGGGTTTGGGTGGAGCATGGGGAAGAGAAATTAAAAATGAGTTCTGGGTAATTGGAAGAGCATTGTGGCTGTTACCGGAAACTCATTTTTAAAAATATTTCAGCTCAAGTAAAAGGTCTGGAAATGCAAGTTAGGATTCCAACCTTATCCCTGCACCCCATAAAAAAAAAATCAAACCATACCAAAGCATTTATTCATAAGACTTGACATGTTATTACTTAGGATCAGGTAACTGATATATTTTTGTTTATATTTTGCTACCAAGGAAAATTCTCAGGATAACATGTATCTCCAGTATTGTAAAGTCTGCCAAGCATACAAGGCTCCACGGTCACATCACTGCAGAAAGTGTAACAGGTACTGTCTGTCTTTGCTCCTCATTGGGGACTGATTAGCTTGATTACTGGCCTTATGTTCTTTCTATCACATCAGTCTTAGTTTTAGTCTCTATAAGGGGGCTTCTTTATAAAAAAAACATTGTCAAAATACTTATGTCCATATCTCCATTTTGTTCTTAAGCTATCAATGTTGATAATAAATAATCCTCTTTTTTGTTATAAGTGAAAAGATTTGATTGATTGATTGATTGATTGGAAAAATACACGTTTACTTTTCTTCTTGCCCTGCCAAGAGTAAAAAGTTACGCCTTCAAGTTATTTCCATAGATCAGGATTAATTGTGCTTGTCTGCTGTCATCTTGACTAGCTTTAGAATTGTTCTGAGTCTAAATTATAAGGGACACCTGCCCTTTCCATGATTTGGGTTGACTAATACTTACACTTTATGCAAATCTAATAAATGTATTCAGACGCATATTATCACTACTGTTTAATACAAAAAAACTTAAGGGAAGAAAACTGAATCACTATAAGAAATACGAAATAAACTAGAACCTTTTTAAATACACAGCTCTGCCACTGATTAATAACAAATTTGTGATAAGAATGTTGAAGTTTAGGAAAACCATTTGTGGCAAAGATAGTTTGATATGAGCCCAGGAAATGTTCTTCTAGCAACAAGGGAAGGAAGCTCGGTAAGACTTTGCTTGTTATACCACATCTTATATTCCATAGTTAGCTTGCTTAGCTCAGAAAATCCACATCTAAAAGATGAGAACAGGAAGGAAGGAAGTTACAAGATCTGCTGGGTCCCATGAACCCCGGTAGAGATTTAGAAGTGATATTGTTGAATCTCTGTTGTACTCCACTTCAGTCACTGCATTTCAGAGCTAGAGGAAGACCAGGAACCCATGCTTATTTCTTTATAATGAACCTCTCAGTGGCCTCCTGACTTCTTAAAACAAACTCACTTGTAGCAGACATCTTTTCCTCAGAAGCTGTTACAAAGCCCGACTTTTCTTGTGCTATTTAGAATTTAAAAGAAGTCACTGTTCAGAGTTGCTTAAAAACTCATAAAGACTTTGCTTTCTGTTGCATGGAGTAGAATTCCTCTATGACTCATGGACATGCTGGATTCCTGTTTGCCTGATCTTTTGAAGACTAAAGTTATTTGAAGTAGACAGGATTTTCTGCCTCATGTTTTGTGTAAATTTTTCTTGTTAGATGTGTGATGAAGATGGACCATCACTGTCCTTGGATCAACAATTGTTGTGGTTACCAGAATCATGCTTCGTTCACACTGTTTCTCCTTTTAGCACCACTGGGTTGTATTCATGCTGCTTTCATTTTTGTTATGACTATGTACACACAGCTTTATAATCGGGTAAGTGACAGTGTTTGTTACAAAATCACTGATGCCAAATTAAGTGGTAGTTATGATTACTTAAGAAGTCTCTTTCAGAAATATGATTTCTATGATTTAGGTTGAGAAACAGAACTTTGCTTTACCTATATGTGAATTTCTTTAAAAAAAAGTATTAAAATTTAATTTTTTTCTTAAGATTTTATTTATTTGAGAGAGAGAGCATGAGCGGAAGGGGGAGGGAGAAGGAGACTCCCCGTTGAGTAGAGAGCCCCACACGGGACTCGATTCCAGGACCCTGTGATCATGGCCTAAGCTGAAGGCAGCCGCTTAACTGACTGAGCCACCCAGGCGCCCCAACACTTAATTTTTAAGATGAGGAAAAATTATTTTTTTTGGAAACTTACCTTACCAGCTGTAGTTGAAGTTGATAATATTTTATTGCTGTATATATAATTTATTTGATTTCACACTTTGTAGCTGTGACAAGAATAGAGGGAAAAAAGGAACAAGAAGAAAAAGACAGCCTGATATTTTCTATTTCCATCTAATTCATGTGACAAGTTGCAGTTCTTTTGTTCATTTCTAATTCCAGTGCCCTGGAAGGTAGCTCATGGAGCAGGCACGTGTCCTAAAATATCCTCCAGAAGATTAGGTTGACTAATGGGCAGGTAGTCAGGAGATAAAGTTCGGGGGTTACAAATCAGTCCCTAAGGAAGCCTGGTGGGTAAATGATTTTCACAGGCCTGAAAGGACTGCAGCACCCGGAGAACATATGCCCTTCACAGGTGGGACAGCCCATATTCACCTGGGCCAGTTTCTGGTGTTTGGAAACCTAGTCCAGTAATACTAGATCTTCTAGCTTTTCAGGAAAAATCAGAAAATCTGGACTTTTTTAACATCTCCTGATTTTTAAATGTTGGCACCTGGCTGAATATTTTCAAACGTTTTGCAGGCCAGGCAGTAGGCATCTGCAGGGCAGGTTTGGCTGCATCTTTGCCAGTTTTTAACCTCTGGTTGTGGCACATGTGGGAAGAAACTAAATTCTAGGCTGTCCTTTTTTTTTTTTTTTTTTTTTTTTTTGCTGTGGAAGATTTCCATATTGAAAAGCAAGGAGAAGACGGATGACACAATTACAATTTAGATGGATGTCTAGTGCTGTTCATGCGTATTAATGTTAGTGGGGTATGCCTTACGCTCTCTGAGGAAATAATTAAAAACAAAAAAACGTAACATTTGAAAAAAATGAAGAATGACATCCTGCATATCAGTATGAGTTCAAGCCCCAGTATTAATTAGAAACAAATTAGAAATTCATTTGCTTTTAGCCACAGCTTCAGATTATCATTTGTTGATCTTTTTTGATCAAGTTGTTTTAAATGTTCCAGTACAGTCTGACCATTTATGACAGCTGAGTATTTCAAGTGTGTGCTGTCGTTTGTAGCTCTCCTTTGGGTGGAACACGGTGAAGATTGATATGAGTGCAGCCCGGAGAGATCCTCTTCCAATTATCCCGTTTGGATTAGCAGCATTTGCGGCCACCTTGTTTGCCCTGGGATTGGCTTTAGGAACAACCATAGCTGTTGGGATGTTGTTTTTTATCCAGGTAAGTTTCTTGGTTACCTCTAACTAAAAGTTGTCAATTTATTGGGGCTGCTTATAATGAGAAAGAGATAAAGGCTACATTTAAATGTGCAGTATGAAATGGAAGTTATTGTTACCTATTCCATCGTGGTAACTGATCTCTGTACTAGTCAGATAATTTTGAAGTAACTTTCCCAGAATTTCCAGGTAATTGATTTAATTTTTAAAATGTTGTCTTAGAGTTATATATCACTTTATAGTTGAGAAAGCTCTTCTCACATTATAGTCTGTCTTGATCTTCACATCAACCCCCAGAAAGAGTTGAAGAGGAGTATTTTTCCCTTGCTTACAGATGAGTAATTGAATCACAGAAAGGTGAAGTGACTTAACCCAAGATCACCCACTCATGTATTCAATAAACGTAATTATTAATGCTGTTTTATAATAGCATGTATTTAATCATCATCATCATAATACAGCCAACGTTTATTGAGCGCTTACTATGTGCAAGACGCTGTTTTAGGGACATAACATGTAGTAGTTCATGTAATTTCAATAACAACCCTATGGTACCTGTGCTGTTTAATGCTACCCTGGTGACTTACTCTAATTTCAGAGGCTACAATAATGAAACTGAAAAGCGTCCTGCACCTAGGGAAGTCGCAATTAGTAGTAAACGTTTAACTAATACTGGCTCATGTGTGTATCACAGATTTATGAACAAAGTGCTATGAGAACACATAGGAGGATGTGGCCCTAAAGAGATCACAAAATAGTTAAGACTCATTCCATTCACTTAATTAGCTTGTTCATTAATTGAAGGCCTTCTGTGGGCCAGGTGGTGGTGTGCTCGGCCATAGGAATATGATGAGGACTCCTTGCCCTGAGTGTTTTTACTGTGCCACACTGTTTCTGTGGACACAGCCAGACTAAAAGGAGACATAGACCTCTCAGAGAATCAGAAATGCTGGCTTCAGGGCTCTGGTACACCACCCAACCCTTTTAAACTCGTAGTTTTACAATATGCTGGTTTTGTTTATACTTCATGTCTTCTATTAACCTGGGATCAAATTCTTTGATAAAATTCCCCCTCTAATTAAGAATCATATTAGAAATAAATTAAAACCCTGTGGTGTAAAAGCCTACATAAGTGGAATTAGTCATAGCTAGGAAAATCGATTAATAGAATCAAAACTGAATATATTTTATTTTCAAGGCAAGCAGAATATCTGGGTTGACTGAGTCACTTTGTTGTAGCAAATAAATTAATCATAAACTTAAGGTTAAAGATAGTGATAAGAGATTTTAAGGCAAAATCCACAAGTACTGATTAAATGGATTATATCAATGTTTTATTAATACTCTGGAAACCTTGTTCAGAAGATAGTACTTAAAACATGAACCTTTATTAAAATAGTAGATGTAGATTCGGTTATGGATTGTCACAGTCATTTTGTGGAGTGGCACTGTGCTTAAGAACAGGCAGTCAGATGGACCACACCCTGAGTGTGTTACTTAACCTCTGTTATCCTGGTCTCTTCGTCAGTGGAATGGAGCAATAAAAACTATCTTATAGGGTTACTACGAAGATGATAATCTTAAATGAACCAAAGTTTCATCATAAAATGTTTCTGTTTATCATTTAATTTTCAGATGAAAATAATTCTCAGAAACAAAACTTCTATTGAATCATGGATTGAAGAAAAGGTAAATTTTAATAATTGTTTCCTCAATCTCAATAAAGATTAGTTCAGGGAAAAAAAGAAAAGATTAGTTCATAGACCAGATTAACTAATAAATGCCTAGAAGTGAAAACTTCACTACTAGGTGGCTTTCTTAAGTCATTTCATGCCACATAAAAGATAAATGTAGGAAAGAAACATTTTGATTCATTCTTGGTTTAATATAACTCCCACTGCTCATTCACCCTGAGTTGCTGAAGAAGCTAAGCCATACATTAAACCATTTGCCCATTCTTTCTCAGATTAGGAGTTAAGGCAGACCATTTGGAAAGGAACTTCTGTCCTACCAAGGTGCCATCAAGTTTTTTTCAGTGCCTTAGGACTAGAAAAACGTTCATAAGCCCTACTAGATAGGGCTTATAGCATAGCTTGCTACAGACCTCCCAACCTTTAATACAGTTGTGATTCTGTTGTAAAAAGTCAATCTGACTGCTCCCTGCCTAAAACTTCTCAGAGCCTCACCATCACTATAGCAGCAGGGGTTATAAATCCAAATGCCTGCAGGGGCCAGGCAGATAACCTAGGTGACAGGAGCCAGCCTGGGTACTAGAGCTGCCTAACCGATGAAGCTGATTGTTACCCTGGAAGGTGCTCACTCACTGTTCTGGGTTCATCTCATTGTTTTTCTGGAAAAGTAAGAGATCTGGATTTCTGTGACACCCCTTTTTTGTTTTTATTAGCAAGCAATTCAAATTAAAAGCAAAAAACCTTGTGGGCCAAATAAAACATACCAGTAGGATATATTTAGCCTCCTGGCAGCCAGTCTGTGAACTTGAAGTTATAGCAGTAGGTTCTTAAACTTTTTGGTTTCAGGACCGTTTTACATTCTCAAAATTGTTAAGGACACTAAAGAGCGTTTGTTACTGTGTGTAATGTATATCAGTGATTGCCATATTTCCTGAGAAACATTTTGAAGATTTATGATTTCATTTAAAAATAATAATAAACCCATTATATATTAATAAAAATAGCATATTTTAAAAAATTATTGTTTTTCAAAGTAAAAAATAGGGAGAAGAGTGGCATTGTTTTATATTTTTACAAATCTCTTTAATATCTGACTTAACAGAAGACAGTCGGATTCTCACATCTCCTGCATTCAATCTGTTGCGATATGTTGCTTTGATTGAAGTATATGAAGAAAATCCAGCCTCACACAGATAAGTAGGTAGAAAAGGAGAGAGTATTTTAATAGGCTTTTTAGTTAATAGTGGATATTCTTTGATACTACATGAAAATTTGACAGGTGATAGCCTTGAAAGGTTAGTTGTATGTGAGATGTGAAGCTCTGTCAGTAACCGCACATTTCAGTCCATCAGTACCTCTTGCTCTTCGAATGGACCTTTTACCCATACATGATTGTATAACGTCAGGTATTGGTCATTTGGAAAATACAGCTCTATAGGGTAATGCAGATTTTCCAAATGCTGGCACATTCATTCATATCACTACCAATTTTATGGGGAAAAGTCCTTTATTTTGGAAAGCTGTCAAGCTTACAGTGGTGGATACAAATTTTCCAAAATTCTAATTTTCACCTGAAAGCCTTAATTTTTTCATTGACAACAAATAGTTGTTTACATTGAAGTAACAGCTTGACTTTATTCATATTTGAGAAAATTTCTGCCAAACATTGAAGTTTCAGTAACCTTAGTTTGTTTCATTACTCATTCTCTCCAGTAAAAATAGTGTTATATGAAAAAAGCTGGCTACGCAGCTTTTGTTAATTCACAGCTCAAACAGATGTTTTCCTTGAGAAAACGTGCTGTATGTTATTCCCCCTCTTGTCACACAGAATATTGAGAGGACATCTACTTGAGAGTTGAGATTAAGTAAAAATCATAGTTTTTATTGCATCATCAAGGACTTATGTAAAACTTTTGTTTGGGTTTGTATTTTTTTTAATTATGAGTATGTAACGGTGAAGAATATAATATCTACTTACACAGGTTGGTGCCACTGACCTGACTCCTGCTTAAGGTACCAGCAATTTTACCCACTATTGCAAATGTCAACACGATGAAAAAGGCAAATAACATGTTAGTATTAAAATGAAAGTTGTTTGACTTTGTTGAACCCTAAGAAAATGTGTTGGGGACTGGAACAGGGGTGCAAAGCATGCTTGGAGAACCACTGATACACATGTTTAAGTCCAGGCTCCTTAGCTTATACATAATCAAACCTTTCGTGTGTTCCCCTGGTCTGTTTCTTCTGCGTTTTCTACCTCTCCCCACCCCATCTCACCCTTGATACCAACTAAAATAAAAAACTCCTATTTTATATATCATAAGCTTCTGTATCTTTCCACATGTCATTCTCTACTTAGAACACTCTTCCTTCCTCTTTTTTGCTGATTTCTTATGCCTCAAGACCTAATTTAGGTGTCATTTCTTCAAAGAACCTTCCTTGACTCTCCCTAGATTAGCTAAATAGTTTTTTTGCCTTTCCTGTAGCACCTATTGCATACCTCTGCTGCCTTTTTCTTTTTTTAAGAGAGGAGTGAGCACGAGTGGCAGGGAGGGGCAGAGAGAGAGGGGGAGAGAGAGAATCTTAAACAGGCTCCACACTCAGCGCAGAGCCTGATGTGGGACTCGATCTCAGGACCCTGAGATCATGACCTGAGCCAAAATCAAGAGTCGTATTGCATGGTGCACTGGGTGTTATACGCAACTAATGAAGCATCGAACTTTACATCGGAATCCAGGGATGTACTATATGGTGACTAACAATATAATAAAAAATCATTTAAAAGAAACATATTAAAATAAAAAATAAATAAAAAATAATAATAAAAAAAAAGAGTCGGATGCTTAACTGACTGCGCCGCCAGGCACCCCACCTCTGTTGCCTTTTAACACAGTATTGTTGGAATCCCCCCAACTTCAGAGTGCTTCTCTGAGGCTGAGACCAGGCCTTAGTCTTTTTTGTAAGCTACTCTCATCCTTAGCACTATTTCTTTGTTAATAGCCTAAATCTGTTCTTTGAGACTCATCCATTTTGAAGACTCTGAGACTTTTGTTTATAAAAAGGGAAAATAAATTATCCTTTACTCTTTTGGTGGGAATTTACACAGTTTAGTATGGTCATACATACATATAGCTTGATGTCAATTGTTTTAATTGAATTAACATCAATATTACTTTATAAGTAATTGCAAGAAGGCTTTCCCTAAAATATTGTCCCCTGATAATAAAATATTTCAAGATATCATTTCTAGTTAATGTAATATATCATCATTAGATTAATAGTTTTTTTTTCTGATGACCAAGGCTCTTCATAAAGTGCAATGCTAAATCTAGAAGTTATTTTAAAAATAACTGGCACTCTGTTGCTGACTAAAAAATACAAATAAATGATTATAGAAAATTTATCGAAATTACCAGGCACTAAAATTGATACAAATTTCACCTGGGTTTGTACACTTATTGTAAGAATAAATAATGTATCTTTATACCACTAGGTGTCAGTGGTACTTAAGAAATTCTAAGCTGGTTTATCTCAAGTTAAAGTTAACAATTTAAGTACCTAGAATATAATTTATGCAACCTGAATATTTATGTATATGCATAAAATGTACATATAAATGCATATGTAAGTGAGTATATATACATGTGTAATGGTATAAAAAAACTTAAGATCTGCACATTTCCGCTGGTTTTTTAAAAAAATAATTTTCAGAAAATGATGACTCCCCTGGAACCCATTTTCCTGGCCATTCCCACAAGTGTTGTTGCCACCCAGGATATAACTGTTGCATTCTGCAGCACCCCTGAAACAGTTCCTTTCAGCCTGAATAAACTCTTGCTTCCTCTTAAATCTTTTTATCAACATCCCTTCTTTACACCTGGATTCTTTGTTTTGCCGAACAACAAAGAACATTGAGGATTTGTTATATGTGGAATAAAGCTATTAACTTATTTATTTATTTATTTAGATTTTATTTGTTTGAGAGAGAGAGAAAGAGAGCACGAGCTGGGGGAGAGGCAGAGGGAAAGGGAGAAGCAGACTCCCAGCTGAGCAGGGAGCCTGATGTGGGGCTCCATCCCAGGACCCTGAGACTATGACCTGAACCCTGCCTGAAGGCAGACGCTTAACCAACTGAGCCACCCAGGCGCCCCACTATTAACTCTTTTAATAAGCATTTTTGAATGCTTGTTCCTGAATAAGCCCAGTCAGACATTTCCTGAATGATCTCATACGAGGTTGGTGTTATATAGCAAGTTCCTCTTATATTATGATAAGTTTGTCTATCTCTTCTGTGTATACTAACGTTACAACAAGGAGGAAATATTTTTAGGAGTGATACAAATTTGAGGAATAAATGTATATTACTATCAGTACTATCAATAGTATATTATTTAGTAAGCCTTTTAGGGCAGAGGCATCTGCCATCTTACCTCTTTGTTACCCACAGGCTAAAGATCGAATTCAGTATTACCAACTGGATGAAGTCTTTGTTTTTCCCTATGATATGGGAAGTAGATGGAAGAACTTCAAACAGGTATTTACGTGGTCAGGGGTCCCTGAAGGAGATGGACTAGCGTGGCCAATAAGAGAAGGCTGTCACCAGTACAGCTTAACAGTAAGTATTTCTGTTCAAATAGTCTTTCCTTTCTGTTTCACCCTCGTCTCTTTAAGTGCCCCTTAACTCAGATGACCTTTTATAGTAAAATAAGTCATAAAAGTTTTTTTGTTTGGCAAAAATATAAATTAACAATCCCAAAGCACTCCTTTTATCATGCCTCTCTTTTAATTTAAATTTCTCTTTGATCCTCCATACATGTGCCATAAAGTCCTGATCCCTTCACTTGGTTATAAAATCTGACCTAAAACTGCTCCAGCTACTTCCTAACGGCCTTTCCAATCGGCCTGCTTTCCTCAGTGAACTCCTTTGTGTGTTCCTGCCACCTAACTCTGTCCACATCCTCTTCTCTATCGGAAATTATCAAGGCCAGTTTCAGTCCCATCTCATCTGGATTTGGTGCTTAACCATATGCTACTGTATGGTGCCCATGAGGTCTCATTTTTATTTAATTCTTTTATATCTTTAATCTGACAAGATTCAGTACAGAGATCATGAGTTATCTTGATTTCCCCTAGTATATCTAATATAGTACCATTTAATAAATTGTTGATGAATACGTGAAGAAAAGTCATAATGATGACTTTTAGTGGAGACTTGCGGGTGAATTTTGCAGTCTGTCTACCTTCTCTCTAAAGAATCCGTGAATCCCTGTGTCATCTTTACCTTCAGGACTAGCCTGGAAGCCCCATGAGGGCAGTGAGCATATGTCCCTGACCCCTGGGCCATAGCGAATGCTCAGTGAGTGTATGCAGATGAAGACAGGAGAGAGAATGTGGAGAAGAAAGCCTCGTGTCAGCTCCTGCTCTCAGTCATAGGGACTTTGACTTCTCTAAAAAAGCTTTCCACTTCTCTAAAAAAACAAAAACATGTGGCCTTTGAATTGTCAGCACTGAAATGCTGGAAAATTGAGAGTTTGTCATGTCACTCTGGTACCGTAGATGGCAAAAGGCTATTTTCAACACTGAGATAACATTTTTTCTTTTTATATCTCCAAACAGATTGAACAGTTGAAACAAAAAGCAGATAAAAGAATCAGAAGTGTAAGTAATATTTTTGCAATGATACTAGTTTGTTTTTCTTTTTGTCAGGCTCTACACTTCTGCATAGTTTTCAAAATTGCCTTTGAGTAGAAGCCAAATATTAAATAATGTTTCTTAATACAGTTGTTGAAATTTGATGCAGTTCACTTTTGTTTTCTCTAAGTAGTTCAGACTGGAGGTTTGGAGGGAATGTAAGCAATTTATATTGCCAACAGAAAAATAATTACCCTCAATATAGCTCATTAGTATGAAACCCATCCTTACACTTCTGCTGTACAATTTGATGGCCACTAGCCACATGTGGCTATTTACATTTAAAGTAACTAAAATTGGGGCGCCTGGGTGGCGCAGGCGTTAAGCGTCTGCCTTCGGCTCAGGGCGTGATCCCGGCGTTATGGGATCAAGCCCCGCATCAGGCTCCTCCTCTGGGAGCCTGCTTCTTCCTCTCCCACTCCCCCTGCTTGTGTTCCCTCTCTCGCTGGCTGTCTCTCTCTCTGTCGAATAAATAAATAAAATCTTTAAAAAAAATAAATAAAATAAAGTAACTAAAATTAAATAAAATAAAAAATTCGGCTCCTTGGTTGCACTAGCCACATTAGAAGTGCTTAGTAGCTACCTGTGTCTAGGGGCGACCACATTGGTTACCACAAATACAGAACATTTCCGTCACTGCAGTAAGTTCTGCTGGGCAGCAGTGCTCTAGAATTTAATTCTTAGCTATGTGCTTGAAATGCAGGTAAGGAAAGCCTGGAGAACTAGAAACATCAGTTGCCTCCTGTAAAGGAATTGGGAGGGAAAGACTTGTCACCTGATACTTCGGATCTACCTTTCACAGTTTAAATTCAAACTTACAGAAATTCGGGGGTAAACGTTAAATTGTTTTTCTGATTACGGATGCCAGGTACGTTATAGAGTAATAGAAGATTACAGTGGTGCCTGCTGTCCTTTGAATAAAGGAATCAAAACCTTCTTCACCAGCCCCTGCACTGAAGAGCCTCGAATAAGGCTACAGAAAGGGGAATTCATCTTAGCCACAAGAGGGTTACGGTAAGTGATAGAAAGTACTGAATTTTTTTAATGATGAAATTAGCATCTAGCCTAAAAAAAATAATTTTAATTTTTTAAATATTTCAGATACTGGTTGTATGGAGATAAAATTCTTGATGATGCCTTCGTAGAAGGTATGGAAATGGGAGGAAATGTTTAATAGACAAGGCTGCTAGTAATAATTCCAAATTTTGTGGGAATAACTCTTAAAAACAATCAGTGTCACATGAATTAGGGCACATAATAGAAAGACACATCATCAAGCAACAGAAAAAGGCTTCTTACATTATTTCTCCATAGCACTTCTATTTATCAGGTCTTTTTAGTGGCAGCTAGTATTGGAGCTCCTCATGATCTGAGTGACAGGCACTTGTAGAAGTGCTTCACTTGTGGTGGTGAAGTCGCCAACAGCCCTCATGTATGTTGCATTGATGAGGAAACCGAAATGCACAGAGGCTGAGCACCGTGCCCAAGACCACACTAAAAACAGGTAGAGCCAGACCTCCAAGCCAAGCAGTCTGGCTCTAGAGCCTGTACACTAAATCCCCGTGCCCTACGCTCACCCTGTGAATGAATACTCCTATGAAGTTATTATGGAAACTAACGATCTGAAATTTTCTGTCTTTAATTTTTTTTTTTTTTAGAACTGTTCCTTTTTAAAGTAAAGATTAATCCTGGATGCTTTTTCTAAAACACTGGGTTAATTGTAGGTTAACCCCATAAGACTGCTTAGGCAACCCTGATATAGAAATGTACATATTGGAAAAAACCTAAGAAGGAAATTCAGAGAGGCTACAGGGAGGTAGTTCCTTGAAACAGGAGAAGTATGACAGTGTGCCCCAAACACCACAATCACAATTATGTAAGTGAATACCCATGTTGGGAAATCCTGCCCACCGCCCCCCCCCCCCCGCCTTAGGGGTTGTCCTGAACCACATTAGCACCTTTCCCAGCTAATAGCATTTGGGAAATACTGGTTTTCTAGCTTGATAGACAGCATTTAAACATATTTTTTTCTCAGATTATGCTTATAAAAGATGGTAAAGGAGGAAAAAAGTAAAGCAGAACTAAAAGCTTATTGATTTGAAGTAATGGGACTTAGGTGGCTCAGAAATATCACTAAATCTATTCATGTCAATTTCATTTTCTCCCTCAGGTGTTTCACGAATCAGAGGCTGGTTCCCTAGAAACTGTGTGGAGAAATGTCCCTGTGATGTTGAAACAGATCAAGCCCCAGAGGGCGAGAAGAAAAATAGATAGCCACTGTTAAAGTAAAATTACTCTTTAAGTCCTCTCCATTACTTGAAAATTGTACATATTACTAAAGAATTATGCAATGAGCCTACTCTGGTTAAGGTGTTCTTTTCCTCAAAGGTGCCCTAGTGCCATAATCTATTTTATTACCATTTTGAAATGGAGAAGCCATTCTGCATATGCCTTTGAATTCCTGCCCCTCTTTTCCATCTCTTCCTCTCCCCAAAAGGAAAAACACTTCACCCAAGTAAATCAATTGCATTTTCTCTAGGGTTTTTTTTATGCGCTGCACACTATGGACCTCACCTGCAGACATAGTTCCCCCCTTTGGCAGGAGCATCTGCATGTGATGCTTTTATCCCGTTTCCCCCTCAGTTATTTCTTATGTAATATTCTAGATACTGTAGAACATAATATGTCAGATTCACTATAAGCTTAAATTTTATTACCTGTCTTTTAATAATGCAGATTTTGTCAAATCAAATAAAGATCAATGGATGTTCTGTAAAAATCTGGTTTTTACTAGACTCTTTCTTTTGGCTGACTGAAAAGGTTTGTCTTAGTTCTTTGTGGAAAAACTGCTCTACTACCTTGTGAAAAATTGGCATCTTTAATCATGAGTCTTAAGATATTAATGAGTATTAAGATATAAATGAATTAATGGCATGAGATCACAGCATTCTGGGAAACTTTCAACTTAGCTCCAACTGGTCTAGCTCTTATTACCTCCTTGACCTGCTCTCTTACTCCCTCCCTCATTCCAACTAAACCACACTGGCTGCCTCCCTATTCCTATGGGAGTAGGTCAAGTGTACACTTGAATCTCTCAAGACCTGAAGCGTATGTGAATGGTAGGATCTACTGGTGGATTGGATGCTTAATGTTGGGCTTGTCTAAGCACAGGTAGAATTAGAGAAGTCACCTACTCCCATACTAATTCTTTTCAAGGCAGGGAACTTGAGCTTTTGGGGGTTGTAACAGTTAACATTAAGGGAAGGGCACTTAGAGATTTAGCAGTGAATGAAACATTACTCTGTCCCATTCTAGTGATCGATGGGGAGGTAGACAGACAAGCAAAATTTGCATCAGATGGAGTCATGGAGTGGGAAGAAAGCAGGTAAGATGATCTGATGGAAGTGACCTTTGACAGTTGAAGGGACAAGTCGTGTGCCTCTGGGAGTAGCTGCATCTTAGGCAGAGGGAATAGCCAAACAACAGGTGGAATGTGCCTGGCATGTTTGAGGAGTAGGGAGGCAGCCAGTGTGGTTTAGTTGGAATGAGGTAGGGAGTAGGAGAGCAGGTCAAGGAGGTAATAGGAGCTAGACCACGGAGAGACCCTGTAGATTAATTGTTGTCTTCCCTTTGTTTCAGATACTCAAGAATAGACATTTCTTCAGATTTTCTGGGCTCAGGGTCTAGGGAGACCATCCAGGAACATTCTTACCTCCAGTTAGAAGACAGAAAGGAACACTGTTCAAGACTTCTTAGAACACAACAAAGATGGTAAAGAAGGAAACAGTGAATCACGTGTTTGGTTGGAGTTTGGGCTCAGCTGGTATTTGTTTTATTATTCACAGCTGTGGGAGAAGAGGGCCTGGTCCTCTCAACATTGCCTTTAGTAGTCACCAATCTTGGTTGCATACTAGAACCACCTAGGGATCTTTTAAAAATCCCGATGCCCGGGCCGTACCCCAGACCATTTCAGTCAGAATCCCCAGGGTGGCACCCACCATTATTAGGGTTTCTTTAAACCCCTCAGGTAATTCTAGTGTTCAGCCCAGTTTGAGAGGCACCAGCTTGCTTGATTGTTGAGTGGTCCTTGTCTAGGCTGATTCTGATTCTCCTCATGGTCTGTGAGGAAGCACACACCGCAGTGAATGTGTTTGCAGTAGTTTATTTTAAAGACTTTACAAGTGGAAGCAACGTGTTGTCTGGGGGTAAGGTATATCAGGAACTGGAGTCCAGTAGAGAAAAGATCAGTCAGTTCCCTCCCAGAAAATAAGCCGTTGTGTAGCCTCTGTGCTTGCCCGTAGGTCTTTGGTTCCCAGTTCAGGAGGCCTTTGCTCAGTGCTAGCTTCATTTACTGGAAAAGTGCACTTGACATGAGTTTAAACTCCTTCCCCTGTAGCTTTCAGTTCAGCAGCAAACTGTAAGGAAAAGATTGAGTCAGCAGATACTACTGTAGATAACACTTTCTGAACATTCTTTTTGGAGATGTTATAGGCCCCATGTTTTTAATTCTGAGTCAGAGAAACTAGGGAGTTTAGGAAATGTTCAGTATGATCGAACTTCCCTTCTGTAGACAGACATTAGTGTACATAGGAGTACGTAGAAGAAATTAGTCTCACAGGTATGACTGATATTAGTGATAGGTTAAAAGATTAAAAATTTCAGTGGTTTTGAGGAATAGTTAGAAAACATGAATTATAAACAGCTTTTTAAAACTTAAAGGTCTCTTAATTTGAACGCCAGAAGGCCTCAGTGCTGCGACTGTCAACAGGTAGGTTTACTGTCAAACAACGAGGAAGAAGTCACTTTGGCTCTTAAACTAGTGGTCACTTACAAAGCTGAGAGGTTGTGAGGAAGGGACAAAGAATAACAAATGGACCTTGAAGAAAGGCATGTTGATAAAAGTGACCAAAAACCTAAATATCAGCAACATTTAAGATGGGAAGGACAACATTTATTTAGTTCAGGGCTAAGCTTTTGCATTATAATTCTCCCAATATTTTTTAAAAAGCCGCACACTATGTTTTTTATTAATTTAGTAGATAAAATAACAGATAGGAAGAAAGACAGAAAATGAACATAAGATTAGTTTTTAATCCATATTCCTAAAAGGCAGGAAGCCCCGTCCAGCTCAAAGTACCTTAATCTACTCCTGGATGTTCTCATACAGGCTGTCGATTTGGGTTCGAAAGTACTTGGAAAGCTCTCCCCGCTTTGCTTTCAGTGTTGGTGTTAAGAGCCCATTTTCAATGGAAAATGGCTCTAGATGAAGAAAGATGCTTTTGACCTAGAAGAGAAGATGCACACAAAGCCCATGTTTATTGGTGATTCAGACTTTTCTGCAGAGCCCTCTGCATGCTTTGTAAAGAACTTGAGAAAAGTGGGGTTGATGAAGGGGGAGGGTGAAGAGAATAGTAACACATGCCCATTCCCCACAGACTGATAATTTGGGAAAGAAGCGAGAAGGGAAAATGGATAATAAACAGTAAAAAAAGGATTGTAAAAGTAACTACAAAAGGTCATTGCCATTTGTACTTAGTCGATTAATAGTGTAAAACCTCAGATCAATTCTTTGGAAGTTACACTGAAACCCTATTACAAATCCAAACATGAAAACTTTCTTGTATGACTTGACAGACCAGGATTACATCAGTAGTACATACCTGTTCAAAGGATTTAAGGCCACCATCTCTCCCAGTTTTCTGCAAGTCTTCTAAAATGGCTTTGTTTACAGCCTGAGAATATAAAACACAGCTTAAAGCATGGCTGGTTTGAAAAAGAGTCCAAATGAAAGGCTAAGCATGAACCAACTCAAAATGCCTACAAAAGCTCATCAGGGTAAAGCAGGATATAGGTGTGTGTATATATAGGCACATTTTATGCTTAATATTGCTCCAAAAGCTAATAAGAAGGAAAGGCCGATCTAAATGTTAACAGGGATTTTCTCTGGATGGCATTTTTTTGTTTCTCTATTCTCCAGTTTTTTCCCCCATAATGAACTTACTATAAAAAGAATAGAGGGTTTTTGTTTGTTTTTAACTTCCCATCCCATCCTATCCTCCAATCTAATAAAACCCATCAGTCTATTTCAACCATCCCAAGTGCAGGAAGAGTCTGTTCTTCCAAAGAGAAAAGCATCATCGCTCTCCAAGTTAGTGGGGCTTCCGCTCTCCCGTCATGGGCCCCAAGGGTGTGCATAGAACTTTCTTAAGAACTTACTTGGTTTTGGCACAGTTCCTCAAGGGAGCCTTTAATGCCAAGTTTGGCTACAAATGAGGGCAGCACTTCTGGATCAGGAACCACCACTCCCACTAAGGACGACTGTAGAAGGGAAACAAGGGCACGTGAGAGCTAGGGTAATGGTGTCCCACACTGGATGAAGACAGCAGGATTCTAGCGTTGTAATAGGCACATCCCAAGACCTCAGTTCGATATACCATACACTCTTCTCTCACCATGTATTTCAAACCCTCATGGAATTCTGATCCCATTTTCCTACTCAATATCTTTTTACAAAAAGATTCTATTCAAATTCGATTAATCAAAAAGAAATGGTATTCAGCATTAAGCCTAAAGCATCCCTGGCCTGTCTTTGGCCAAACCCCCACCCACACCCCAAAAGTTAAATTTAAGCACAGTATGTATAAAATAGTTCCATTGTGCCAGACGAACTCCCACTGTAGTGGGAACTAAGTGTGACATGGGGCCCTTTGTTACTGAATGGCTACCCTTTAGAAAAATGGTTAGAACAATTCTAACTGACTTGTTCACAGACTCCATCATAGTTAAAAGATTTTTTTTTTTAACATATGTATTGCCTTGAGGGTTGGAGTGTGACTTCCCTTCTTTGGCTTTATAAGCTCAAATCTTCTCATCCTAAACCGCCCTATCCAGATTTCCTATAGCTATCGGAGCCAGTACGGCCTGTACCTGAAAATGGCTATTGTTAAAACAATGTATTACCCGTAAGCTATCCCCATGCACGAAAATTTGCAACACTGGTCTACTCCTGATGTAGATATTTTCTATCTTCTCTGGAGCAATGTATTCTCCTTGGGCCAGCTTGAAAATGTTCTTTTTACGGTCAACGATCTTCAGAGTTCCATTCTATGTGAAAGAGAGAACAGCATCAGTGTTTTTGAGCTCTCTGGGTGATGTCAGTGGATAGAGTGGCAAAGTCATAGGTATTTTCCTTCTGTAAACTTGATCTCTCTAGAGACTCTTGAGCAAAGTTTCATTTCTCTTTGTTGGCTTTGGGGAAAGGGTAGGGGAGCAGCTTCCAGCAAGAACCTGCCTATACTGTTTTCTCCTTGTGGAGAGTCAAGGTACAGCCTCAGAAAGAATCCCCAGGACCTGCTGAAGTTGTATAAATGGTTGCCTCGTCCAGTGAAGAAACTTTGCAGCTCTGAATTTCCAATAACTTAATTTCCAATTATTCCATTTCCAGAACTCTCAGGAATAGGAAAGGAGTTATCTTTACTAAGACTTCTGGATTAGTTAGATCTCCCCCTCCTTGACTCCCTTTTATGTATCACTCCTGTTGATCCTGGAGCAGGCTGAGATAGCCTCACTGTCCTAATGCTGATCAAGCAAGTCAGTAATTGTGCTTGGTAGGGCCGAAGCAGGGCGGGGGAAGACTCTGACAAGCCGCCAGAGGTCATTTGCAGCTTCATTTCTCTGAGTTAATGAGCTCTGAGGAGCTCAGGTCCTTAGGGGTTTGAACTGTAGAATTGGGACAAATGGCAAATACAATCCACATGATCACACCCTAAGTGGGACAACAGACTGAACCAACCATGGAACCATCAAGAAGGCTGACTCCAGAAATTAGTCTTCAATTCAGCCTAATGGACGTTGTCTGGGAGTGACTAATAAGGCACGGCCCTCTGTCACTGTAGTGTGGGAACTTACTCAGAATTACATTTTTGGTCCTTTTGAGAGCTGGGACTAGAACACAGAGCTCCCACCTAGGTTCTTCAGCTGCATTGTTCTCTTCTTTGTAGTATGAGGATGCCACAAGCCAGGTAGGATACAGACCTAACCTTTCCGGCTGCCTTAGCTGATTAATCTACTCACATCTCTGCCCATCTTGCATATTATAAGCAGATAGTTCTCTTCAGTCCAACAACAGAGGCTCCCAGAAATTCTGAAGAAGCACCCACCGGGAGCCAACGGCCAATGTCTCCTGTGTGAAGCCAGCCGTCCTCATCCAGAGCTTCCTTGGTTTTCTCAGGATCCTTCAGGTATCCTTTGAACACATTGTTGCCCTTGATGCAGATCTGCACAGAAGACAGCACAGGGTGGTAACAGTGGCAAAGATTCCAACTCCCAGCAGAGGTACTTGACGAAGCACCTGCTGCCACCTTAAACCATTCGGTGGTTCCCACTACAGCGGAAGCACCACCAGATTTTAGTCCCTGTTGCAGGGGCTAAGAAAGTGAGGCTCACAGATGTTCAGTTCCTTGTTCAAGATCTCGGGTCAAACCCAAGTCCGCTCACAGCCGTGTGGTCTTTCTGACAAAACAGCTCTAATGTGATTGTCTGGGTGTGACGACAGAGCACAACCTACCCACCTCTCCTTCATTGTTCACTGAAAAGTAGTTCATGTCTGGTACATCTTCCAGCTTCACGTGATTGCAAGGCAGGGGGACTCCAACGTGCCCTAGAACACACCACATTAATTCAGCTGGGAAACCATGAAACAGTGATAATTCCAGGCACATTTCTGAGATATTTATGGATTGACTCTAAAAGAAAAAGACTGAAAAGTTACCTGGTGCCAATGCTGGATAGCTAAGATAGAAATGTCTGGACTGAAACTTGAGTGTGGCGTTTGCCACATTTGTCCAGAGCATTGAGGTTATCTCACCTAAGCCCTCGTTCAGGTAGAACCCCTCTCCCCACCACCGCATCTCCCACCCAGTAGGTGGAGAACCTACCTGTTGTCCAGTCCCCAGGTGACGTGAATGTACAGCCAGCAGTGCATTCTGTTTGACCATAAGCTTCGAACACCTGGGTAAACCAAAGAAGGGTCTGAGACTTACTCAAGACAAAGCCTAAGCGGCAACGCCCTATGGCAAGACATGAGGAAAGCAAGGTCTCTCAAGGTTGGAAGATACTTGGTGTCTTAATACTTCCGACCCATGTCTGAGCTGCAAAATCTTTACAACTTGGATGCATTCAAAAACCAAAAGCCTCCAGAAATAGACCAAAGTATAGAAATTTCTACTGTATTTCAGAAAAGAGAGCATTTTAAGTTGATAGGAAAATACGAGATACGAGGTGAAGTGACGCCCGGAGGCAGCGGCCCTATAGCCCAGACGGTGAAGCGCTTCTGAAGGAACTGAAGAAAGGGAGCAGGGTTCTGTTTGTTTTGCAAGGTTTTTTTGGTGTGTTGTTGTGGTGGTTGCTTTTTAAGACAAATAGCTCCAGCTGTGATATAGAACAGCGGCTGGCAAGCTTTTTCTCTACAGGACCAGATAGTAAATATTTTCAGCATTGTGGGTGTCTGGGCTCTGTGGGAACTGCTTTGCCAGTGGAGCACAAAAGCAGCTGTAGACATCACGTCAATGAATGGGTATGGCTGCGTTCCACTAAAATTTCACTTCTAAAAAGAGGCAATGGGCCAGATTTGGCCTGTGCTGCAGTTTGCCAACCCCTGGTGTAGAGGATAATCTTTTTTTTTTAGTTTTTTTATTATATTATGTTAGTCACCATACAGCACATCCCCGGTTTCCGATGTAAAGTTCGATGATTCATTAGTTGCGTACAGCACCCAGTGCACCACGCAGTACGTGTAGAGGATAATCTTGAATGGAGAGAGGAGTGAGGCTGGCGGGGCAAACCAGTGCCTCGGCAGCTGCAGGGGGGAAGGGCTGTGACAGGCAGACTGTGGAGGGATGGAGAAGGCGGCGTTTCTGGGAAGGCTGCGGCGACAAGACCTACTACTGATCCATTGGTTTTAGGGGCTGAGGGAAATGAAAGCATTAAGAATGGCCAAGAGGGTGCTAATTTGAAAGAGTAGAGGAGCTCTGGCCTTGGCATCAATTTAGAATCTTTTTTTGATTGTGGTTCTACCCAAGAGGACGTGGTGAGGACAAGGATCCGTTTTACTCATGCTGTGCATGTTGGTCGAGTGGATGAACCAGTTAGCTGTCGGGATGGGGGGTTGCGGGGAAGAGAACTTCCACACCCAAGCACTTGTCTCAATTCCAGATGGAATAGAGACCGAATTAGAAAAAAGTAAAACCATAAGAGTATCAGAAAATATGAAGGACAGAGGTCTTACGGAATACTGGAGTCAGGGAGTCCTGTCTAAGCAGTTCAAAAACGACAAATAAAAAAGATCAGTTTGATGACGTAAACATTTGAAGCTGTTATTGAGCAATCCACAAGGCAAAAAGATGAGACTAGGAAAAATATTTCTAACGAAACGAAGATTAATATTATTACTGTGTGAACTCTTAGAAGCAATGTGAAGAAGAACCGTTCCAATTATCATTCGGCCATTTTTTATAAGAAAGTAATAGAGTAATTCATGGAAGAAATACAAGTGCCAATAAGTGACAGAAAAGATGTTCGGTGTTAATAAAAGAAACAAAACTGCTCTGAGATTTTTCATGCATCTGGTTGGCTAAGATTTAAATGACTGAGAAAGCCTTACACTGGCAAAAATGTAGGGAAATAAGATCTTATGCGTCATTTGCGGGCGTGTATAAAAAAGACAAGATCTTTCTGGAAGAAAGCGTGATAATCTACATTAACATACAAAGCAAACCCATATATTTTGACCATTTTGATACATAAGTATCCGTATCACTTCATTGATTATAATAGTGAAAAAATAGTCATTGACTTAAGTGTCCATCAACAGGAGACGAGTTACTTAGGTACGTCTAATAAACTATCTCAAAACCACTAAAATGATGTAGATCTTTATTTGACCAGGACCAGTGTTGATGGGACATGGTTTAATAAGTATTTTAGAACTGATGCCAGTTTATATAAAGGTTTCTAAACACAGATGCATAAAGAGAAGGATTATTTTCTGATTTTGAGATTTTTGGTGAATTTCTCCATGGTGTATTTCAATTGTGTTTTCCTTTTTTAAAGAGTGAGCTTGACTTGTGCAAAAGTGAAATAAGCTATCCTCAAAGAAGGTGCTTGGCTTACCGGACATCCCAGTGCCGCCCGGAGGAATGTCAAGATCGGAGAGGAGATGGGGGCAGCTCCAGTGACCACAAAGCTAACCTTCCCACCCAGGCCAGCCTGTTAAGTAGAAAAAAAGAGCCACTGAAACCGATTCCCTTGGCTTCAGTTTCCTCCACTGTTAAATGGGTAAAGCAGCCTACCCAGTATAAGAATTAAATTAGTTAATTTACAAAGCACTTAGAATAGGCCCTGGCCTTGAGGAAAAGCACTTCAATTGTTAGCTGCTCTTATCACTATCATCCATAGCTGGGATTCGACCTGCAGTTTTTAAAAATTTCCTCAGATAATTTACATTCTCAGGCCCTTTGCATTACATATAATTTCAACACATCACCTAAGAGAATAAGAGTATGTGCTAGAGCCTAAGTAAAATTTTTTTTTTTTTTTGCTTTTTGACCAATTTCCTTTAATGACAAAGTTGTCCAATATCTCAGAAGGTGAGTAAACACCGTTAAAGAGACACTCAGCCATCAGAGAAAAAGCCAAGTATGATAAGCTAGCAGGAAGCCCAGATATTTGCCTGGCTCTGTGCAGGACCGAACCAACCTACCTGGATCTTTGCAAAGACTAACTTGTCCCATAAACTGTCACGCCTGATGATTCCCTTTTTCACTTCACTGAATTTACAGGAAATAGCCAAGTTCAACAAGAACTTCTTCACGGGTGTCTTGGCTTCATGTTGTACCTGCAAGATGATAGCTCCTCTTAGTTCAAACCCTATTGGAGATACTCAACAAAGCCATTCATCAGTGAGCAAAAAATAGTGCCTTCTTGCTTTCTAAGGAAGTGATTTTCATTCATGAACTGGATTGCTAAATAATGACAATTCCAGGGAATTATGGCCACACTAAGACATAATAAGTATACTGAGAATATACAGAGTTCTATCCTCTAGATTTCTTGCCCTTGGCAAACAACTTTGACAACTGAACTAAGCATGTCCTCAAAATTCTCAACATCTGCCTACCAAAATCACCTGGGAATACTAGATAAAAAACAGCTCAACGGGCAATATCTTTTGGGCTTTTGATTTAATATATCAAAGAAAGACCTAGGCACCTGATTTTTTTTTTAAAGATTTTACGTACATACTTACTTACTTATTTATTTATTTGACAGACAGACAGAGCACAGGCAGGGGCAGAGAGAGAGGGAGAAGCAGGCTCCCCACTGAGCAGGAACCATGAGGCAGGGCTCGATCCCAGGACCCTGGGATCATGACCTGAGCCAGAGGCAGATGCTTAACTGACTGAGCCACCCAGGCGCCCCCCGATTTTTTTTTAAAGCACCACCTCCCCACTGCCCCCATACCTCTGATGCTTGTATACACTGAATTTGGAGAAATATCACCTTTCTCTATAATTAAAGTTCTTCTAGCCACACCATACAAAACCCAACAGACTTTTCTACTTATTTCTTCCCTTTGGGCTTAATTCTGACACCATTTGACAAGCTCACATTATTTCTCTAGACTCCCTTATTCTTGCCTCGCTGACTCTAATCCATCAAACATATACCTGCCAAAGGAGAGCTTCAAGTACAACTTGAAATGCTCCTTACTTCCAAAATTAAATCCTGAACCCCATATTCTGGCCTTCAGGACTCCATCCTAGTGGATGCCAGATTCAAGGAAATCAAGGTTCTTTTCCAGTTCAAAATTGGAAGAGAACTCTCCAGGCACCTTCCATATTTAAACTTCCATTTCTGAGCCCAGAGGCAAATAGAGCTGTTCAACCTCATCTCCGAAGGCCAGCTGTGCTCTAGGGATCTACTCAGGCCTATAGCATCATTTTACCAGTGTCTCACCAGCTCTCTCCGAGATCTACACTCATTGGTTGCCAGAATCCTGTCATTCCGGATACCTCTTTCAACCTTAAGAGATTTATCTTCATTATTCACAAGACAATCTCCTTCTAATAAGTCCCTAACAAAAGCTGGAATTTCGAGGCTCACGCTGATAAAGTCCTCCATTTTAAAAATAAGTGACAGAAGTAAACTCTGTGTTTAAGTATTACCATATCATAAAAAACTGGTGAAAGTAACGTCTGGGGCTCAGTCGGTTACATGTTTGCCTTCAGCTCAGGTCATGATCTCGGGGTCCTAGGATTAAGCCCATCAGGCTCCCTGCTCAGTGGGGAGTCTGCTTCTCCCTCTGCCTCTGCTCCCCCCCGGCTTATGCTCTCTCTCTCAATAAATAAAATAAAATAAAATAAAATCTTAAAAAAGAAATACAGTGAGCTTTATAAAGAAAAAAAAAGCTTATGCTCTCTCTCTCAATAAATAAAATAAAATAAAATCTTAAAAAAGAAATACAGTGAGCTTTATAAAAAAAAAAAGTAAAAATGTCTGGAGCACCTAGGTAGTGCAGTTGGTTAAGCATCTGACTCTTGGTGTTGGCTCAGGTCGTGATCTCAGGGTCATGAGATCGAGCCCTGTGTTGGGTTCTGCACTTGGCATGGAGTCTGCTTAAAATTCTCTCTCCCTCTCCCTCTGCTCCTTCTGCTCATGTGCGCACATGCTCTCATTCTCTCTCTCAAATAATTAAATCTTAAAAAAAATTGTCTAACAGCATGAACAAAAACCATAAACCACCAAATAATTCTGTAGCATGCTAAGAGCTGTTAGGATTGTTAATAGTTCTGTTAAAAACAGCACTTTCGGGGCACCTGGGTGGCACAGCGGTTAAGCGTCTGCCTTCAGCTCAGGGCGTGATCCCGGCGTTATGGGATCAAGCCCCACATCAGGCTCCTCCGCTATGAGCCTGCTTCTTCCTCTCCCACTGCCCCTGCTTGTGTTCCCTCTTTTGCTGGCTGTCTCTATCTCAGTCAAATAAATAAATAAAATCTTTAAAAAAAAAAAAAACAGCACTTTCAATGTCCCAGGGTCATTTGTGTTCTAGAATGCTGCCTGCCCCATCACTGAAGCCCCAGGATAGTATCTAAGATTCACAAGTATGAAGGGGAGAGCTAGAATCTCAGGGGTGGTGTCCAAAGCATGTGAAGAGTGGCCACGTGTTATTTCCCCAGGGCTCCCATGCCTATGGAATTATGAAGTGATCAAACACCTGGTTAAAAGCCTGGACTCTATTACTATTTTGCCTGGGTTCATATCCCAGTTCCAGGGACTCCTTGGGAGGATTAGACAATCCAAGACTTGGGTGAGAGACATTAAAGACAAGCTCAGGACATGTTATGTCACAAAGCAGGGAAGCTATCAGAAACTACCGGGGTTATGTCAAAAGGACACATGAACAGCTTGATGGGGCCCCCAACTTCCACAGTGGGACAATTTGGACACCACAGTGACTGACTGACATGGACTAAGCATACAACTATGCAAATCACGAGTTCATAATATTACAAAGGAAAAATCTCGGTCATTTCTGAAGATCACTGAGGCACCAATTCATTATTCTGGACTGATAAATAAAGGGAAAGCATATTTGTCGTGTCTTTATGAAAGAATCTCAGCTGATAAATGCAAGAGAAATGACTGAATTGAATTAGAAAAATCACCATGTTGTAAACTCTAATGAAAAACAGAACAATGATCAATGACAACTAACTACTTTGTGACAGTATGATTCTGGCCCAACCCCTTTATTGGATATGACTCTGGTCAAGCTTTTTTTTTTTCTTTTTATAACCTCTGAGGCTCCGTCTCCTCAGCTGTAAGTTGGAAATAATAACAAGTATAGATGTGATTTCCTGTGTTTTGGGGAGGATTAAATGATGAAATGCATATGAAATGTTGACCATGGGACCTGGTACCTCAGCAAGCTGGTAGGTGTTAGGAAATCCGAGTAACAGCTCCTCAGTGAGTCGGCTTAATTTTGAGGGGCTCCCCAAGTCTCTGAATTGAGCTCTTTCTCCAGATCTGGTCCAAGTGATCTTACCCAGATGAAGGGTGTTTCATTTATTATGGTCTTTCACAGCTGCATTTGTGAATGTGGCCATAAGTAGGTGCTTGTAGGGAGTAGGGGGTAGAAGTGGAAAAAATTTCTTAGCAACATGGAGTCCCCAGGGGCCGTAGTCAGGCCTAAGCCAGAGACAGGTCCTTCAGCTCAGGGCCAGCCCCTCAGAAGCAAGGTTGGTACCTTATCGTAGATTCTGTTAAGTAGTCGAGGCACGGCAGGAAACACCGTGGGCTTCAGAGTTTTCATGTCGTCAGGCAGCAACCGAATGTCTCCTTGGAAGAAACCAACTCTGGCTCCACAAGAGTACACAACAGTCTAAAAGCAAAACCAAAGAGCAGGGCTCAGAGCCAAAGGTCCCCTGCAGGTGGGGCCTGTCTTGGACAGAATGGAAGAGCTAGGTTGACATCCATGGGCCTCCCCACACATTTCGGATACCCAGAATTCTGAGAGCCTACCCCCAAGACAGGTTGGAAACGCACTGCTGCTGAGGTGGGAGGACAGGTAAGACAGACCGTGAGACTGAGGGCCCACCCCGCTCTGCCCACAGTGCTGAGTGACAGTCGGAGACGCTGGCCTTTGTCAGAGACCGTTCACTACGTAGCACTGAGGAAAACACGGCCAGTTAGACTAGAACCTGCCTACAATTACAAGATCACCTCAGTTTCAGAGACATTAAAATGTGAAAAAAATATGCTGGTTAAAATTGATAATTTACTAATCAGATGTCAACACTTGAGCCCAAGGAACTGAACTGTTCATTTTGGCATTTCGTGCCTCAACAGCTAAGCTGGTTGAAGAGGTATTTAAGTGGGTAGCAGAGAGCGGATTTTCCGTCCACACCGCCACTTGTGTTTTGGGAAGCCGGCACCGCTTTCGGCTCTCACATCAGCCCCAGAACTGCCGGAAAAGCCCGCGGCCCACTCACAGGAGGGCAGCTCTCCGGCACACGCCCAGCCCTGGATCAGATGCTCCTTCTCTGCCCTTCGGGGGGGCCTTCCTTTGCTCTAACCCTAGATCTTTGAAAAAATTCTAACCAAAATAAAATTTAAAAGAAGAAACGGAGTTTTCAGCCCCAGTTCAGAATCAAGAGCAGATAGTAGGCTCCGGCTAGGCCTTCCCGGCTCACAGGCGCCCTGTGGAAGGCGGGAGCGGGCCTCGGCCCTGCCGGACAGACCCGGACCCCGCTAGAAAGGCTTCGCAGCAAGTTCGCAGTAATGCCGGGGGTCGGGACTCAGCTGCACCAACTCCCTGCCTGCTTCTTTCCCATTAGAGAAAGGACTGGAAATGTGTGTAGCTGCCTTTGGAAGAAACATGGAGGTAGCAGGTCAGGACTGCCTCTTCACATACCTGCTGGGACGTAGGGCACTCACCTGTACAACCCTCTCAAACATATGAGCCAAGGGGAGGTAGGATATGGTCACATCCTCAGGGGTGGGCTTGAAAGTATGCTATAGATCAGAACAAGGAAGAGACAACACTGGGTTCACGCCAACTTTCTCTTCAAAGGAGATTTAAAAGCGGCTCCTATTAACTACAGTTAATAGTTAATAGTACCGTCTTGCATGTCCGAAAGTTATTAAGATCTTAAAAGTTCTCATCACAAGAAAAAAAACTAACCATATGTGGTGATGGATGTTAGATTTATTATGGGGACCATTTTGTAACACACACACGTATATATGTGTGTGTATATATATATATATACATGTGTACATATGTGTGTGTGCATATATATATATATGGAATCATTATGCTGTACATCGGAAATTAATACAATGTTACATCAATTATATCTCAATAAAATTTTTTCTTGCATTTTAAAGAACCACTCCTTCCCAGGACTGCCACACACAGTTGTACAGGTGGTACACTGTAAAAGTCTGAGAGGTACCCCTCAACTTCACTGAGTATAGAGATGTGCAGTGATCCTAAAAAACCAAGGCTTAAGAACGCACAGTCCTCTGGACAAAGATGCACCACTATTTGTCCACATTCACGCCTTTAACATGATTTTTGTTTTTGTTTTGTGTATGTCTCTGCCTCCTCTAACATCAAGAGGAAAATCTTATGACAGATTTACATTTTAATGAGGACCTCGTTTTCAATTGACCACTGACCTCCATACACTTGAGGAAAGAAGATGCATTTGAAATAATATTTTGATGGGTCAGCATGGCTCCTTTAGGGTCACCTGTAGGAAACAGGACATGGAGAGAAAGATCTTTTAAATGATTAATAGGTAGCCTTTGGCTATGAAAGACGAAGCTGCATTCAACTGGTTTATTCTGGAGGGCCAAGAGCTTTGCCTGTCACTGTGTCCTCTTATGAATGGTTTAGGATGATGAATGATGCACCCAGAGACACTACTGCTGAGCACATTGTTAGCCCTCTGCTCCCACAGAGCGTACAGCCACAATTTCAGATTGCAACAGCCAAAAGCAAAAATCCAAGTAACGCCCCATGTGCTGTTTTTACGTTTAAGACTTCAGACCTAACTATATTACCTAAGTATCACATTATAAACTGGCACGGTGGACAGGACAATATGAGTATAGGTCATCATGGGCCATATCAAAAGCTCGTAGGAGTTCTAATAGTAAGTAACTGCAGGGGAGGGGGAAGGCACACACTGATCTGTGTAGAACTCTCCCTGGGTCACCTTGATTGAAGGAAACTATTCTGGCGGTGTCAAGTTGAGAGAGTGGTGGGTTGGGGAAGAAAGTTGACTTTGTGATGCCATCCATAGCATGGAAACCCCTCCCAGTATGTTCATTTGCTTATACTTCTGTTTTTCCGTTGGGGCATCCATACCCAAAAGCTTTAGGTTGTAAGACCCTAAGGATAGGGCTCATTATAGGGTATATTTACCAGCCGTGCTCAGCCATATTTTTGGCCAATCAGGGGCCTCTGGGGACAGCATCATGTGCACTGACCTGTGGTGCCACTAGTGAAGCAGATGATACTCAGATCTTCTGGTCCAGGAGGCTAGAAGGGGAAGCACAGGGATTAACCTACCAAGAGTTTTGGGAATTCAATAGGGCAAGACTCAAATTTGGGCAGAAGAAAACTTACCACAGGTTTCCTGAAGTTCTCTTTGCCTACAGTCTACATGAACAGAAAGCCAAAAAAGGAGGCCATTAGTTAAGATGGAAAGACTTATGACAAATACAGCCCTCTCCTCCCCTTTTCCATGCGACCACCTCCTTTTTCTGGGTGAATAGAACCAAAATTCTAACCCAGATCAGGCCTGGAAGCCAACATTCAGACACAGTGGAAGGCCTAGGAAAGAGTATAAATTTGCTCTAGAACACCAGCCTCAAGAGGGAAGATTCCAGATGTCCAACCTTCCCATTCTACTCTCGAGGTCCAGTCATCTAGGACCATTACTAAATCTTTTTGAATAACAGGAATCGTTGACATTTCAGGGCTTCCTACATTGCAGGTACTGTTCTGAACATTTTCTATAGATTAACTCATTCAACTTTTTACAACTCCTCTGTGAGGTGGAGACAATGTCAGCCTCATTTTACAGAGGGGAGAAGGAAGATGTGGAGAACCTTGCCTAAGGTTACCTAACTCATAGACGTGGTGCTGGAACGTGAACCCTGCCGCCTGACTCCAGGATCCATATATTTAGCCACTGCTGAACTGAGTACTGATAAATCCTCTGCTTAGAAGTCTGTGGCCACAGACTGTTCTCCTCTGACACGGTTTCTGAATTCTTTTAGGGAAAATTATTCTCTGAGCCTCACAGCAGGAGTCTCGTGGACTCGTCTCCTGCCACTGCCGGCAGACAGCAGCCCGGGCGCTCATGTCGATGTCCTGCACGTTGTCCCTGGTGGCAGACCAGCCTTCGAGGTCTTAGTTGAATTTAAGGCGCATACCTCAGCATCAAACAGGGACAAGATCTCAATTCCACTTGTCTCCGCTCTTTGCTTCAGGTCATCCTCAAAGGGATCCATGAGGATGATCATTTTCAGGCCCGGGGTGAGGCCCTTCTCCACATTCCCTATCAGCATCAATGCCTTTTGGGGCGTATCGCAGATCACTGTAGCGATATCAGCTGAAAGCAGAAATAGAGCCGGAGGTCACCTTCTTGCCCTGCTCTGTACCTGATTGCCGTGCAATGAAGGAAAGATTTTTGAAAATTTCAAAGCTAGTGGGTACCCAAAGGAGATTACATCTGCAAATCAGATTTATAATGCATAAATCCTGAAGCATTCCATCGATAATAGATGAGCTTAATGGAAACAGAAGCACATAGTTTTCATGCATGCTGCTCAGACAGCTTACAGTTTCTAGAGTCATGAAATTCCTTCTGCTTAAGAATACAGACAACTAACATGGATCACTCAGGTGTGGTCCTGTCGATGTGTTTTATTTGGAGAAGCGGAATAGGGAATAGAAGGGAAAAGAAGGGACAAATGGGATTTTAGCAGATAAACATTTAATGATTCTACATGTTGGCATTTTCTTGGATACTTGATTGTAAAAATAAAAAAAAATTATGATTGTGTCTATAGTCCAAATGTGTCTAGTCACTTAACCTACTAGTTCTGGGACAGAAAGTAAGATATTGGATATGTGAACGGGTTGTTGCTTGAACATTGAAATTGTGCTTGTTTCTCTAACAACGGTAATTTTTTCTACAAATTCACCATGGACATTGGTACATGCTGACTAACTGTACTGACTTGGATTTACAACAATAGGAAATGAAATCAGTGGTTTCATAGTGATTTAGTCAATTAAATGACTTAGTCACTCACTCTATGACCTTTTATCCAGTGTGGCCCTTATCTCTAAACTCTGTCGTCACACTCTGCCACCTGGAGCATTTCACTGAACCTTCTATCTGTGCTTGGGCTTTTTGTAATTTCCTTGTAAATTATATACTCAGTACTACAGAACAGGAAAGACTTCAGCAAATTCTGGGCATAGCATTCCAAGTCGGTTAACAAAAGCACATATTGAGGAATTACTCAGCATCAAGACAGAATCAAGTTATAATCTAATAGCAAAGTCTTACCCTTGTTGACAATGTATATGATGGCTTCCGCTCCCAAGGTATCATACAGGGGGATGGCTACCATGGAGTACGTGTAACAAGCCAACTCAGAGATGATCCACTGTATGGAGAAAAGCTCAAGTAAGGACTAAAGAATACTTTGAAAAGGAAGAGTATTACACTTCAGTCATTCAGCCAACAAATGCTTATTTGATGCCTTTGTGTTAAAATAAATCACCTGGGGGCCCTAGAGACTTCCATTGCTAATGCTACAGAGTACAGTTAAAGAAGAGAGATAAGTTAGCACAGACAAGTACAACACAAGGACCAAAATACAACAGTAGAGTGTGGTAAGTTCCACCCATAAAAGGTACAGAAACCACTAGTTTTAAGGGATTTTTTTAGGTGGGGGGTGGGAGGGGCAGTGGGAGAAAGAATCCCAATCAGACTCCCTGCTGAGCATGTAGCCCAACGTGGGACTTGATCTCAAGACCCCAAGATCATGACCTGAGCTGAAATCAAGAGTTGGATGCTTAATTGACCAAGCCACCCAGGTGCCCCAGTTTTAAGGAGGGAGAAATCACTTTTGGGGTGGGGAAAAGGCCATCTGGGACTGCTTTGGGAAAAGTGATGGAAATCGGGCAAGGCTTTGAAGGACTGGTAAGATTTGGTTATGGAGATGGAAGCAGGGCAGGCATTCAGGGAGGAAGGAAGTGGATGAACAAAGATAAGATAGTGCGACATCACTGTGTATACATCAAGAGGCAAGAACAACAATATGAAATGAATGGGAAAGGTGGGTCAGAACCTGCTAATGGTGGGCCTTAAATGTCAGTCTAGGTGTTATGTACTGACTTGTGTCCCTGCCCACCTTAAATTCATGTTGGAACCCTAGCCCCCAATGGGACTGCTTTTGGAGATAGGGGCTTTAAAGAGGTAATTAAGGTTAAATAAGGTCATGAGGGTGGGGCCCTGATCCAATATGACTGGTGTCCTCACATGAGGAAGAGGCACCAGGGATGACAGAGGAAAGGCCCCATGAGGACTCACTTTGAAGGCAGCCACCAGCAAGCCGAGAGAGGCCTCAGTAGAAACCAAACCTGCTGACACCTTGAGCCTCCAGAACCATGAGAAAAGAAGTTTCTGTTGTTTAAGCCCCCATCCGTGGTATTTTGTTATGGCGGCCCAAGCAGACAAATGCACTAGGTTGGGCATTAAGTTCCTAAATGAGAGTCGAGGCTATCTCTTCTTATGGAGGCTGGGTGTCACAAAGGTGGATTATGCAGATTCACCTAAAAATGCAGTCAGTGCCCTCCCAGGGTTTTGGTTAAGCAACGGGCTCTAGGGAGAATAGGACATCCAACCATTCTGCAGCAGACAAAGGCTTTCTCTGAGGATATTGGTCTAAAGACTTAACTAAAGCTTCAGTCCGATCATCTTAACGTCGAACATCTGCTTTCACTGTGGAAAGACGGGTACAGCCAGTGTCAGTAGCAATGGGTACCTTGTTTGACAAGTTCAAATACAACATGCAAGTTCCAATTCTAATACAAATATCTCCCCCTTTCTACAATGTCCACAAGCTCTTATTTGCCATCCCCATATAGCTTCCTTATTTTCCTCATACAACAAAGTGACTGATTTAAAGTGAATCATCATGGGCTAGGAAATAAGAGCTATCCAGGTACTAACTTAGAGCACTAGGCGTTCAACCAGCGATTAAGGAGGCCCTGAGCTGTAACTCCTTACAGGGGGACAATAGTTAAAGAGTAGAAGAGCTTTAAATAATTTTGGTAAGTCATCAGCAAGCGTCAGAGTGCTGGTTTCGGGGCAGGGTTTAAATCTTTAGACTCATTTCTGGAGTTAACTTGAGTGTGGTTACCTCTGGCCTATTCTGAGCAAAGATGCCAATGAATTGGTCTGGTGATGGCTTATATCCTTTATGCAAGAGACAGGAACCCAGGTACTCTGCACGGTCGGACACCTATGAGAGAGAGACAGAGAAGGGGGAGAGAAAAAAAAGCAGTCAAGACCCCAAAGAGACCAAATTAGCCAGAATACCACATTAACAAAAGAATCTATCCAAAACCATGGGCACGACTTACCTGCTTGTAGGACAGCCATCTGTAAGGCTGGTTTGGTTTTCTATATCCCAAGCAAGGCCCATTGTCTAAAAACATGACATTAACAGAAAATCAGTGCCAGCTGCAGATCCTTTGGATCATAGAAGGTAAAAGGGGATTAGGAAGAGACGAGACATTAGGGAGGAGTAATCCAGTAGGGTTGTAGGCTTCTCCTATGTGTCAAGGAAAGTCAATGGCAGTAAGTACTCATTTCTCAAAGGCAGAGAGTCTTACAAACTACATCTGAAACATTTAGGAAATGCATTGAAACATTCAGCGTGGTTCAGTGTTGGAATATGTGACCTCCGTGGCAACAGGTGTCTGGAGAAAACCAGGAGTACGGACTACCCACGTGACGTGAACAAGCAGAAGCCCATCAGAAAACACCAACAGCCTACCTCTATCAGATAATCTTGGATTGAGCTTCCTTATTAAAGAAATGTATACTCATAAAAAAAAATGGGAAAAAATCAAAATATGAGCTGTCAATGATTTCATCACCTAAACACTATGATTAAAATGATATTGATTTTCATAGTTCCTTTGTATAGGTTTAGAGGATTATGTTCATTCCACAGATACATTTTGGATCCTACTTCTGTCCTCCATTTGATACAAAAATTCCCATGTTATTATTTCTTCTCTGTAGAGATTTCAGTGGCCTTTTATGGCCAACTGAGGAAGGGCTCTGTTGCAGTGACTTTGTCTCATTGTGGGTATTTGGGTCATTTCCTGAAATAATGCTCTGATAAGTATTTCCAAATTGCTAATTTCAAATTCAGAACATTTCTTAGAATAGAGTCTCTGAAATGAAACACCATGGTTGGGGCAGGCTCGGGGGTTGTGGTGATCAGAACAGCTCACGTTTTTGATCCCCCAAACCACATTGCTTAGCAGAGCAGCTGTGAAAAAGGACTTTTCTCCCACCAGCGACACACTAAGTCGTAGACACTCCAAAGTACACATGCCTTCTGGTTTGCTAGGTTTAAAAAGTTAGCACTTTAGCCTCAGTTTCTTTACTAGCTATTGAAGTGGGACCTTCTCCCTTGTTTCATTTACTCTCTCGAATCATCTGTTAATGTACTTTGCCCGTTTGTATGAGAATGTCTCCTGACATACAGAGGCTCATAAGGAACTACAGAAACATACACACACTTGTGTGCGCACACACACAGGTACACACTTGTCCATGCACATGTACATCTGCCTTCAATATCTTTGCAATTGTGTCATACATTTGACAAGAGAAGAATTAAACATGGGGGAATGGGATAGACTGGTGATGGGTAGTAAGGAGGGCACATATTGCATGGTGCACTGGGTGTTATAAGCAACTAATGAATCATCGAACTTTACATCAAAAACCAGGGATGTACTGTATGGTGACTAACATAATATAATAAAAAACATTTTTAAAAAAAGAGAAGAATTAAACGCCTGGAAAGCTAAAGTTTGGGAACGCTGCTTACTAGAATAAATAGTGATGTGAGCCAAGAGAGCCATGGCAATGATGCCCTTAGGCTAGGGAGCCGGCTAAGTACCTGAGAAGCCCCCACAGCTAAGCCAGAGTGCGATGGAGCTATAGAGAGAAAAGTAGGAGGGAAGGAAATTTTACCCAGAGGTTCTAAACAAATTGCTGACAGGGATTCAGGTCTTGCCAAAAGGAAGCATTCAGACACAGAGTTACTAAGAATTCAGAGGCAAATTGGTGACCTTCCAGACAGAAGAGAAGGGAAAGAAAGCTGGAAAGACAGAACCACTCTGATGAAAGAGATATTTTAAAAATGAACGAGGAGACTGTCCACAGGAAACGTGAGGACTTTTTTCTCTGCTGGAACAGCTGCATGAGAGCTCACTCTGCAGCTTTCCCAGAGGCGAGCCAAGTCCCGTTCCTGAGGTGTTCACAGCCACCGCTCCATCCCAGAGAACGCACCTCCAGTGGTCTACCACTGCAGTCACTGGTCTTAATGTTCCTTACTAGTGCTAGCTACCACTGATGGAATGTTCTCTGTGCACATTAACCCACTATTGTTATCCCTAAGGTACTAAACATCTTGGAGGACTGGGGCAGTCTCTTCAAGCTCACCCAGTAAGAAATGGCAGCAAATGTGGAAAAACCATACTACACCACATCACTTCCCTAATGATGAAAGTTCTAGCAGAGGCCCATGGCCAAGGAACGAGTCAAATAACTGGCTCTCAGGGGCACCAACTGAAGTCTCATTAAACTCTGTGCCCTAATCAGCATCAGCCTACTTCGCCCAAGTCCTGACCAGGCAACAGCCTAGCCTTTGATTAACATATTCAACTCAGATGTCCGTCTGTTCTAAAGGTGGGGCCATCTACAAGAAGCCCACCAGTTAACTTCTTGGCAAAGTTGCTGCCCTAAGCCTAGCAGAGCTGAAACTCTGGCATGCAGAACCCCTGAGCAGCTTTGTTCAAGATCCTTTGGGCTCACTGTGTGGAAATCTGATCCCTGTCACGGGGGCCGGTGGGGGAAGCTAGAAGATCTATACTTCAGACATTATCCATAGCAGATTCTCAACATAGACCATCTATTGAGGAGGGGTTAAAAGCATATGTTAGGGCAGGGGTGCCTGGGTGGCTCAGTCCGTTAAGCATTCGACTCTTGATTTCAGCTCAGGTCACGATCTCAGGGTCGTGAGATCAAGCCCTGCATCGGGCTCCATACCCAGCATGGATTCTTAAGATTTGCTGTCTCCCTCTCCCTCTGCCCCTTCTGCCTCTATCTCCTCTAAAAAAAAAAAAAAGAAAGAAAAGTATATGTTAGGGCTGATGTATTCATCTCCACTTGGGACCAGCCGTATCATTTTTCTATTTCTCACGCCTGCTTACAGGAGAGGCCATTTTCACTCTATCTGTTGAGTTGTAATTCAGTATTGAAAAACATATTCTAAATGAAGGATCTTATATGCCACGTAACATGTGCCAAATGGCTTGTTTCTAGTTACAATAACAACACAATGAAGAAAACTCCATGAAGAAAATTTTGAAAAATAGAAAATTCCAAAGGAAAGTTTGTTATATTAGCCATATAGTATCTTAAGTTGCCAAAAAATAAAGAAACTAATGGTTGGTTTGGGTTTTGTTTGTTATTTGCATGGAAGTCTAAATAAGTATTGATTTAGAGTCAGAAACACCAAGTACAGTCCCCTTTGGAGGCTTTAGATAGAAGTTTCTTTACGATAAAACTTGCTTTGTCTGGAGGACCAACTACTTTTATAAAACCCTTAAGAGCTGACTGAAAATAGAACAATCTAGTCAAACAGACAGATTTCAATATCAGCTGCAACATTTTCTAGTTTTGTCGCCTTTGGAATGTTCCCGAACCTCTGAGTGTCTGTTTCCTCATTTTTAAAAGTAGAGGCAATAATAACCAATCCTTAGGTCCAGGGGAGGTTAAGCAGCTAAGATGTGTCTAGAGCCTGAGCATAGTTGGCACTTGACAGGAGTTGGCTAGTAGATACTGTCATAGTCAAAAGGCAGAAGGGAAAAAGGGATAAGAAGTCACACAGGCAGGGGCGCCTGGGTGGCTCAGTCGATTAAGTGTCTGCCTTTGGCTCAGGTCATGATCTCAGGGTCCTGGGATCGAGCCCCACGTTGGGCGCCCTGCGCAGCGGGGAGACTGCTTCTCCCTCTGCCCCTCCCCTGGCTCGTGCTCTCCCCCACTCTCTCTCTAATAAATAAATACAGTCTTCAAAAAAAAAAAAAGTCATATAGGCAAACCTATGTCTGGACAGAATGTCACCCAAGAAAAAAGATGTAGGGAGAAGGATAAGCTGGTTGATTTTGAAAGGAAATGCACCTTGCATTGTGTTCAGTACTACAGATATAAGGAGTGAGCCTCCTACGTGCCGGGTGAACCTGCCAAAGTCCACATGGTGGCGTTTCTAAGGAAGAACAAAAGATCATTGCCTTCTGTGACACCAAAGAGTACTGGCATGGACCGGCATTGGGGTCAAGGACAAGATAAGAAGTCAGGAGCCCTGAATGCTAATTCTGGCTCAGATTCTGCATCTGTAAACGCAAGGAATGTAAGTCCTGTTTCTGAACAAATATAATATGCCAGTGAATTAAAACACCTTCCTGCACATGATCATCAGCTCCTTACCAACTTGACAGGGAAGTCTTCCTTGCGTTAAGTAAGGAACAGATCCTGAGGGGCAAAGTGATTTTTGTACCTGGTCACACGGCTGGAAATGGAAGAGCTGGGTTTCAAGCTCAGGTCTGTCCTGCACTGTTTCCAGCACCCGTTCTGATACTCTGCTACGTCCCCTGCACTTTGTACGTCTGCCTTCAGACTACCGCGGGGGTTTAAGAAGGGAGACGGGAGAAGCAGTATGCGACAAGACCCCACCTCAGTCTTCTCGCAGTCAAGGTCCAACTGCCAGGCTTACCAGACACAGCAAGTCCTCTCTGGAAAGCTTCATACATTGTCTTGGCGTCCGAGTAGTAGTAACATAGTGGATCGTTGCTCTTCTGGAAAGCGGCCTTCCGCGCCCCGCCCTAAGACACAAGACCAAGTTGAGGCCAAGCCAGACTCTCTCCCACACTTTCCAAACCTTTCTGGATTGAATTGAAGAGACCATAAATACTGAACATTGAGGTCACAGGAATGACCTCTTTATTATTCGATCAGTTTTTAAATCCCCCAAATTGTAGTATTTCTACATTATAGAAACCCAGTGACTGTCACAGTTATGTTTTTGGCAATCTCCCCCAACCCCTATAGGCAGACACACATACACATGCGGAGAGAGGAGAGGTAATAGTATAGTTTTATGCTGTAAAAGATCATACCCAGTTTAAACATCTCCCAAATGCACGCTGTGTACAGCAGAACCACAGATGCAAAGTGAGTTAAGACAGAGTTCCTGTCCAGCAGCATCTCATGAATGAGAGTCTTCGGAGTGGAGGGGAGGTGAGAAGGGCAAACATACAGCTATAATGTCGTGATGTACACGCCGCAATAAAAATGTACATTCTGGGAGCTGAGTCATGTACCTATTCTGTGTTAAGTAGAAAGGCTGCAAAGAAATAATACTTCATAGAAACTTAGAAGATAAGTAAGCATTTGCCAGAAAGTTATAGTTTGGTAGAGGGGAGGGAAAGAAGAACAGTTCAGAGTGAAGGACTAGCCTGAATAAAGACACAGAAGCCAAGAGACATGTTGCAGAGTCTGGTGGCTGGACCCTGATGTCCCGTAGAGAGCAGGGTATTAGAGGAAGGGGCAGTAGCTGCGAATGTGCTGAGACATATCAGCTGGAAGCACAGGATCAGGGCCTGACGAGGATCCTGGGGCAGCAAGACGAGACACAAGCAAGGTCTAACCCTCATGCGAGGTAGTCTAGAGAGGACCAGGCATCGGTGAAATAACACATTCAAGAATGTAAGTTACTGCGGAGATGAGGGCTAAAAAAGGACAGGGTAACATAACATAACAAGGGATCTAACTTAGTCTAGCGCATCAGGGGAGATTTCCAGGAGATGTCACATTAGGTCAAGGGGTCAACAATAACGTTTCCTGTCTAGTAAAGGAAGAGAGCGTCTGTTTGTTTACATAGATGGGCTGACGATGAAGGAAGAAGGAAAAATGATTCAGACTCAATTTTAGGCAACAGGATGAGATAGAGTGGAGGGGGAAATAAGAGAGTGTGTGTGTGTGTGTGTGCGTGTGTGTGTGTGTGTGTGTGTGTGTGTGAAGATACACCATAGAGAGACTTGTTGAGTTTGAGTGCCGCTGAGATGGTCTGCGACTGCGGAGAGATCAGAACTAGAGAGTCAGATTTCGGTGTCATAACCTTTAGGTACGATTTCAAGTCCTGAGAGAGGAGGGATTTTCTCAGCTGGGAGGATCTCACAGGGATCGGCAGACTACAGTCTGGGGCCAGATCTGCCTTGCCATCTGCTACACAGCGCGCTCATTCATTTATATATTGTCTGCTGCTTTCACATTATAACAGCAGAGCTGGGTAGTTGCAACAGGGTCCACATGGCCTGCAAAGCCCGAACAATGCACTGTCTGGCCTTTACAGTGCATGTTCGCCAACCCCTGCTTTAGCAGGATTGAGATGGTGAGGGGAGGAAAGAAGCTAAGTGATAAAGACTGTCTTGGAATTAGTAAGAAATCTCATTGAAGGATGCCATGAAAGACAAAAAGGAGTTTTAAGAAAGAATTCTCAAGTCAATTGAGAGGAAGGCTGAAGCAGAAATCATTGAATTTCAAAGGTAGGTGCTGAGTGACCCAGAGGAGTCTGGGGAGATGGTAGTAGCAATGGTCCTATCTCAGTGGGTTGAAGTTCAGGAAAGGAAATGAGCAGACTACTTTTAAAGAACTCCAGTGGAAAAGGGGAAGATTGAAAGGAGGTGGTCTGAAGCAGCAGGATCAGCAGCAGAGGAAGACGCCAACGAAGAACAGGCAATTGTCCCCAAATGAGAGTGTTGGTGGTGTGGAGTGGACGTAACTTGGAGTAAGATTCCCGGGTAGAGGAAAGAGGTCCTGAAAAGATCGGAAGGGGTTAGCCTTATAAAGGAACAGAAATGCTTTCTTCTCTGCAAAGGATTGAACATGAAAAATGAGGAGAACATTCTGGGAGCTTTCCCTTTGCTCAGAGATGTAGGAAGCTGTACGATTTGCTGAAAGTTGGGGAATTGAGGGGGAAATCCCACTTCAACTTCTGTCAGTTTTAAGAATGGATATTAACTCAAAGCCAGAATTGAACTCAAGGAAATAACTTCTTTATCATTCTCAGATACTGGGTATCTCAGTGAAAGCATTCTCCTACCCCCAAAGCACCGGCTCTATCATCTAGATCATAGGTCAGCAAAATCTTTCTGTAAAGGGCTAGACGGTAAAATCTTTGGGCTCTGTGGAACACATATGAACTGCTTTTCTTTCTTTCTTTTTTTTTTTTAACATATCTGTTTAAAAATGTAAAAACCATTGTTAGCTTGCTAGTTGCTCATAAAAAGGTGGATTTTGCCCACGAGCTATAGTTTACCAACCCTGATCTAGATTATGGGTTTCATAAACCCTAGCCGTGGTTTCATTTTTATTACAAAGCAAAGTAGGCCAGTAATCGAAGTTTAGTTTTGTAGATTTTTCTGGTGATTGCTAACCTAAAAAGCTCACTTTCTCGCCCTATAACCCATCCTCTTCCGGCGTTATCCCAAGGTCTTGAATTACAGTTTGTGCTTGATCAAACTAAAAAGAGGATTGGTAAGTTACCTCAATTCCCACCGACTGGTTGTTCAAATCCACTAAAGGCAAGACTGGCTGAGGTCTATTGATCAGCCACAGGAAGATGGCAACTCCAAAGGTCAGGATGCAGACCAGTGCCGGGGTTGGAAGTGGGGAAAACAAGAAGTTAAAGATAAAAAGCATCTTTGTGAATAGCAGCAGGAAGTTCAGACCTTAAAAAAAAAAAAAGAGGAAAGAAAAAGTTAGAGGAAACGGCTGAAATTTTTATTCGATAGTTGTTTACAAAAGGACCCCCCCCCCCCCAACATACACACACATACACAGACTTCTAACCCTCCAAAAAACCAGGATTGGACCTAACAGCAGAATTTCTATTTCTGTTTACTTTAGTAATGTTGAAAATAATAGAATGCATTCCCCACTCCTGTGACTTGACTGTCCTCCCACAAGGCAGAAAGGATCAAAGGAAACAAGTTAATCATTTCCTCGACAATTTTATGAAATGACTGCCCTTTTCTTTTTGGCCCGTGGGGCCTAGAAAAAGCCATTCTGGATCCAGCCTAAGCTGGTAGTCAGAGGAGGGAACTCTAGAGGACCCCCCCACACCCACCCAGGCGGACTGAGCGTCCGGAAGGACTGTTCCGCCTGGAATTCTCTAATATAAAGCAGAAAAGGGAACATCCGTAGAGGTGACTCAACAGAGTTAAAAATCAAGCATTCTGCATGAAGGACATTTCCTGCTGACCAGATATGCCTTGCTCATTGCTTTCTTTTTTGAAGCATTGGGAGAGTCTCAGAGAGCAACAGCATGTCAGCTTGCTATGTCCAAGGTCATCTCCTCCAGGGAGCCTAGAGAAACCATTTTTACTGGAGGCAACATTAGCCAGCTTCGCGGAAAGGGTGCTGGAGAATGGACCTGACACTGGTAGCAAGTGCGTGTTAAAAGATTTAGACCAGGAAGAGGTCTCATGGAACTGAAACCACAAAGGTTTTCCCCAACCCAGCTTTTCTTATAGTTTCCAGCATAGTTCAGCTTCAAACTGCTCTCATAGCAGGAACTAGTGTTTGGGCAAGTCCTAGGAACTTACTCCAGCTGAGGCCATCTCTTCCAACTTTTGCCCCAAGTAGCTTTCAGACTGGGCTGTTTGCACAGATCATGGAATTTAATTCAACCATTGTCATGAAGTAGCATTTTAGAGATGAGAAAAATTGAAGCTCCCAGGGGTAAATAGACTTGTCCAAGTTCACTCACCATTTCCCACTGTTGCTTCCCCCATTGAAATCTACAAAACCACAACTCCTCTTTTCTGAGTATAGGTATAGAGTTCAAGGAGACCGAACCTGTTTGGAACCTTAGAGGCAACAGCAAAGGAAATTCAGAATTTGTATTCTTCAAAGTTTACCGTGGTACCTTACAGAACAGTATCTCAGAGAGAAGGCCAAACTTTCCCACTTAAAATCAAGAGAGCAAAGCATGTCCGATAAAAAGTTTGATCAGATCAAGACCATAGTTGCCCTGAGAACTTTGGGGCAACTGCCATTAGCCAGCATCTGGAACTTTCTCCATGAAGACAAACACTTCCCTCCACCCTAACAAAGTCTACAGAGCCTGGAAATTGTGTGTGGGAACAGGAACGTTCACAAGAATCCTTCAGTCGGTCACCTTAGCATTCTTCTGCTCCCTGACAGCCTCTTACCTGAACTCGGAGCAGTCCCTTTCCATTTTATGGAGGAAACCTGGACTTCCAGAGACTGGGATGACTGCCCCCCACTCCCTGGTACCTTCCACATTGTGTTTAGGGGAAGAAAAAGAAGACACAACAAAAACAAAAGCGCAGCCCCATAGGTGCTAGGTTGCCTAACAACGGGTGCTATTGTGACCAACTGTCAGGATTCTGAGAGCTGGGAATTTTGGAATCCAGCCTTACCTGGGTTTGTGTGGTGAAGTGGCACTTCCAAAAGACAGAATGTATTCAAGAGCCAGCCACCTAAAACTTTGTTGTTTGCCAGGTGGGGAACAGGGCGGCCCCAGGGAAAATTGTGAAATTGAGAGTGGGTAGCAGCGCTCAAGGGAGGAGAAACGTGCTCTGTGCACACCACCAGCCCTTCCCCCCAGATCTGGGATTCTCTCCTCTGTCTAATCACACCTTCCAATGAAGAGATTCTTATCTTTACTCCCCTTCTCGACTATGGGAACAAACCGTCACGTTCAGGACTTTTGCTTTCTTCTTGCAGATAGCAGATTTACATTTTAATAAGAGATTTTGCAAACAATGTCTTCAAAAGAGGGTCCAAAGGTGAAACTGATGTTTGAGGTGGCGATATGGGATGCGGGGAGGAGGGAGGTTGAAGAGCCCGGCAGTAGCACAAAGGAAGGGGAGGAGAGAGAGAACCCACGACCAGTCTAAAGGCAGCACCTGCTGTCAAACCCAGCTGATTGTTACCACTCTGTAATGAGAGCCCATGACCACCGGATAATCAGATTTTTTCTCTCTAGAAAACCTGGAACACTGGATTTTTGTGAAACCTCAATTTTAACTATTGGCTCAAATAGTAAGTCTGCTAGGAGACAAACAAAAAGACATCTGGCTTTATCCGGACCAGGGTCTGTCATTTCTTGAGCCCTCCTTTTAGACATACTGCAGTCATACTGCCCACAAATGTGATGAGACGGACTACTTTGTTACAAACAAGGAAGATATTTGCAAACGTCAGGTTGGCAGTTTCAAGAGAATGAAAGACCTTGCTTATACTGGCAAGGGATTTTATTTGCAGAAGACACTGAAGGATGTGTCTATATGTCAACTAAAAGACCTTCCTCTGTTTGCGATGGCAAATCAAGTAGCCAATGCAAATAGGATACGGACAGAGTGTCAGACGGTTCCTCTCTGCTTCCCCACGTGTTTTTAATTGAGGTAAAATTCACAGAAGATAGAATTAACCATGTTAAAATGCACAATTCAGCAGCATTTAGTAACTTCATGATGCTGCACAACCATCACCTCTAGTTGGGTCCGAAATAGTTTCATCCCCACCAGGAAACCAAGTGCACGTTAAGCGCAAAGTCCCTTCTCCCGGCAGCCCCCTGGCAACCACTTAGTTTCTATTTGAATAATTTCTTACAAATTCTTAATATTTCATATACATGGAATCGTGTAATATGTGACTTTCTGTGTCTGACTTTTCTCACTAAGCGTAATATTTCCAGGGTTTATCCATGACATAGCACAGCTCGGGGCTTCGTTTCTTATGGCTGAGTAAATATTCCACTCTATGCAAAGACATTTTACGGATTCATTTATGAGCTGGTTGTTTCTGCATTTTGGCTATGGTGACCAGGGCTATGAACATTTGTGTGCAGATTTTTTTTTTAAGATTTTATTTATTTATTTGACAGAGATAGAGACAGCCAGTGAGAGAGGGAACACAAGCAGGGGGAGTGGGAGAGGAAGAAGCAGGTTCATAGCAGAGGAGCCTGATGTGGGGCTCGATCCCATAACGCCAGGATCACGCCCTGAGCTGAAGGCAGATGCTTAACCGCTGTGCCACACAGGCGCCCCTTGTGTGCAGATTTTGTTTTGAATACCTGTTCTCAGTTCTTTCAGTTGTTTGCCAGGTGGGGAACAGGGCGGCCCCAGGGAAAATTGTGAAATTGAGAGTGGGTAGCGGCGCTCAAGGGAGGAGCAACCCGCTCTGTGCATGCCACCCAGTTCTGGGTAATACGTAACCCGCTGGGTCACATGGTAATTTTACATTTAACCATTTGAAGAACCACCAAACTGTTTTCCACAGCGGCTGTACCATTTTACATTCCAAACGACACCGAGGGTTCCGATCTCTTTACATCCCCACCAGCACTGGCTATTTTCTGGGGGTTTTGGATAATGGCCATCCTGACAGATGTGAAATGGTACCTCATTATGGTTTTGATTTGTATTTCCCTCATGACATCGAGCATCTTTTCACGTGCTTGCCGATCATCTGTATTTCTTCTGTGAAGAAAGGTCTATTATAATTCTTTGCTCATGTTTAAATTGGGCGGGTTGTCTTTTTGTGATTGAGTTGTAAGTGTTCTTTATATATTCTGGATACTAGACCCTTATCAGATACATAATCTGGAAATATTTTCTCCCATGCTACAGTTGTCTTTTGACTATCTTGATAGCCTTTTGAACACATACACATGTATTTGACCTTACGGTGCTAGTGCCAGAGAGAATTTGCAACCATACATCATGTCACCCTCTCACTGTCCATTTGGGAGAAGCTGAGGGCCCAAGAGATGGAAAAACCTTTGTGCTCCACCACACCAGGATTGGAAAGCTCTGGTTAGCATTCTAACCTTTAGAATCTATTAACACTCCTGGTTGTGCTCAAGTTAATGAGAAGAAAAGCCACCGTCTCTTTTGTCATGTGTCCTGTGTCACTCTGATTACAGTTCTAGTTTGGCCATTTCAAGGAGCCTCCTGCAAGCAGTTGATGTGGTAGCCTTTCTGCCTCCCTCTACATCAGTATTTGGGCAAGAATGGGGTAGGGGAAAGTGTAGTGGTGGTAAAGCTTTGTTACACCGTACACAGGAGCTCCGGTTCCGGGTCATCTACAGATGGTTGAGTAAGCCACCCTGCACATTAGGATGGCCCCAGGTGGAAAGCTTCCTCTGCGTTTTAATATGGTGATATGGCACACCACAGCCCCACACACCAGGATGTCCCCAGTGCTTCCCCTGGATTCACACCAGGCCCTCCCCTCCTCTTTGGTATGCGGTCACTCATCTCCTAGCTCCTAACACATTTAATTCCCAAGCTAGATGAAGGATACCTTTTGCCTGAACCACGGCTTGCCAGCTCCCGGGACGAGCCTCGGTGTCTGGCTTTGGATCACCCCATATCCAGCTCTGAGTTTTGCTCTTCTGAGGATCGGGGCCATCATTTCTTCATGAAGTCTCCTTCGCTTTGAATGAAGTCCTTAAATGGACCCTTCTACTATTCTAGTCTTTGGTCAACTGTGTTTATTGCTTTGAAGCTTTCAGGCTATCCCTTTATCCTACAAATAATGCTTGTTTTATAGTCCTTTTCCTTTGAAATATTTTAGTTTTCCTACCTGTATTCAGCTCTCGAACCATAAATCAATTCCCTTAGAGCCTCTGTGTTTGCTCTTTCCTTTGCCTGAAACACGATTCTCCGGAACTGAAATGGTTGTGTATTACAGGTTGGGCCTCAACTCAAATGTCACTTCCTCAGAGACTCTCTCTGATCACCCTATTTAATATTGCCCTTTCCACTCCAGTCACTGTCACAGAGCCTTGTTTTCTCTTCTGCATGGCACTGTTCACTATCTGAAATCGACCTGCTCCTTTATCATCCATTGCCCCTACTGAATTGATGTTCTACCTGGAACAGGGATTTTGTTTTGTTCACCTGGGTCTCCAAAGCCTACACCATGCCTCGCATATAGTTAACTTTCAATCAGCAGTTGTTGGAAAAAAAAAAAAAAGACCAGTTTTTTTGTTGAGAATTATCTGTTTTAAATACCCTGTTAACCCATTTTTCCCTTAGTAAAACTCCCCACTCCCAAGCTCCCAAATCTTAGATCATCAAAAGTCACTCTTGCCAATCTTGAGGTGGGTACTCCCAAATCAATATTTAGCACAGTACTGGGTTAGGGATGGAAGAGGGGGAAAAGGATGTATTTCTAACACGTATCAAGGACTACTTAGGATGAGTATACTCCTCTGAGCTTGAAAGAAAATACAGGATGAATCTTATCAAATGAAGTCATCTACAGTAGTGAGCAGGAAATCCAGCCTAGAAATAAATAATTGTGGTTACACTAGGTTTCTGGAATTCAAAGAAAAATAAGGCAAATTATCTTTGCTTTTAGGCCTGAAGAACTCATTATTTTCTGTGCAAACATGAGATATAAATTTCAATTATGAGCTTTTGGGGGGAAAAATCTACCTTCTAGAAAGTGGTATACTAATTTGGATTTAATTGGTTTCTCTGTTCCCTTGCATGTACGGACTCATTCTGTGGTGATAGAGTGCTCAGTAAAAGAGAGACCAGAGTCCCCAGGTTCTTAAACCCAGTTGGTTAACGCATTCTTCTGTACTGAATGACTTACTTTCTCCTAGAGACTAGGTCCCAAGGCTTCACAACTCATAATGACTCCAAAGGGGCCTGTGTGTGATTTCGAGTCTGTACGTGAAAGTGTTGCCTTCTTGGTTGGGTTTTAAGTCACGAACCCAGCCCCCCTAAATTCCTGCCACCCTCAACTTAGGAAGCTTCCTTCTCTGTTCTTAACCACATAATCAATATTTCTAGACAAATTCCAAAGTAATGGCAAAAGGTCAAAAGAACATTACAAACTGACAGCTTTATGAAAATACCCTTTTCCTTAACATGCAATGAACAGGAACCAGATCCGCGTTCTATTGTAGGACCCTTCACCCAATTTCCTCAGACCCTGGGACTAAGGGCTTTTCTCCTTTTCTTATACCAGTTTACTCTTCTGCATGAAAGTAGTTTTATTCTATTTAGAAATAAAAGATAACGTAATTTAAAATGATGATCCATTTCACAAAACTTAAACAGAGAAAACCCTGATATGGAAAAGCACTGACTCCTAAAGAGGGAGAGTCTTAACTCCTCGAGCTATTTAAAATGATTCACAGATCAAAAGGGCCAGCATTCAGTTATATCCAAGATAAAGTGTGTTGTTATATTTCCCAGTTTTAAAAAAACAGCTGAGAGGAGAATCCTAAAAACCCTCTAAGGAAAGAAGAGGCAATTAGAAGCCAAGAAATAATTCAGTAGGGCGGCCAGTTACCAAATCAGTAGCTTTGGTACCAAGTCAATAGCTTTCTTTGATTTCATGCAAATAACTAATTCAAAAATAATGGAGAAAATATCATTCACAATAGCATATTAATAAATGCATAAAGCCTTGGTTTAAAAAGTTTAGATCTGAGGGACATAATAACTTTTGAAAATTGCAAATACATACTCAAAATAGTCAAGGGGACCCCATATTCCTAAATGTATCTATACATTTAATGCAACTCTAATAAAGACCAAAGGAAATTATTTGGGAATTAAAAAGTTAATTCTAAAGTTTACCCAGAAAAATAAAGCTTGTTAAAAAGAGTCAGAAAATTTTTGAAAAATAACAGGAATTGGGGGTGGGGAAACAGAATTAAACATTACCAAATTTCCTTCTCTAGAGCTAGAGAAGTTTTCTTCTGGTTGTGAATAGACAAAACTATGTAACAAAATAATCCTGAAACTCCCAGTGGATATATTATCATATTCTAAATTGCATTTCAAATAAAGATAGATTTTTTTCCCCACTTAAATAAAAGTATCGAGACAACTGGCTAGCCGTTCAGAGAAAAGACATAAAACGGATTACTGTCTTATTCCTACAACAAAATTAAGTTCGAGATGGATCAAAGACTTAAATATAAAACAATGACAACCCTAAGAGTATTTGGGGATAAAAAGCATGAGAGTTTTTTTTTTGTTTTTGTTTTTGTTTTAATAATCCTGGCATGAGGAAGGCTCGAGACAGACACAAAACCTAGGAGCGATAAATGGAAGCATTGGCAAGTCTGAGCCATAAAATTTTTAAAAATATTTGCCCCGCAGGAAAGATACCACAGACAAAGATAAACTAGGACAAGTATCAAATACTTTGCCTGTCTAAAGCGCTCATTTCCTCAATAAGGAATACTTCGAAGTCAGTGAAAAACAAAACACAACACAATAAAACAAAAAGCAAAGGTCATGACCAGACGTCCACAGCAAAACAGATTATTTATGGTTGGAGAAAGACACTCATCTTTGCTTAAAGTTTTAAAAATTGCAAATTTAAAGGAAATGTCTTTCCCCACCCATAAGATTAGCAATGATGAAACAGTGTAAAATACACTCTCAATGGGGGAAACGTAAATTTGGTGCAGCCTCCTTAGAGATGCGCCCGTTGCCTTCTACCAAAATTTAAAATGTGTGCCCTGGGGCACCCAGGTGGCACAACGGTTAAGCATCTGCCTTCGGCTCAGGGCGTGATCCCGGCGTTCTGGGATCGAGCCCCACATCAGGCTCCTACGCTATGAGCCTGCTTCTTCCTCTCCCACTCCCCTGCTGTGTTCCCTCTCTCGCTGGCTGTCTTTCTTTCTGTCAAATAAAAAATAATAAATAAATAAATAAATAAATAAATAAATAAATAAATAAATAAATAAGATGTGTGCCCTTTACCTAATGACCCTGGGAGTAACTTATCCTGTAGAAAAACATCAGTTCACTAAAATACATCACAAATGGCTGTGCGAGGTACTGGTTCGGGATGTGGGCTCTGAGTCAGATTACTAGGGCTCATACCCTGCGTGATCATCTTCTTTGTGACCTGGGTTAGACAACCTCTATGTGGTTTCTAGTCTGTAAAATAACAATGATAATATCTTCCTCAGGGATAAAGGAGCTAATGTACCTATAAAGTATTTAGAACAGTGTCTGGTGCATAGGCTCAGGCGTTCATTATCATGCCCATCATCATTACATCTATAGGATTGTTTATAACATCAGAGACCAGGAGAGCCTCCCCTGGTAGACTAGCCATATAAATTATAGCATGTCTACACAGTGGTACTCTTGGAAGGCATTAAAAAAAGAATAAAGCAGATCTGTGTGTACTGATGTGGAAAGAGCTCTATGATAAATTGCCAAGTAGAAAGAAAAAAAAAACACTTGGACAAACGCGTATGTTTTTGTGTTTCTGAAAGTATATTCCTCATAGGAAAAGACAGATGGAAGAGAAGTCATTAATGGATTTTCCAGAAAGTCTCTGAGTATTCAATCATTCAGCCAAAGACATTTAAGGGGTTGACTGTATATTGGCATCATTCCAGGTATTGGAGATCTAGCAGTGAAAACCCTCCCCTTGTGGGTTTGTATTTTATTGGCAAGTTTGATAACAAGTCTGAAAAACAGCAAGATTATATAGTACATGGAATTACAAAAATAGAATCGCGAAAGAGGATTGTGGACAGCAGGGGGATAAGTTTTTAAGTAGGTCTCATTTAGAAGATAACTTGAGAGTATGTACTGTTTAATCTGAAATATGCATGCTTTAAAAAAAAATGAACATAAAACCAACAACTCCAAATCACCCCACCTCTGACCGAGGCAGCTGACTTAGAAAGTTCCACCACCTTACTTGGCGGCATTTCATGTGAATGCGCCGAAGTACACAGTCTCAGCTCCGTTTCTGCAAGGGCAGCCTTCCCACCACCAAAGCCACATTCAACACATGTGGCCTTTTCAAGCGCTCACATTGTGTGCAATCCTCTCAGTCAGCCACAGAGCAAGCTGGTTTGGACAGCAGCTCTGGCGGTAGAAACGTTTTTCATTCATTTCTTTAGCAGATAAAGAGCTAGAGCGAAGGTAAAGGTTGAGTCACCAGGGCAAACAGGGCCCCCAAAGGGCATCTTTCGACACTTACTACAAGGAGCTGATAAGGAAGGGTGGCATAAAATCCCGACCTAGGAGTCTGCAGTTGACTTTCCAACCAGTCACTGGCACTCAGGTGCTCAGGCCACTGCCTGCATTAGCCTTCCCCAGCAAGCAATGCCAGGTCACTGGGCACAGGCAGCTTTGTCCATTTGGGGCCTGGCATCAAGGCTGCTCTGAGGTGCACACACCAGGGGATGTCCCAGGCAGATGAGAAAGGCCTCCTTAGCTCCACGGGGTCATGCAGGACAGAGCAGAGAGTTGGCATTACCAAAGGGGATCCCTATTAAAACCCAGAGGGTGACTGAGCAGTCATTTCCACACCATGGAAAGATCCCATGAATGTTTAAATAATTAAAACAGGAAAGGGAGATCGAGGTCACACATCTTGTTCTTCTCAACTGCTAGGCCATACCCAACAACTCCAATTTGTAAGGCAACTGGCAGGAAGAGTGGGGATGGTTAGGCCTGAAACAGGATTCCTGGCCCACAAGCAAGCACACCATAAATCATGAGGTCTCCGGCACATATCCATCGGTAAGATCTGTGCTGCTGAATCACACAGAGAAAGCTCCAGGAACCAGAGCTCGAGAGGGTTGTACAAACCAGAGCAGGATCAGTTCTACGCTCGGGTTTGGGAAGCTTCCTGTGACTCAGTGGACACCTTGGCCATGAAGCCTCTCAAGCAGAGGCTGACTTAGCCTTCAGATTCTACTGCACCCAGCATGGTGCCTGAGGTACAGTGGGAATCCACTAGGTGCCAATGAGTCACTTTCCCTGTTCGCTCACTAGTGGCACAAGTTCAGAGAAGGGAACTAGGGAGAGGCATCTGGTGCAGGAAACAAGTAACAGATTTCAGTCTCACAGTGACGTGGGGTGCTCCTATACACGGAGGGGGCAGAGGTGGCCGACCCCTCCTCAGAAATGCCACAGCCAGGGGCTTCATGCCCTGGCATGGGCAACACTAAGCAGCTCAAGGGTCACTGATTCTGCAAGCATTTGAATGTACTATGTACCAGGCGGTGTGTTCAGCATGGGGAAGGCGCACTTAGACTTCATAGTCTACTAAGAGCTAAAACCAATTCCCCAGGCAGTAAACAAAAGCAGCATGGCATATACCTCAGACTTGGGGGCATCTGGTGGACTGGAGAAGTGTGTGTGGCAAGAGATAAATTTAAAGTATAGAGAGTAAATATATTTATAAATTTACATATTTTAATAAGGCAAACAAAGTTCTTAGACTAACTGTGTGCCCAGCCCTCTGCCATGTGCAGAGGGACAAGCACTTAGAAGATATACCTCTTGGCCTCTGGGGACTTATGGGTCTATGGAACACTGAAAACACAGAAAAATTCAGTGTGTGGAGCGAGCTAATAAATCTGAAGAAGGGAGAACCTAGTGTAGATTGGTGTAGATGAAGGGGACTTTATGGAACACCCATCTCAAGGATGGGTGGGTTTTGATCCCCTGGTTTTACGGCCAACAGTCTTATTTCCAAGGTCAATCAAGGCGGATGACCCCACCAATTAAGCCAATGGCTAATGAGTCCCCAACTCTGATTCTAACCAGGGTTGCTGTCACCAAACCATCTTTCTCAACTGTTGCCTGCATCTCTCCATCCAATTTTTTTTTTAATGGAGAGACAAGTTACCACATTAGGTTGGATAAACTTAAGTGGAAGGCGGAGAGAAGGGGAACACCCAGATGTGGGGGGAGAGGTCGAATATGACACTACATAGGACAAGCATCATATTTGGGAAAGGGAAAGAGTGAAGGGGTGTTTCTGATGGAGGTAGAGAATCCATCTCTGGTTGAAAAGGTATGGGGGAGAAAAAGCCTCCAGGAAGGCTGAAGGAGACAGCATCTGGGGTCTGGTGGAGACGTTATATGATGGAAGTCATTTCAGTTCACAAACACCAGGGAGCCTTGGGGTGCCAGACCTTGCGCAGTTGAGCTGAGTGGTATCTAACAAAAAAGCCCTCATTAAATCAAATACCAAAAGCCTCTTAACTCAGTCCATGAAGATAGCATAGGACAGTTGAGCCAACCATAGCCTGGTGGCAGGCTGTGACAAATCCCACTGGATCTCAGATCGACACAGTCAACCTTGATCTACCACAGAGCTTCCAGCAAACCACAGCCCAGCAGCCCTCCCCGGAGGAAAACCTGGTCTCAGGAAGCACCGCCAAAGGCTTCCCAACCTTGTTGCTGACCAGGCGGATCATAAGACAAGTGGGGTCAGGAGAATCAGTACCAGAAGTCCAATGGACTTGATAAGAGAGCCTGTAAAAAGATAGTCTGGACAAAGTGCTAGGCCCCCGTCTCACCCATGCAGGATAAAAGCAGTGATGAAAAATGTTGTGAAAGAGGCCGTCCTGCCCGGGGTTCCTGCAGAGTCAGCCCTCCTGCTACCTGGTCGCTGGTGGTCAGGAGTCACCAGAGTCAAAGTGCAGACAGTAAGCTTTATTGCCAACAGTCTCATTTCCAGCAGCCAACTTTCAAGGCCATTGCCTGTTTGGGTGACAGAGCAGTGCTCCACCACTCGTGTGGCCCTGGGGATAGTCACATAATGTCACTGAGCACCCGTTTCCCTCAACCGCACACAAGAAGGGACAGGTAACAGTCCCTACGTAAAAGGGATGCTGTACATGGTCCCCTCGAGGGCACTGCTGGGTACACGGGAAGTCCTCAGGAAGACTGGCTCCTTTTCCCACTTCCACTTCCCCCAGTGTCCGACCCCTTGTCAAGTATCAGATGTTCTATCCTAAGGCTTCCAGAAAGAGAAGAGATGATCATGACCTTTTCTATAACTGCCCTCCAACTTACAAGCAGAGGTCTTAACAATTCTCATTTCTATTGAAACAGATGATTTCTTATTGGAGAGGGCATTGAGCACCTCTGAATTCTGACCCAGCTATCTCCTCCGACCCTAGCCCACCTCTGTATCCTATCCCACAGGGACTCAGAACCTCATACCTCATAAGGCAGACTGACCCACGGAGACCCAGAGATCTGCCACCAGCTCCCCCGAAGAGGGAGGATACCATGACCTGGCCACAGCAGTACAGGGCTGCTTGACCTTCCAAACTCCAAAACTCATGTATTTATTCAAACAACGTGAATTAAGAGCTTAGGGCAGGTCAGGCCCTACGTTTGCAGGGGAAGAGCAAGTGAGAGAGTCGTTTTTTGATGCAGATGGATGGTTGCATAGGGGAGAGCGAGCCCTGGATGCATTTACAGCAGAGTGTAACAAGAAAAATGATGGCTGACTCAGGGCTGCTGGGGACAGGTCACCTTTGCAGGGTGCTGCCTTGCCTCCGAATCACCTCGGGCTGCACCCCAAACGAGGTCTGGTGCATCTGCTGGCCAACAATAGAAGACCGGCAGGAACAGAACCCTCATTCCAGGTTTCTAAACAACTGCCACACTCCTGGTTGGGGAAGCCATGGGCCTAGAGCTGGGAGGACTTTTCCCCCCAGGTGCAATGCAGATAACATCAAGCATTTAAAGTGAACAATTTGGTGGCATTTAGTACATTCACAGTGTTGTGCAAGCAGCACTTCTATCTAGTCCCAAACACTTCTATCACCCCTGAAGGAAACCCTATGCCCATCAAGCAGTCACTCCACATTCCTCTCCCAACCCCAATCTGCTTGCTTTCTCTATGGACTTGAAGTGGGAAGATTTTCAAAAGAGGAGTTTCTCCCAGTTTCTAGTTCTTTAGTCAAGGCACTAAACTAGACTCATCCAGAATTTTTTTTTTAAGGTTTATTTATTTGTGAGAGAGAGAGAGCACACTCGCACAAGCAGGGGGAGGGGCAGACTCCCCACTGTGTGCGGAGCCTGACACGGGTGCTCCCTCCCACGACCCTGAGATCATGACCAGAGCTGAAACCAAGAGTGGGGCCCTCAACCTACTGAGCCACCCAGGCACCCCGAGACTCATCCGTAATCGAGGCACATTTGCCTCTGGCATACAGGAGCCAGATCTCGAATTCTGGTTTCAACCTTTTCAGAGTATGTCCAGTTTTTTTATGTGTAAGCCTCAGTTTCCCCATCTGTGAAACAACCAACCTATGTCACAGGACCGTTTTGAAGATTAAAAGATAAGCCCCCGCCCAAAAAAAAAACCTAGCACTGCCCCACAGAAAATGGTCAATGAATGGAAGCTGTCATATTTGCAGCTCTAGAAAAATATCCACCTGAAAAGTATTAATATATATATGAACTCGATATCTGCCCCGGTTACCACATAGGAAAATCTTTTTACAAATGCGATTTTCTAGGAAATCTGAAGAAAGGCTAATGCTGCACAGGAGTGGTTGGCATGGTTTTCAGTAGCACACGGACAACAACGTCAACCTCTGTTTGACCTTGGAAAGTTACTTCGCTTCCCTCAGCGGTAGCATGGTGAAACCACCCACATCAGAAGCTTGTCTTAATGAAACGTTAAGAGCAGCTCTCACGAGCTGGTGCTTACCCTGGCTTCATCTTCCTTCTCTCCATGCATTCTCTGACCCCGAGCCTCCCCAGAGAATCTGTCAGTCCTCCTGTATGTTTATCATTTAAACATTCGATGATACACTGATGTTACAGCAGGAGTTTTGCCCTCAAAGAGTTAAAATATAGCCTGGGAGAGAAAACTACTCTAGGTCAGGACCTAGCCAAATACGTGGTTGAAATATCCTGTTTGGACTGGATAATCTGTGTGTGTGTGTGTGTGTGTGTGTGTGTGTGTGTGTGTGTGTTAAGTTAGAATGTGTTTACCTGGGGGTACACCTAGATTTTATTTTGCTAGAATCCCCACCACTTGCACCTTATTACAGATTATCTATTTAACTCTATTATCTGCCTGTTCTATAAATATTTGTGGCTTTTGTTTTTTTCTTCTCTTGACTGTGCCAAGCACACAAGTGATGCCTACAAGGATGTTTACCGTGCCTCTTCCAAGACTATTCTGTGTTCATCTCAAATACTTATCAACTGGAGGGGATCCCGACAGTTACTCCCATGCTGGAATATAAAGGGAAGGGTCAAGTGAAACCAATTAGTCCATTAAAAAAAAATTTTTTTTTTTTTTTTACTAAATCAGTCTTTTTAAAAATTAAACATTATTATTTTTTAAGACCCTGCTGCTGATGGAAAATACCGATCACCTACAGGCTGGACCTACAGATTCAAGCACCAAGCAGATTAATACCCGCACGAGGTAACAAGCGCCAGCCATGGAGTCCCTGCCTACCTCTCCCTCCTTGCCGATCCTTGAAGCTCATCAGACATTCAACTGGCGACCCTACTCCTGAAACAGAGCCTAGTTCATTCAGAAACCATCTATCCGCCACTCACCCAGTACCTGAGACCAAAGAGTCAACGTTCACAGTGAAAACTGAAGAGGTCTCAGGTGCAGTCCGCCTCCCCCAAGAGAGGCAGGAGAAGGAAAGAAAATCCCCCGCACCCCCCACGCCCCCATTCCTCCTTCCCTTCGTGCCTCCTAATAAGGAGGGTTTAAAGGTGTCCCTTAGAGACCCGTGAGTGACAGAGAGAGGGAGAGAGAGAGGGAGAGCGAGAGGGAGAGGGAGCGCTGACACGTGCCGGACCCGGCAGGCTCTAGATGGGCCGAAGCCGGGGGTGTGGGTGCCCCTCGGCCCCCCGCCCCGTGCTCACCAGCCCCCTTGCTCAATCGCCCGCCCCCAGGACGCTCCCCTTACCCTGTGAGGGGGGTGCATCTCTCGGGGCTTCCTGCGAGAGGGGCTTCCTGGCTCCGGCTCCTTCCTGGCCCGGAACGCCTGGCCCTCTTCCCTCGCCCCCGGCCCCCCGCTCGGGCTCCTCCAGGGCCAGCCTGGCCTCAGAGCATCCCCGCAGGCAGACGGCCGGCTCGAGCGTCCCCGCGGTGGCCTGCCGGAGCCGCCCGCCTCAGGCCATGGCCCGGCTTGTAACGTGCTCGGGGACCTCACTTCCTGGTTTTTCTTTCACAACTGAAAGTGGAAGCCGCTCTGGCCAGGAGGGGAGAAGCCGCCCAAGCCGCCCTGGCTCCTTTTCAAAGCCTTAACCCTAGCCCCTGGGGCTGCCTGCGCAGCCAGCCGGCATCCCACCGTTCACCTTTGGCTCCTGGGTCTCACTGCCTTGCAACCAAGACGGGACAGACTCAAGTGACTGGAGGAGCCCGGGGCAGACCCCCCCCCCCCCGCCCCGCACCAGGGAGGGGACACGGCTCCCCTCCTCACCTCCCTCCTGATGGTGGGGCCCCAGCCCCGCCCAGCCCCGGGTCACCCTCCTCCAACCCACCTGTGCCCCCCCCCCCCCACCTGCCTCAGTCCCCAGGCACTTCCAGGAGAGCCAACAAAACAAGCAAGTCGGGAAAGGCAGGGACACAGACCGAGAGCCTGTGTTCTTTTCCTTGGACACATCAGCCCATCCTTTTCGTACCTCAAAATATACACCACAAATCTAGTCTGCTGCCTCCCTCACCTCCCCAAATTAAAACTGGGAACTTCTGAAAGGACTACAGCAGGCACATACACCATGCCCTGTCTCGCAGCTTCTGGAAAACCCACTGTACCCACGTGAGCCAGGAACAGGAAAAGGCAAACCACTTCTTCGTGTTATGAAAATTGTTCTGAATGTGTAGACCCCCCGAAGGGTCCTGGAGATTGGTCTACAGGATATCAGGACCTTCAGTAGTCCCAACGAACTCGCCTGAGGCTCGGGCCTCAGAAGGGCATGGGAGCTTCCATGCCTGCATTTGGAGGCAGAAATTCTGAGTTCTCCTGCTCCTTCCGGCCCACCCCCTCACAGACACCCCAGAATTAAGCAACACTTTCTCCAGCCTCAGTCCTTTCAAGAAGCCTTACGTTAAGTTCAGCATGAACCTGGCCTTTTACCAGAGCTAGGTTAGGATTTATTCTCTCTACAGAGAGGAGATCCTAAAAGCCTCCAAACCAAAGGAAAAAAAAAAAAAGCCACGGTGAGCTCTGTTGCAATCTCAGAGAACAGGAGCTGATCCCTTGGCCTCACAGCAGCCCACTTTAGACATGGAAGAAAGACCAAGTATGAGAGGAGGAGGTTAGCCACCCTGCCAATCTATCTCCCGGGTCATCTCACAGCTGGAGGGACCCCTGGCTTTGCTTAGTTTGGGAAGCTCATTCCTTCAAGAAGCAGCTCCCTCCAGCAGAGAGCAGAATAGGTGTCAAGGCTGAGCTGTTCTAATACCCTGAGTGCTGGCTTCTTTTACCAGCTGGATGAAGAGCTAAGGGCCGGAGGAGCTTCCCCGGCACCCTCCCCCCGTTTTTTTGTTTTTTGTGTTTTTTTGTTTTTACTATTTTCCTCCTTGATTTGATGCTCAAATTCAGAAGTGCCTCCATCATTTAAAAATTCTGCAGAGTTGCCTTCCTACTCAATCCTAGGTGCACACAAGTGATGCTCCCAAGGTTTTAGGAAATAACAGAAGGCTTTGGCAACACACAGGAATTCTGGATGAGGCGGCAGCAGCCTAGAGTGACAGACTGACCGGGACTCTCATCCGACCCGCAGCACCACCTCCTAGGTAGGTCGCCCAGGCCGTGCTGTTTCACACCCCAGAGACACTTTACTCGTCTATGGAATGGGAACGACACCAGCTGCCTTATAGAAGGTAACATAGGTCACACACCTGGTCCAGACCCCAGCGCCCAAGACAAGGTCTGCCAAGGATTCTCTTCCCCTCGTCCCTTCCAAATGGGTTTCGCCACCATCAGCCCCTGGCAAATAGCCTTTATAACCATCCTGAGAAAGTTTTGAATGGAAGGTGGAGACACACAGCTCGGCTCTGTCTATAACCTTTAAGGCTTTTACCTCCGTTTCAGTTCCTTTTAGTGAAATTAACAACTTTCTCTCCCAAATCTACCCCGAGCCAGCATTCACACAGCCCCGATGTCTCCACTCCCTTTCCAGCTGGTTTCTGCTTAGCTCCACACAAGTCAGTGGAGATGACTACTCAGCCAAGTGTAATCTCATGTTGGAAAAGAGCCCTTTGACCAAGAAGAAACATGCGTCTCACCTTCCCGGCCCCATCCTTAGCTGACCCGTAGATGTATAAACTACAGAGCAGGGAGCGTTCCTGCAGCTTACCTTGTAAGAACACGCTCACTTGCTGCGTCCAGGCAATGCCCCCCTCACGGCTGGCTGCACTGGCTCATTCAGACACCTCTGCTCCTTCCGCAGCTCCTGCGACAAGGCCACCTCTGAAGCCAACGCGTCCCGTCCCAAGAGTGACCCACAAGATTCCCTGGAACCTTTGAACCTGTTGCAATAGAGGTTCAAAGGTAGAAGTTACCTGTTCAAACACATGGAGTAACCTCCAACAGTGACAAGTGTAGAATTTGGCAAAAGGTTAAAACAGAGATCGTTATGCAAGGGCTGGGGAGAAGGAAGAAGAAGAAATAACAGCCCTCTGCTCCAAAACCTAACATTTAATAAGCAAAACCCTTGTAAAGCCCATTCCTCAGGGGAAAGGACGTAGACAGACAAGGCTTTGCATCTGCCTTTGGACAGAATCCCTGAGACTGTGATAGGGAGAGGAGGGTCTAGCTAACGAAGAGGGAAAACTTGCTCCTCAAGGTTGAGAGGAACATGGGAAGCCCCTTTGATTGGTTCAAGCTATAACTTTAAGAATCAGATAAGCAGAGGTCTGCCTTTCAAGATCAGGCTTCTTCTGGAAGGGGCCAGTGACGCTTCCAGAATGAGAACATTCCCAAGACAGTGAAATAAGGCAAATCATTCTAACATCTAGTCTGAGGGGCGAGCCTACCTGGGTGGTATTTAGAATGCGGAGTCACGGACGCAGCGCGCACCTCCCGTGGCTTAGCAAGGCCCTTGAAGAAGCACGTTGCTATTACATCACTGTTCAACTTCTGCTGTTCTCTCTTTCCATTTTTTAAAAAGATTGTATTTATTTTAGAGAGAGAGAGAATGTGAGTGGGGGGAGGAGCAGAGGGAGGGGAAAAGAATCTCAGGCAGACTCCATGCTGAGTGCAGAGCCCAATGCCAGGCTCTGCCTCACGACCCTGAGCCCATGCCCTGAGCCGAAACCAAGAGTCAGACGCTTAACTGACTGAGTCCCCCAGGCGCCCCTCTCTCTTTCCATGCTGAGGTCACTGGTCACCATTCTTGGTTCTCAAATCTTTCTTTTTTTTTTAAGATTTTATTTATTTATTTGACAGAGGGAGAGACAGCCAGCCAGAGAGGGAACACAAGCAGGGGGAGTGGGAGAGGAAGAAGCAGGCTCCCAGCAGAGGAGCCTGATATGGGGCTCGATCCCAGAAGGCAGGGATCACGCCCTGAGCCGAAGGCAGACGCCTAACAACTGAGCCACCCAGGTGCCCCTTGGTTCTCAAATCTTGAAGACTTTAGGGCACCATTACTAAACAAAAAGGAGACAGAAGAGGCTTAGAGATTGTGTGCAATTTCTGTGTTACGGGTGAGGGCACCAGGCCCTTTCGGGTGAAGGAAATCACCCAGAATTAGACAACTGGTTCGTTGTGAAAGTGATGCCTGACCCTGGCCCCAGGCAGGTACCTCAGTGCCTTTGTCCCATTATGGTTCTGCCTCATTGGTATGTGCTCCTTGAACCACCAACAGACTTCAGACACTTGACAGCTTTCTGTGTCCTGGACCGGCAGAAATGTGTGGTGATGCTGCACTGGGTTTCTTCTTACTGTATTCAACCAGTCAGCCAATAACATCAAAATCTGAAGCCAATACCTAGTCCTGTGGACTCCTCTGTGAGGGAGCGGCTACCACATCAGGTGCTAGTAGGCCAGATTCGTATCCAGGTCTTAGTGCCTTAACTCTCTAGAGTCACTTCATGGCACACAGCCCTAGTCCTGCGTCAGTACCCGAAGGAAGAGGGCTTTCTAAGAAATAACTAAAGAACATTCAGTTCAGTGAGCACTGGGGGCATCAGTTGGACTCATCGGACTAGACTCCTGCCACACTGTGTTCATTAACAACCTATTAATGCCATACCCGCTAGAGAGCAGGACGTTCCAAACCAGTGGTTCGCAGACTTTAATAAACATCACAGGCCCCTGGAGAGCTTATTACACACAGATTAATGGGCTGGTGCCAGAGCTTATGATTCACTAAGCCTGAGAGTCTGCATTTCTAGCAATTCCAGGTAATGTCCATGCTGCCGAGGTGGGAACCACACAAGGACCACCATCGCACAGAACAGCCACTCTGCCTCCCATGAGCCCAACTGCTGGAATGCCGGAAGGGACTGTGGTTGGGGTGGTCTTGGCTATGGAGACCCTGCAGTTGGGAGGACAGCTGGGCCCAGAGTAGAACTCATCGTGTGCTCTAGAAGAGAGGTGCTCCTCAAGATCAGCAGGCAGGCTAGTCCCAGAGGGGCGCTTGGGCAACACCAGGAGGGACGCCATTCCCTGCCTCACTTCCCCTTCTTTTTTTTTTTTTAAGATTTTATTTTATTTTATTCGACAGAGATAGAGACAGCCAGCGAGAGAGGGAACACAAGCAGGGGGAGTGGGAGAGGAAGAAGCAGGCTCCTAGCTGAGAAGCCTGATGTGGGGCTCGATCCCGTAACGCCGGGATCATGCCCTGAGCCAAAGGCAGACGCTTAACCTTAACCGCTGTGCCACCCAGGCGCCCCTCACTTCCCCTTCCGTACAGGTAGATCCAGGCCACGCAGCGTCACACCTAGACAACCCATGTGGGTGTGAGTTGAGTGTACAGGGGACGTCACCTGATCCAACAACCTTAACTTTATTCTTAGGGGTACCTGAGACAGTCAAATGTGAGGCAGATGGAGCATGGACTGAGTAGGAGAGGGGAGTCCAGAAGCCAGGTCTCCAGTGCCCCCATGGCACCCCATCTCTTGGTAAACCATTGGTTTCTATAGCGTCTCTCTTCAAAACCAAACCAAACAAAACAAAAACACGTGTGAAATAAGACTTCTTTATAACACGTACTCTTAGCCTGTGTCGACTGCTAATCCAAGTCTTTAGAAGTCAGGCAATACGACCCAAGGAGAAAGAGCAGAATCCTAGAGCTATAGGCTGAATCTACTCGTGTTAACACAGTAACGATGGCTCAGAGAGAAAGGAAGCGAGACATTCCTCTCTAGAGGTGGCCGTATAGCAGGACAGACATTGTGATGGCATCGAGTGGGCACAAATAAATCTGTGCGGGACTGACCTTTAGCTTCCCACATGGCAAAGCTGACTTTGAAGTTTACCCTTCTACTGAGATGTGAAAAGGAAGGGGCAAAGTTCCTTAAACTCTTAACAGGGTGCCATAATTGGTCATTCCAACTATCAGGATTCCGTACCCACCCTTCCCTTGGTTATCTGATGTTTCAAAAGGATTATGGCACTCAAAGTACACCTTTCCAGGTAGCAAGCTACGGTTCTCCTGCCAACTCCTTTCAGAAGAACTTCAAGGGGATCAGGAACATTACTGAGCACTTCCCACGTGAGGGTGCTGTCCTAAGAGCTTTGTCTGCAGTATCTCATTTAATCTCACTACATCCCCATGAAGGAGTTATTATTCCGAAGAAATCTAAGAGAGGCCAATTAACTTGCCCAAGGCATGGGGCTCATAGCTGGCAGAGTCTCGGAGTCAGATTTTAAACTGGGGTAGCCTTGAGTCCAGAGCTTAAGCATGTATCTGTGAGTATGATCCATTCTATGAACCCCCATCTTGTGCATTTATATGTATATACAAGTATTTATCTTGGGATCTTTCAATGGCCTCTCAAAGAAAATGAAGAACCGTTGTCTTAGAGGAAGGAGGACACAATGCCAACCATATGGCTCTGATCCCAAGGGTAGAAGGACAGCTACTTTTTCCCCTCCTCAGAAGGGCTTTGCATCTGCCTGGATAGCCTTCCTGCCACTGAGATCATTTCCCACACAGTGCCTCACTGCACTCAACTAGAGGGGCCAATGCATCATAGATCCAGCTGTGCTACCCTCAGGTCTGTCTGCTTAGTTGTCTGCTGTGCCGTGAGTACCCACGGCTCCGCGCTGGGCCCCGCTGTCAATCCCGCACCACGGGACTTTGCAACACGTGTGAGGGGAGCTGGCCCCCAGCTCGGTGCTAGAGCAGTTCATTTTTTCTCAGCTTGGGGCATGGACAGCAACAGCTTGGGCACCCAGGCTCTTGAGGCCACTTGCTTATTCTTCGTGGGAAGGAAGTGTTACTCAAGTACAAGCACTCGGTTGACGAGAATAGTGTTTGCATAGATTGCAATACAAAGTTTTCCCTATGCCCAGATATGCCACCCCTCCCTCCCCCAACAACACACACACAGCAAACTGCCTTGTAGACTGAGATCTGAACTTTTCAACTGGCAAGACACAGCACACGATGGGCCACGACAGGCTGACCCTCAGCCCTCACAGTGGCTGGGTATGTTTGTGAACGGCCTCCTCCAGGCCAGTGTCTCATATAAATACCCTTACTCTCAGGTTCATGATGTCAGCAAGTTTGGAACACAGTGACACAGGCAATTTGCTCCTTTGTCAGCAAGAGCTTTCCAAGAACACTAAGAATCAGATGGAAAGTGGAAAGATCCCTGAGAGAGGGGTCAGCTCTAAATTCCCAGAGCCCTCAACAACCCCATAAAGATCATCACTATTTCCCAGTAGGTTAGAAAGATAGCTCAGAGAGAAGACGAAGATCTGAGCTGCCCCATACTCTAACCAGGAGCCACATGTGGCTACTGAGCACTGGAAAGGGAGCAAGTCCATATTTAGATGTGTACAAAACACACACCAATGTTTGGAGACTTAACATGAAGAAAATAGCATCACATCTCAGTTTTAAAAATACTGATTACATGTTAAGTGATAACATCTATGATTCGCTAGTTAAGTAATTCTCCTTGCTCCTTTTCCTCTTATAAATAGGTCTGCTGAAAATTCTAAAATTACGTATTGCATCGTATTCTTCTTAGATAGCACTGATTTAGACCAAAGGTCCTCAGCCTTAATGCCTCTAGAAAATAAACAAAAGGTGTTGTCACCCAGTGGCAGCAGGGAATAGGTCATAACTGCTCTGGAAGAACTTGAAGACAGCAAGGTCTTTCATCTGAACCTCCGGTTTCCATAGCATCTATTCAACAGAGGTAATGACCTTGACTGAGGCAACAGTCCCGTATCATAAAACTACTATCACTCCCTGGCTGGTGCCCCAGGCCAGGCACCACCCTGCGTGTTCTACCTGCATCTGTTTCTCCATGTAATCCTTGTGTGAGCTCATCACGGTAAGCAGAAATAAGGAAACCGAGGTTTAGACACTGCACAACATGTCCAAGTCAGCTTAAATTTCACTCTAAACCAGTGCTCCCAACCATCTGGTACACGTCCTCCAGGAGAGTGAGCGAGGACCCACGGATGGGGGCATCAAGAGCTTGGGGGGCATGCCAACACTTCCTCCCTCAGCATGCTTTAGGGACGTGGTCCTCTGCTTTGCAGGCTTGGTTCCCTGGGCTCACAGCATGAGAGCACAACCCTGAGAGGCTGGCTAGAGAGCTATTTGGGAACTTTTCACATGAGTAGAGCGGAAATACCAGGAAGTGGGAGGGGTTCTGGTCTCTCCAGACAAGAAGCTGAAGAGGGTGGAGGAGTCAGAAGGGACATCCTGCCTGGCTTTAGATGGCTACACACCAGAGAGAAGCTGCTCAGATGACAAGGGTAATGCCACACAGGCCCGTGATTGGATGGAGAAGCAGATCATGCTTATGGGTTAAAAGTGTATACTCACCAGAGAAAGATGTATTAAGGCAAGGGCACTTTGTTTGCTCAGTGTTTGGGACACTGTGGCAACAAAGGTGTTCTTGGAAAACTTAAAATGTTAGAGTGGCTTGGGAAGTAATTACATTACTGTTAATCATTTAGTATGTTTGATTACTGAGCAGACAGCTGCCCCTCCTCCTCTCCACTTTCTGGGTGTTTTTGCTCTGCATGCTAAGGCTTTAGTGGAGGTCGGGAGCGGTCATCTGGGAGACGGGGTCAAAGACCACAAAATAAATATGCAGATCAGAAATACAGCATTCACGTCTGGACCAAGCTGCTAAACTTTAGGTTATACCTGTAGCCAGAAGAAAACTAGAAAGTACGGATTACGATCCTTAGACGGTGAGAAACACTGTTCAGGTGGCAAAGACTCATTCCTGGTGGAAACACGTGTGAGAAAGAGCAACACATCACAGGCCAGAGGAAGGGTCTTTCAGCCTCCCAGGATAAATATCAGGTGTTGAAGTATGTAAGCGGTCATGTCCCCGTGAAAGGGGATCATCAGCCCCTCGCATGAACATTTGCAGAAACAAGACCAGCGTGTCGTCATCAGAAAGCCAAGGCCAGTGCCCCATCCTTGCCTTCTAGGTGTAGTGTCTGCATGGTCACCTAAAGGAGTGGCTTTTGGATCCAAGGAACCTGCTGTGTTTTAGTTCTAAGAAACACAATCTCCCCCTTTACATAAGTTCAACTTTACTCCGCTTTCCTGGAGCTCTTCAAACATTCAGGCACTAGACGCTCTGATTTATTGACGGCGTCACCACTATTTGCAAGAGTAGAGAACACAACAGGGAAGTTTAAAGTTCACACCTGGACAGGTAGTACCTGCCTTTTCCTTGCTCTTACTAGGGGAGGGTTGGCACGAGGTGTATTACAGCTTCAGGGATGCTCCCTTTAGGGACCTGGAGCGGGGCCTGGAAAGAAACTTGCTGCCACCACCAAGCATGAAATACGTGGTTAGTTATGAATCTTCCAGGGCCCTAGGGTTTTAGGACAAGGCGCTGGGAAGTCAAAGAGCTCTGCCCCTGCCATCTTTCCACTTCATCAGTGGAAAAATGGAGGCTCAGATCCAGTCTTATTTACTTGGCCAAACCCGAGGTGGATGCCTTTTCCCCACACACACGAGGAGATGCGAGAGAGTGTGTGAGGGCGGGGTGATGGCTGCCTCTGCCCCTGTCTTTCCTTCAAGGTGATTACGGGCTCATCTGTACTTCAACACCTTTGTCTGCTTCTGGACAAGTTCAAATCCACACATTCTAAATCTTTTTTTCTTTAAATATGATTAGGCTGCAGATTTACAAGCTGAAGGGAGGCAATTAGGGGTGGAGGAAGCGGGGGGCGGGGGGGGGGGGAAGGCAGCTAGAAAAAAAGCCAGAGCTCTTACTAAAACTCCTTCACCCCGGATCAGCTCATCTTGTCTGATCCTGGATGTTGAGCAGCTGGGTCTGGGTCTCCTTTATGGCACAGGCTGGCCAGCACTGAGGAAACCATCAATCAGGCAGAAAGAGCCTTCCCTCTGTCATAATCTCTTCAGAAAACAGACGGGCTAAAGTAGTTATGAATCAGAGCACTACCTCACTGACGTCGGAAACCAAACTCCGTACCTCGGCTGGCCGTGAACAGGCTTCCAAACCATCATCGGACGCGACCACGTGGCCTCCCCCATCAACCACCATGACACTGGTAACTTTCAGGCATAAGAGTATCCTAGAAGGGAGGAGGGCTGGAGAAGCAAAGTGGAGAACAGTGTACCCCCTCCCAGCCCCCACAGTCCCTACAGAGCGCCACCACCCCCGCAGCTGCTTTTAACCTCAGGCCTTTCCACTCCAGCCAATCAAGCACTTCACACAAAGTGGGTGGCCCTGTAACTATGGCAACTTTTCCCGATGATGATTGCCATCACCTGGACCACCGCATCTCTGTTGCTCTCCCCCTCTGAGGGCAGTGGAGAAATGGAAGGCACTGAGCTCAGCAGAGAATAATTAGAGCCCACAGAGGTAAGCCAAGTGCCTAAGAGGTGTGAGGACTCAGACCGCTGTGAGGTTCTCCTGACCTGAGAATTCAGACAGCATGAGCGAAAGCTCATGCTTTTACTCCACAAAGGCAAGTCTGTAGGGTTTATTATTAATTAAAACTTTTTCTTTTCTTCTTCATCACAGACATTAAGACAAAATACATGAAAATTAAGTAAAGAGAAGAAGAAACCACCCATATAATTTCTATCATCCAAAGAGAACAATTTTTAGTGGTTTGGTGTATATAATCTTTGCTATGCAGCCTGTGTGGCTTTTTAAGAAAATAAAAATGGAGGGGCACCTGGGTGGCTCAGTTGTTTAAGCATCTGCCTTCGACTCAGGTCATGATCCCAGAGTCCTGGGATGGAGCCCTGTGTCAGGCTCTCTGCTCAGTGGGAGTCTGCTTCTCCCTTTCTTCCCTGCTTGTGCTCGCTCACTATCTCTGACCATCTCTCTCAAATAAATAAGATCTTTTAAAAAAATCTTAAATAAAAATGGAATACTGCATGTGTCTTCTTAAAAAAAAGATTTATTTATTTGAGAGAGAGAGACAGAGGGGGGAGGGGCAGAGGGGGAGAGAGTCTTAAGCGTACTCTGTGCTGAGTGCGGAGCCCAACGTGGGGCTCAATCTCACGACCCTGAGATCATGACCTGAGCGGAAATAGAGTCAGATGTTCAGCTGACTGCGCCACCCAGGGGCCCCAGCACATGTTGTTTTTATAGTGTGCTTCCTCACTTAAAACACTGTGACTATCTTTCCAAGTCAACAAATGTACATTTAAAATATTTTGAGTGACTGCATAGTCCTCAATCATATGGATTCATGCCGGGTTATTTACCCAACCCCCTACTGTTGGACATAAAGTTTGCGTTTAATTTTTTTTAATTAAGATTTTTATTTTAACTGCAGTAGAGTTACCATACAGCGTTATATTTGTTTCAGGTATACAGTTTATGTCTAAGTTTTGACTGTGGTTAAATTTTATTGTATGATTTTATTGGCCGTTTCTACCTCTCCTTCTCCTGCTGCCCCTCACCTCGCTCGTGCTCGCTTACTCTCTCTCTCTCAAATAAATAAAATCTTAAAAAAAAAAGAACACAAAAAGTGCTCATACTGATTATGATTAATACGAATTTGCATGTTTAAAGGCCCAACACTGCTGGGTCTGAGGATCCAAGGAGGGACACACACAGTCATCCTGGCCTCAAAGATTCTCAGAGAAAGTCTGTAGAAAGAATCTAAAATTATCTAGAGGGGGAGTGTAAGTTTTAAGAAGTTTGTAAATGGAAGGAGGAGAGTGGATGCAGAGCATGTAATGAGACATTGTTTCTAGAATCCTCGCTTTGGTATTATGACCGGTGCAATGATATACCCATTAAGGGTGCTCCGTTATTGAGTTCTTGCTTAACTGGAAGCGGCGTTCTAAGGAATTACGTAATCTCACAATATCTTTACAACATCCTTCTGAGAGGGGTGTTGTCATATTATTTTGAAATTGAGGAAATTAGGGCACTAATGTAACTAACTTACCCAGGGCCACATACATCCAGTAACCATTTGAGTCAAAAAGGTCCATGGAACTCTAACTATGGTTAGAGCCTGGGAGTCTAGACTCAGATGATTTGCCAGTTTGACACTGAGCTGTCCTAGCAGGGACACCTAGCTGTAGCTCGGTGAAGAACCAGTTATGATGAGTTTGGTTTGGAGAAAAGCCAACCCCTCTAATCGACAGGTTTGGAAATAGCCACTGAGGTAGGCAAGACCTAAGGCTCGGTAATCCCGTTCAGTGTGCAAAGGCTGGGTGCAGGCCTTCAGACTGCCATGGACAAGATCAACTCAGAGACAGTGGACCTCGGAAACTTCAGCTGGGAATTCGCTTATACCAACTCAACTTGCAGCATCAAGGAGTCTCTCGCTGTTCTCACCAATCAGGTCCAGAGACAACAGATTTCTGCCCTGTTTGGACCAGCATGCCCAGAAGCAGCAGAGGTAGAGTATAGCCTTCTAAACACTTTGGCTGGTTTTTATTGGCAGGGTTGGTTTTAAAGGTGATGGGACAGACTCGAATAATCTCTTGGCAAGGATGACATTGTTATAAATAATAACTATGTAGGGTTTGGGTACCATCTCTTTGAGATGTAATTAGACCATGTAATTAGAACAGTTAATATTCTCTTGAAAGAAAGCCTTTCAAATCAATAATTGCTAGTTCACTCCCTAACTCGTAGATAGATGTTCACTAACAAACTTGTCGACTGTTTGGACATGGTGCTGTTGTGTGTAGGCTCGTACTCTTCACTTGAATGTTGTCAGCCACGCGGCTCAGGAAAATTAAGTAGAAAATGAATGCTTTGTTTCAAGCAGAAAAACATCATTTGTTTGTGTAGTTTTCCCTTTGCTGTGTGTAATAAATTATTCAGTGACGTTGAGGGTAAACGGGAAAGAGTGAAGTATGACAGATTGCAGTAAGCTGGGGCAAGCAAAGAAGACAAACAAATGACTTGTACCTGTTTAGTTAATGGGATTAGCTTTGTGGAAGTCCTTGGTATCTTGCGCTCTGAGAGGTGTGGAACAGCAAAGAAACTTACAGCCCTCACTCTCACAAATCCTGCGCAACTGTCATTAGTGGTTACTCTCAAATGAAGTTCACATTTGAACTTGTATCTTGGTCTCTTCTGGAATTTTTCTTTTGACACATTTCTAGTTGTCCAGAGCCTACCCATTCTTCAAAGTCAAGTTCAAATGCCATGGAGTCTTTCTTCACTCCTCTACCCTCACCCTTCAGATCCCTAATTCCCCAATCAGAAGTAATTTCTTACTTCTCTTAACTCCTATAAGTCTATTGCCTATAAATACTGAAGGGTGTATTTAACTCTGAAGCTATTTTTGTATGTCTTAGCTGCTGTCATAATTGATCATAAGCTCCTTTAAGATCAAGGTCTCCAAAGTTGGTTGTAAATAGTAGACTCCTAATGAAAAGTATTGAGAAGTGAATAAGGAACAAATCAGTCAATAAATGCTTTCTCTGGTTATTCTTGTCCTTTGAGGTTTTGCATCCTCAGATGCATCCAAAACATTATCATCAATATTCCAAAAGGGAGGGTCCAGTATGACCCATAGACTTACTTAATCCCAAGTTTACATGATACCTTATGATAGGCTTTGAGTGTAGCATAAACTGAACTATGGAAAGACATCTTTTTGGTTCCTTTCAAGGTTATTGGCTGGCTGGCCTCAGAGTGGAATATCCCTGTGTTTGACTTTGTTGGACAAACTGCAAAACTGGAGGACAACTTCTTATGACACCTATGTGACACTCATGCCACCCAGGTACAAAATTGGAGATGTGCTCCAGAGAAGTCTTCAGTACCTGGGCTGGAAACACATTGGGATTTTTGGAGGTAACTCCGGGACTTCCTCCGGGGATGGAGTGGGTGAACTGTGGAAGGTTGTAGAGAATGGACTCAAATCCCATTTCACCACCACGGTCAGTGTGAAATACACCAACAATGACGCAGCCTCCCTTCAGGAGAATCTTAGAGGCGTGTCATTGGCTACCAGAAGTAAGTAGGAAAGAGTCTTCTGTTGCTTATGTTTAGAGAGACAGATAAGAAAAGCAGATTGTTTGAAAAAAAACAAAGAACTCTTCATTTTTCTATGGATGTAAGAAGCAGAAGGAAAAAGGGTGCAAAATTGATGATACATAAAAGCATCACCAACAGCAAGGTTGTTGTTTTTTTTTTAATCTAATGTGAAATCCCTGATGCTATAGTGTTATGATGCACAGAGTAGGTTCTGGAAGCATCTTCCAGCTGGGCTGGGTCCTTCATTTGGGTTATTGTTTAGAGCATGGGCTCTGGAGATCAACAGCCCCTGACACTATCTAGCGGTACGCTCTTGAGCAAATACATTAACCTCTCTGTGCCTCGGATACCTTCCCTGTGCCTCGGATACCTTCCCTGTGCCCCGGATACCTTCCCTGTGCCTCGGATACCTTCCCTGTGCCCCGGATACCTTCCCTGTGCCCCGGACACCTTCCCTGTGCCCCGGATACCTTCCCTGTGCCCCGGATACCTTCCCTGTGCCCCGGATACCTTCCCTGTGCCCCGGATACCTTCCCTGTGCCCCGGATACCTTCCCTGTGCCCCGGATACCTTCCCTGTGCCCCGGATACCTTCCCTGTGCCCCGGATACCTTCCCTGTGCCTCGGATACTTTCCCTGTGCCCCGGATACCTTCCCTGTGCCTCGGATACCTTCCCTGTGCCCCGGATACCTTCCCTGTGCCTCGGATACCTTCCCTGTGCCCCGGATACCTTCCCTGTGCCCCGGATACCTTCCCTGTGCCCCGGATACCTTCCCTGTGCCTCGGATACCTTCCCTGTGCCCCGGATACCTTCCCTGTGGAATGAAGACCGTCATCCTCTCTACCTCATAGAATGGTGAGGATTAACTAAAGTCAGGCCTGTGAAGTGCTAAACATAACAACTGGTCAGTGTGAGATAGCAATTCTTCTTCCTGCGGTACTGGAGGCTCTCCTTTCTAGCATGGATTAGTAACTGACTCCTTTCTGTTCTTCAAATAGATTAAGCCCTTTATGGCCCTTATGGCCTTGGGACTTGGGGACTTGCTGATTCCTTGGCCTGGCGTGCTACCTGCCATTCCATCCCATCCCATCCCACCCAGCACTCTTTCTGTGGGGAGCTTCTTCTTATCCTTCCAGACTCAGCCCAGAGCCCACCTCATCCAAGGGTCCTTTTCTGACTTCCTGATGCGGAGCTGTACCCCCCCCCCCCACACACACACATTAGTATCAGAGCATCCTTTCCTCCTCCCTAATTAGAATCTTCCATGCTCTCTTTAATGTCTTCACTTGTATGCTGTGTGGCTGTCAGCTTCCTGAGGGCACGGGTCTTCTCTCTCGTCAACGGCTGTATCCTGTGCTTAGCAGATGCCTGACACACAGTTGGGACTCAAATAAGCAGACTATCATTTACCTCATTTAAAAAATAAATCCCTGCTTCAGTAGGGTGTCCTCAAAATGCATGCTGCTGTGTTTGGAGGGAAGAAAAGCAGGATAGCCTCTTCCCCCTCCCCACCCCCCGCCCCATCCAGACTCAGAGGGATGAATGCTGCTGATTCTGGCATCTGCGAACTCCTCCTCACTGCGGTGTGGCTGATAAGTCACAGGCCAGATCTGCTGCTCTGAGTGAATTCAATGAAGAAAGTAGGGCACAGAAGTGGCCCCCAACTTTTTTGGCTTGTACTTTGAGAGAGCCCCGCAGTGAGGACTTTGGGGCTGCAGGGCAAAAGCAGCCAGCCTGTGGGCTGTGGGCGCGTTTCAGGAAGTGTCCACGCTGGGGACAGTGCAGGCATTCCCGTTTCCTCAAGCATGCTCAAGGAAAGAGAAAGTTCAGGTCTCATTTGCTCGTTGGAGTGGCTTCAAGCCACGCTTTCTAAAAAGCGTGTGTGTGTGTGTGTGTGTGTGTGTGTGTGCACGTGAGCATGCGCCATCGATTGACTTTGTTTCCTCTTCTTAGTTATCATCTTAATCTGCAGCTCAGAGGGTGCAAAAACTATCCTGCTGCCTGCAGAGAACCTGGGACTCAGCCCAGGGGAATTCGTCTTCAGTATTGTGCAGTGGACGGAGGTGGGTGCTGATAAGCCCTCAGTGACCCCCACAGTAAGAAGTAATAATTGGGGCACCTGGGTGGCTCGGTCAGTTGAGTGTCTGACTCTTGGTTTTATCTCAGGTCATGATCTCAGGGTCCTGGGATCGAGCCCCACACTGGGCTCTTTGCTCAGCGGGGAGTCTGCTTAAGACTCTCTCTCTCCCTTGCCCTCTGCCCCTCCCCCCACTCACATTGTCTGTTGCTCACTCTCTCTCTTAAATAAATAAAATCTTTAAAAAAAAAAGTAACAAGTAAGGAACACTTGCTATGTGCCAGATGCATTAACTCACTGGATACTCACTACAACCCTATGAGCCAGCCACCCTTAGGTCCTCACTTTATGATTGGGACACTGAAATGGAGCGGAGAGAGCTTACCCAGAGTTCTTCTGCATAGTGAGTGAGAGGTCCTTGTTGGAGCCCCAGCTAAGGCCTGGAAAGACCCACGTAGTGGTCCCGTACAGCAATTCTTAGGTAGTTTGGTTCATGTGGCGATGATCGGGAGGGCTGAATGTACCACGTACCTCCTCTAAGTCCCTACACATACGCATATGACTTGTACTGTTGCACTCAGTCTTCCGAGAGCCCCATGAAGCAGATATTCCAAACTCGATTTACACTATCGTGGCACTCATTTCCAACAGCCTTGGAAGGCAGACGTTATTCGCACTCCAGACAAAGAACCAGAGGCTCAGATAACTAAGGTACTTTACCCAAGAGCTCAGAGGTCCCGAGTGGCATAGCTGGTCCTCCAAACTGGATCTTTCGGACACTGGGACTGAGCCCTTTGCCCCAACAGCTCTGCCTTATCGGCAAGCCCCACCGTGAGCACTTCAAATACTGAATGAAACCCGTTTTAGCTCACACCACCCCACAGGGAGATACTTTTTATTGCCCTCGTTTTATAGATGAGGAAACTGAGTCCCTGAGGGCTGAAATAACTTGCCCGAGACCATGTGACTAGTAGGAGGGAGAGCTAGTATTCGAACCCACATAGGCTGGCCTCATTGTCTGTGCATCTAACCAGCACATCCCACTCACAGGCTTCTAAAAAACGACACGTACATTTAGCTATGGACATGCTGTATAAGTTTTACAGCAGTTTTATCTTTCTAAAGTGAACTTGGTTTGTTGTATTTTATTTATTTTTTAAAAGATTTATTTATTTATTTGAGAGAGAGAGCATGAGTGAGGAGAGGGGCAGCAGGAGAGAATTTTCAAGCAGATTCCCCACTGAGTGGGGAGCCCAATGCAGGGCTCAATCTCATGACCCGTGAGATCATGACCTGAGCCGAAACCAAGAGTCGGACGCTTACCAGACTGAGCCACCCACGTGCCCCATAAAGTGAGCTTGTTTTATATAAGCATGAGCTAAAATGGAGCAAAGGGGAGTAAAGAAAAATGTATAATAATGTTCTGGAGTTCTTTTATCTTTTTGTCAAGAAGTATTTTGGATTGGCCAAAGTGTCAGATTTCTCTGGGCAGCCGGTTGGAATTCTAAACCAGACTTCCCAAAACATCCCCTGCCTCCCTTTGTTATTGCTGGCCACTCCTTTCTCTTTGCTTCTCTCACCTCTGCCTGCAGCCAGTTGAGGAGAGGCTGGGCCAGGTCTTAGTACTGGCAGGGAAGCCTTCAACTGCCTCGTCATTTCCCCCCCAAGCCTCCATAATCACATTCCAACTGGCTTGCAGTGGCAGAAAGCTTAGAGAACTAAAAATATATCACACAACCTCCATGCAATTGAATTCACTCTGCTTTAAAAAAAACAATAACATAAATTCATTCTATAAAATATTCCCAGTACAGGCTTAGGTGGGGAAAAAATATCAAGGTGCAGAACAGCATTACAGTGTGATACTCTTTGTATAAAATGCACACACATGTACATACACACCCCTATGTACAGGCCTAGAATGGTTGGATACCTCTCAGCACAGACAGGAAGGAGCCATCGGGATATGGGGAGAGGCCTGGTGTACTTCATGCATATATACAGATAGTGGGCGTTAATTTCATAATAGTAATAATACAGATAATAATGGTCCTAACAAACCACTGAAGCCACAGTACAGAAAACTGAGAATCCACAGTCCTCAATTTTTCAAGTGTTTGCCCTCCATGACTAGAAGGCAAGCCTCTGCACCTTAGCTGCTTGAAACCCCAGGTAAGCTTTTCTTCTTTATCATTATTTTTTGGCTTCCATCCCACTGCTTCAGTGCTGGCTCAAAAATGTGGACCTAGTGTGGCAGGCCTTCCAGAGCCCTTGTGTTTCCGAGGATAACGATGAAGAGATGCAAATTCGACATTGTCTTTAAGCGGTTCTGTTGAACGGGGGTATTTCCTACATCGGCGACATTTATTTCATTGTGTTTTAGGACAGTTTTAGAAGGAAGTATTGACAAATCAGAAGGTGACACGCTTCCCCACGGTCTACCAGTCAGTGTTTCTCATAGCCCTGGACTCCTATGGAGAAGGCCCTGGAGATGAAGGCTTCTGGAAACAAGTCTACCAAAGGCTGAGGGGGCCACCCTTCTTCAGCTCCATCTCCGCGGAGGAGCAGGTCTGGTGCGGGGCCTTCCTGCACAGCACCCGGCCCCCTTCTTGGAGGATATTTGTGTTTGGCTCTGATAGTCTCCCTCTTATTTTCCCTCTGCTTGCCCCACTCCCCTAACACACACACACACACACACACACACACACACACACACTACATGCACACACACACAGACACACACACACACACGCACTTTCTCATCTTCCACCGCCCACAATAAATGGTAGTCTGACGCCATCTTATGAAATCTGCACCCCAGCATCACAGAGGACAGAGGTTGCTAGGTGAAATGTCAGTGGCCTTTGGAGTCAGAGACCTGGCCTCCCATTCCAGTTCTGTTATTTACTAAGTGTGGGCCTGGAGGAGGGAATTGCTTAACCTCCCCACACATCCGTCTCTTCACCTGAGAAATGAGACTCCTGAGGACATCTGCCACTGGGCTGTGGTTTTGAGTATCTAATAATCCAGTGCATAGAAGTAGCAGAAGAGGTGCCAGCAAACTCAGACCATGCCAATTCCCTTTCCTGGCAGGATGCCAGGACCAGGAACCAGATGGAGGGATCAGAAATGTGTTGCTAGGACAGGTCAAGGCAAGCAGAGGGAGAAGACAGTCAGGAGAGAGATCGGTAGCCAGTGGTGATCCCCGTGTGGGATGGTGGGGCCAATGTCTGCTTCCCACAGAGAATTTTTTACAGAGACCCCATTGCCCGAGCTGGAGCTACTCCAGGGTAGGGCTGAGCGGACCTGGAACGTGATGATGGGTCAGTGATGACACAGGTTTCCATTAGGAACAAGGTGGCCCACTGTGGATCCTAACACACAAGATGATCAACCAGTAAATATTTGGGGAGTCACCTACTAAGTGTTAGCCTGTATCAGGTTCTATGGGGAAGACAGTGCCTAGCCCTTAGTAGGCATTTGTATTTTTGTTGACTGAATGAATAGAAGAGAACATATACTGAAGACCTACCATGTGCTTGGCAGTGCGAATGGTAGTACACCTTTGTACCTCATTTAACTATCATACTCACCATGACAGTGGCTTCCTCCTCATTTTGTGAATAAGTGAGGTGAGACTCAGAGAGATTCAGAGAGGTTACGGAACTCACACCACCTCTCCCAACCAGTAAAGCAGCCCGGCCAGCCTGGCTCCAAACTCTGCCCTCTTCCAATTAAACCATACTCCCTCCCACGCAGGGCGTAAAGAGGTGCTCCTAGATCACGTGATCTAATTGGGACACTGAGGCCCGGACAGGTGGGGGGCCCTCCTCCCCCTGGGGAATGAGGGAGACCAGGCGTGGGTGAGGGGGTGAAGAGGCTGGAGAGTGAGTGCTCCCTGCCTTCGCCTCCCGCGCTGAAGGTGAGCCCGTATGCAGCCTACCTCCTGCTCTACTAGCACCCAGCCAGGGCCGAGGCCGGGCGAGAGTGCCGGGACCGGGACGGGGCAGCTGGTCGGCAGGCTGAGAGCATCCAGATGCGCCCCACTGCACGGTGAGTGGCTTGCCCGCGGCCGGCTCTCCCAGCTCGGGCCTGCTGCACCTGCCGGTGGGGCCTTGACATGCTGGGTGCGTGGCTCGAGGCCTGCCTCCCTGAGTCATGGGATCCCTCCGAGGGAGACCCGTTCTCCCTAGGGGCTGGTGGAGGTTCAGTCCCCCAGCTGCCAGGGGCCACTCTTCCGCTCTGTCCAGAAGGCTTCGGGACCAGCGGAAGGGGCATCTGGGGCACATGACCCCCTGGCCACCACTGCAGAACATCCCTCCCACAGCTCCTTTCAAACCGATTCTGTCAAGAATGAAACTCAAGGCTGTGAAGTCACGGCCAGGATCCTTCCCATCCTGCGCCCTGCCTGATGGGGGTGCTGGGCCTGATTCAGGACTATGGATCTTTAACGGTGGGTCCCCCCACTCTGGCTTTCCTCCTGTGGGGCAGATAGGCTTGGCAGTGAACCACCCTGCGTGCTGACCGACCACCACCACCGTTCTAGACTCCAATTTCCTCATTTCTAAGACAGAGATCCTACCTCCTGCCACAGAGAGTAATCACCGCCAGAACTGTTGGAGGGTTTACCTTACACCAAGCTGGGTGCCGAGAGCTTCTGCAGGCTATCTTGTTTAATCCTCCCATAACCCATGAGGCAATACTATTACTATCTGGATTATATTATCCAGGTGAGTAAACCCAGGGCAGAAAGGTTATGTCCTTGCCCGAGGCGACAAGGTCATTAGAAGGTGGAGCCAGAAATCATGCTAAGGCCTGCCTTTGTCTAGGGGCTCAGGTTCTCACTGTTGGGTTAACACTGAGATGTACTGAGACATAATAGGTGCTTTGCACATAGTATGTGCTCATTAAATGCTAGCTCTTTGTGGTTTCTTTGGCTTATCACTCACTTAATAAATCATAGCCTAAACTTTGTCCTGAGGCTTAAAGAGGACAACCAAGGCCTGCTCTTTGGGGTTTTCACAGACTCAGTTCATGTACACTCTATCAACTCCTTTTCTAAGTGGAAATATTAACCGGCTTCCCTCCCTCCTTTTCTTTATGACCCTGAAGTATTTTCTTTAAAAAAAAAAGTAGGTGGGCGGGGGGGGGGGAGTTTGGGAGGGGTAGTGTGTCTTTCTGCTCTTGTTTTATTCCTTTTGCCAGGTCAGTTTATTTCCTCTTTCCTGCCCTTTTAAAAATTCCTAATGCTAGAATTAGGGGAGGGTGTGAGGGCCAGCATGAGAGAGCCCAAGGCATGTCCCCTGGGGTTCTGGGGTGCTGGGCTTTCAGGGACTCAAGGCTGGAGGCCCCTCACTCCTTCCAAACTGGCTTCTCTTCTCTTCTGTGCCAGAGGACTGGCCCTTGACAGAGTCAGGATACAAGTCTCTGCTTCTTGTATTCGTTTCTGCCACACAGTGACCAGGACCACAGCCACAGAACTACTTAGTGCTGAAGGTCTTTATACTAATCAAAAGAGGCCCTTGGCCAAGGAGGTCACATTCGGAAACGGAGATCCCATCCCCTCTCTACACAGTGAACACACTTCCCACTGAAGGCAGCAATGCTGGTTGTTTCCTATGCCCCAGCCCCTCTGTGCCAAACCTTAGCAGGGAGCCGTGCCCAATCCCCGCATTCCGGATGCCAGCACGCATATGCGCAGCAAGGCCATGTGGGCTGCTGGGAAGAACTCGGCCCTTGGCTCCGAAAGCTCAGAGGATTCTGCCTCCCACTTCTGGTTCTTACGGTGCGGATGATGGTACCTCCTCTGCGGGGTCCCCTGGGATTAGATGTGCGAAATCGCCAGGACCTGCCACGCTGGGCACCGAGCACAGAGCAGGTGCTTAATAAATGGTCAGTTTGTGTCCTGTCCCCAGTGGGAGCAAAGCAGCAGTAAGTCCTATGGACTAAGGACCATGGGTCCTCAGTCGCAGGTGTGGGGGACCTGCGCTTTACTCCTCTGGGACTCGGACTTGTCCTTCGTGCATGAGGTTGAGCACATCCTCAGCAAGGACAAAGAACACACCTGGGCCAGGGCGGGGCACCGTGTCGATGCCCAGCACAGAACAAAACCAGGAGGGAAGGGGCTCGTTAAGAACGAAGTTTGCAAACTCGTGCCTGAGGCCTAGCATGTTGTCTGCCTCCTTTTGTCACATCTGATTATTGTAGAAAAGCATAAATCTTGAGTTTTATGTGAAATTAGTGAAAGACGGCTTTTCTTCTTCCTCCTTCCCTCCTCCTCTCCCTCCTCCCCTTTCTCCCCCTCCTCCTCCCCCTCCTCCTTCTTCTTCTTCTTCAATGCTGGATGGGCTCCCTAGCATAGGCCTAACGACATACATCTCCCTGCCCAAAAATGGCCTTTGTGCCCCATGAGAGGACTACCTTTCTTTTCTCACACTCCTCCTTGACCCTGTCTCAGATTCCCCGAAACGGCAAAAACTTCGCGGCTGGCTCCTGGTGGCTGCGAGGCGGGGGTTCTGCTGATGGGAGCTGGCGGGCTGGCATTTCGAGCCACGCGTGCCTCTCCCTCCTCTTCACCGTGGACATCTTCTCTCTTCCCAGGAATCACCGGCCCCGTGTTTGTGGACTCCCAGGGAGAAAGGCACATGGATGCTCAGTCTATGCCCTGCAGAAATCCAGAAATGGGGCCCTCTTTCTTCCTTTTCTTCAATATGACAGCTATCAGAAAGTAATTAGGTACTGGGCAGGACATTTCTCCGCATGTAGATGGCGCTATAGGAAGGGACCTGGGAGGGGAGGGCGGTCTGGGCGTCGTTCTGAGAGGCCAGTTTGGGATCCAGCTCCTGGAACCCACCCCACAGGTTGTCTGTAGCTCTCTGAACTCATATAAAAATCAACTGTGGGCCTTTAAAATAATCTTGCCCTTGATGGTGGGTGTGGCTCAGCCACTTCAGATTCCGGTTTAGAACACAGCAAACCGCCCCCCCGCCCCGCCCCCAAGTCTGACACTGCAGCCAGGCAGGCAGGTCCCACAGGCCTGTGATCCCTTAGACAGGCCCTGGCCTAGCGGTGATGGGACACAGCGCCCCCTGCAGGCTTGAGTCCCCCCGCCAGCCAAACGCACTCACCCAGGCGCCTGATTCCCAAATCCAGAGCTGGGTGGACACCAGGACCTGGCTGCTGTCCTGGGTTCCTGAGCCCAGGAATCCCTAGACAAATCTGCTTTTTCTCTCGGCTCTAAATCAATGAGAAAACTGAAAGGAAACCTAAACCTTAATTGAATTTCTACTTGTCCCCACCATCACCACCCCTAATCCAGAATTGATTTGACACTTTTTCCCGGCCTACTCTCATGGAATTTGTAAGTGCCAAAGTAAACTGGCCCAGGAAATGCAAACACATGGCAAAATAGATCCTCAGTGTTGTAGGAACAGGCATTCCCCACGTAGGGGGAGACGTTTTGGTCTGTGGAACGTCAAGGAGCTCTGTAACAAGATTGGTCTGTATCAAACACGGGAGAAAACCCCAGCAGCACTGGAGAGTTGGCGTATCATTTTTAAATCAGAAGTGACAAGGTTTAAATCAGAAGTTGAAGTCAGCTCTTTTATCCAACAGAAGGATACTGCCCTTCCATGAGTTAGATCATCTGCAGGTGAATTTGGGGAGTCTAGGTGAGGTGCAGAAATCAGATGGGTCACCAAATGTTTCCCTTTTTAAAAATATTTTAATTTATTTATTCATTTGAGAGAGAGAGTGAGAGAGAGCACAAGCGGGGTGAGGGGCAGAGGGAGAAGCAGGCTCTCCACTGAGCAGGGAGCCCGACATGGGGTACATTCCCAGGACTCCGGGATCAGGACCTGGGCTGAAGGTAGATGCTTCACTGACTGAGTCACCCAGGCGCCCCCCCCCCCCCCCCCGCTCCCGCCAAATATTTCAATTAAGAGACCAAGGTCTACTTCTTGCAAATGACATGCATGTTTTATTCGCCCCTGCTATGTCTAAGGTAGAGACAGAGTAAAATCAACCAAATGGGCCCTGACTTTTAATTGCCTTTTTTTTTTTTTTAAAGACCCCTGAGGAATGTCTCCATGATTCATTGGCCCCATGGCTCCTTTCCTGCATAGACCCAGTGGATTTTCTAATGAGCTCTGTGAACCCGCACCTGCTTCTACAGGTCAGTGCAGGTGCTCCGAGAAGGCAGCAGGTGGGGATTCTCCACGGGAGGGTGTCTCAAGAGCAGTGGCGCTTCTGACATTTTGGGCAGGATGCTTTTTGTGCGGGGATGTGTCCTGTGCACTGTGGGCCTCAGCGGCGTCCCGGGCCTCCCCTCATTACACGCCAGCAGCACCCTCTAGATGCCGCACCCAAATCTCCAGCATCGCCTGCCTCCCCTGTTGAGAACCTCAGCTCTAAGGAAACCTGGCTCCTGGGATGTGAGTCTTAGGGACTTCATTTCTAAGGAGTTAGGAAGAGTCTGAACAAGGGCGTGTTGCCTGGTGGTTCGGAGCCCAGCCCTGGAGTTAGATGGATCATAACTGAGAACCACTCTAAGGAGAGCACATAGTAAATGTTCAGTAGAGTGGGACTCATCATCCTTCTCTACAATAGATGTTTCTATACAAAGGGGGAGGTGAGTGTAGTTGCCATGGGAACTGGAGGGGAGGCCAGAAAAGAATCCTTGGAAGAGACAAGTCTGAGTGGACCCAGTATACCCCAGCTTGGGTCCATGCCTTTGAGGCACCTGCCTGGCAGGACCAGCCAGGACCCCGGGAGTGCTCACTTCAGTTCTTCAGCAGGCTGTAGTAATGACATGTCTCTGCCCCCAGGGGTGACTGCTGTGATCCTCACAATGACCCTCCTGATTACTGTCTTGGGAACTGTGATCATAGGTCTGATTTTAAAGATGCAGAGTGGAAAACTGCAAAAGCAAAATAAAGACATTTGGTGGCAAATCAATTATGATGACATCCCCAATCTGCCCCAGAACGAGGTAAGGCCACACCTGGCCCGGATACCCATTTCTTGCTCGCTGCTAGTGATTTGTAGAACGGACCTCGTCGAAGAGTTTCTGAAAGCTGAGGCCAACTTATTTATAGAGTGGGTGCTTAACAGAGTCTTGAGCCCCACATTCTGCTTCTGGGCCTCCCACTTCTTCCTTGATGAATATCTGTGGTGGACATCACTTTTGGGCCTCAGTTTCTCAATACTTAAAATTGATCAGATGATCTCGAAGGTTCCTTTCAGCTCTATTACCCTGTGGGTGTAAGATCCCGTATATTCTGTTCAAACATTAAATCTGTCTCCTGGGTAGCATTTAGTTTTTTAAAACCACATTAACTCTTTTGATCTATTGATGATGAAGACAGTTAAGATTTATTTGCTCGATACACACACATCAGACATCGACTGCAGGCCAAACATAGTGCAACGCGTGGCGATATACCACAAATGATGTCATCCGAGGGAGGCGAGTGCTCTGAGAGGCGTCTGTCTACACCTCTGAGACAGAGGCTCCACAAATGGGAATAAATGTCTCAGCAACGTGAAGGCTTCAGAAAGGAGGTGACATTTAGGAAGAGTGGTTTGCTGGTGGTGGCCAGGAGAGAAGTAACACAGGGTGTGCCAAGATGCGGGGTACTCAAGGCTGGGAGGCTTGGCACACATTTAATAAGCATAATGTTATTTGAGAAGTATATGACATTTACATAATTTCAAAAAATACTACTATGACCATCTCTTATGACTTAGCATGTTTTCGCTTGGAATTCTGAAATGTCTTCTTTTCTTTCCTTTTTTCTTTTTCTCTGTTTTTGTTATTAGTATAAAGCAATGCAATCTTTGCAAGCATACACCAATTATTCCAAAGCATTTATTGCCCTCCTGGAAATGTTAGTGAGAAATGTTCTGTACAGAAGAAAGAGAGACTTGGGTTTCTGTAGTTTAAGAAGAGTTCCTTGTTCCTGGGGGTGGGGGGGCAATTTTACCTTCATCTCAATTTATTAAAAGCATACAAGGGCAATGCATTTTATTGTAAAGATCAGTCGGTTTAGAATTTCAGATAGTCCTTGCTCAGGAGCACATGCTACTCAAGATATTAGGGGAATAACCAGAATCTATGACTTGAACAGATGTATGAGTCTTAAATGGTTCAAAGCAAAAGTAAGGTGTTCTAGAATGTTGTTGCTTGTTTAAAAAACAAAAAAAGGCACTGAAGTTAGACCGAAGTATACAGGTTCGTTCTCACGGACATTTAGGTTGACTGTAAAGAGGAGGAAATACATTATGTGTCAAAATCAAACATTTCTCTCATGTTACGTATATGTCATTCCTGTTATATTGGCTTTATTTTCAAAAATGTCATTTTTAGGAGTCGTTTCTTTTTATTGGCATCCTTGCATATGCTACTCATTCAATAACTGAGGACTTTCAAAAAAAAAAGGGGACTTGGAGGTACCAACGTCAAGGAGGCTTCAACATGTGAAGACCAGATCAGGATTCATTAGCAAGTCATTTTCAAATGTCCCAGGGGATTCTGGGGCTCACTGGTCTGGTCGGCGGGTGGTGGTGGTGGGGTGAATGATAGATTAAGGGTGGAGGTGTGACGGAGAAGAACTCTGAGCCTCCTTCTTCCCTCTTCAACTGAAGCAGCTTGGTTTTGTCCTACCTGATTCCTGCATCAGGGTTCCAGGTAAGATTCTCCTTGAAAAACAGGATTCCTCTGTGTTAAACACATTCTCTAGGTGTTGGGGAGGCACGGGGGGCAGGAAATAGAGTGGTCATGCGGTTAGATGCTCATTTAGAAAGAGGATTCTGGCATCAGGTGACACAGCTCATTAAGGGCCAGAGCCAGAACTTGAATTTGGGCAGTCTGACCCCAGAGCCTGAGCCACGACACCGTCCGTGGTGGTACAGACACAAGAGGGACGTATGTCGCAGCAAAGCACTCACACTCTGGGTCAGAGGATCAGGATTGGAGTCCTGACTCTCCCATTTATTAACCCTGGCATTCATTTTCCTCACCTATAACAGGCACAGTCTCTTCGGTAGTTGGTCAAGCTACTGAGATCAATGGAATTGCTTCCTGTCTTACAGCCATCCCAGAGAGGCACACCCGTGTCGAGAGGGGACAACCGTCATTCATCTAGTGTGATGATTTCTGGGGACGCCAGTTCCTTTGTCAAGAGCCAGCCAGGAGAAGAGCTCTTTTATGCCCCTCTAGGGCTTTACCAGGTACTCCTGAGGGCAAAGTGGCTGCCTGTAGGTCCTAGCATGTGTCTCTGTCCCATTCTCCTCATGTCCTTTCAGTCAGGCAGGGAACTGTGAATAGGGGGACACTCCAGGTAAAAGCCAAGGTATTCCTGTGACTCCAGACTGGTGCTTCTCAAACTTTAATGTGGATATGAAACACTGGGGGCTCTTGTTAAAAAGCAGATGCTGGGCAGCTGCTCTTTGCTGTCCTTCAATAAAACCACCCTTTTGCACCAAAAAAAAAAAAAAAAAAAAAAAAAAGCAGATGCTGGTCGAGTAGGTCTGGGGTGGGGCCTGAGATTCTGCATACTCCCAACAAGCTCCTAGGTGATTCCTATTCTGCTTTCTAGATTACACTCAGCTCTGTCCAAGAGAACTTTCTATGAAGATGAAAATATTCCAAATCTGCATGGTCCAGTATGGTACCATTAGAAGACTATGAAACATTAGTGTGTTGGGGAACTAATTTTAAATATTATATAATTTTAATTAATTTTCATTAATTTAACCTCGTGTGGCTAATGACTACCTCTAGGACCCTGTTGTCCTAGAGCATGGATCACTGCATCCTTGGTACCTCAGCGCTGAGGAATCAGGTGTGGGCAATGGTGTTGCTGTGGCACGAGGCCTGGTAGTTGTGGAAGCCAGCGGCATAACCCCTGCCTGCCCCTCCCAGCCTCTCTCCAGCACCCCAGCCCATTATGGCTGCCTGTGCTTAGCACTCCTTTAGAAGCTCAAGTCCCCTGGGTGAAAAATATGTGAAGAAAAAAACCCATATATTTATTCTTTGAAACGGAAGTCCTGGAGAGTAGAGGCCAAAAGCTCCAAGCAGGGAAGACTCGTTCTTTGTCCTAAACTGGATTTGACAAAGATTGGAGCCGACGCTTTCCTTATGCAGCTGAACTTATTTTTCTAAACGTTTACTTGGGTTTTCCAACGACAAAAACCATCGTGGATATCATCACCCATCAAACCCTAAGGACCTTTATTCATACAAAACTGTATTTTTGGGGAAAAGATTTTATTTCTTTATTTGACAGAGAGAGAGCACAAGCAGGGGGAGTGGCAGGAAGAGGCAGAGGGAGAAGCAGACTCCCTGCTGAGCAGGGAGCCTGAGGTAGGGCTTGATCCCAGCACCCTGGGATCATGACCTGAGCCGAAGGCGGATGCTTAACCGACTGAGCCACCCAGGCGCCCCACAGAACTGTATATTATGGTCAAGGAGCCATTTAGAGACAGCAGCCAACAATCCACAGCGTACCTTTATTGGTTAAGCCTCCTGAAATGTTTGCTCTCCTTGCCCTCAAATACCATCCCTGGGGTCCCCACCTCTGTTGCCCTTACTATCGTGTCCAAACTCTTTAACACAGGCTCAAGGCTTTCTACTGCCTAGTCTCAAGCTACTTTCAGAAAAAAATTGTTTTTCCTGGCCTAAATCCCGTACTCATCCAACGCGTCTTGCCGCTTAGGCCACGTGTGTTTTGTCCTCAGACGATGCCGTACGTGCGGCCCCTGCCCCCTCCATCTGGCACCTTCTCGTCCTTCAGGGTTCAGCTTAAGCATTACCTCTTCCAAGGACGCTCTCCTCCATCCCACAGCGGGCCCTGCATCCGTGGAAGCCCCATCACAGTCCTGAGTCCTTTGCAGCTAACCCCACACTAAAACTGGCACATCTTGGTTGACATTTAAGTCACGTCGAGGCTTATCTTCTCTTGCGTCCAGATTCTCTCTCTTCATCTACACCAATTTTTCCAGGTTGTCCTATGATTTGTGGTGAGTGACGGTCCCTCTAAAAGCAAACCCAACAGGTAACGACAGACAAGACGACACGCTACAGACTGAAACTTGATCGGTGCCCAGCTTCGAGTTCACAGTGTTACATGTTTTAACTGACTGAACCCTCGAAAGAACCCTGCAAGATAGGTTTTATTTTTTTTTAATTTTTTTTAAAGATTTTATTTATTTATTTGACACAGAGAGACAGCCAGCGAGAGAGGGAACACAAGCAGGGGGAGTGGGAGAGGAAGAAGCAGGCTCATAGCAGAGGAGCCTGATGTGGGGCTCGATCCCATAACGCTGGGATCACGCCCTGAGCCGAAGGCAGACGCTTAACCGCTGTGCCATCCAGGCGCCCGAAGATAGGTTTTATTTTTAATCTCCATGGTACAGAGGAGGAAATGGAAGCTTGGAGAAGCGAAATCCCTTGTTCAAGAAGACATAGGCAGTAAGTAGTAGCAACGGGCTTGAACCAGGTCTCTGATTCCAGGCTTACATTTAAGACCTCAGCTCACTGTTTCTCTAAGTGCACGTGGGATATTACTGTATGATAGAAACAGAGCAGTCTTAGAGTCGGATGTTCAAATTCTGGCTGTACTACCTACAAGTGTGTGACCTTGGACAAGTCACTGAACCTCAGTGATCTCATCTGAAACAGGCTAATCACACCCGCCTTGCAGGACTGTGTCGTCTGTTAAAAGATATCTCATGTGTTGAGTGATCAGCTGAGCCCCTATACCAATGGAGCCCAATGCCGCCCTAGGGCTGATGTGGGCAGCGAGGAGCTTGATGGTCCCATTCGTCAGTGGGTTTCTTGCCAGTTTTCCTGCTTCCCTTCCTAGTCTTTTCTGAGAGGAGTGTTTTCTGGATCAGCCTAGATTAAGAACACCCCAGTTCATCTCTGGTTCCAGGGAAACCATGTGGCCGTCTGCAATGTTGGTGACCAAGCAAAAGCCTGGGTCAGGAAGCCATCTGTGCTGCAGGAAATCCGGCTGGTGAGGCCCCTGCCCCTGGAAGAGAGAAAGTAGTGCTGTTTTGGGCTTTCTGCTGCCAGCTCCTGGTTCCCATCCGGGAATGCCCCAGCCCAAAGGATCAATGGCGGGAAGCTGCTTCCCTTACCTTGGCCCACTATCTCTGTCCCCTGACAACCCAGACATTAGGCTTCAGATCCTTTAGCCTGACCCAGGCACCTGAAATCTGGGACCCCTTTCGGCCTTGCTCCTTCTCCTTAATTCTTCTGGTCTTAATTCTATCTCTCCATCCTCTGTGTCTCTACCTCTCTGCTGCTCACCTTCCTCGAACCTGGTCCTTGGATGGAGTCAGAGTCATGGGGTCTCATCTTACTCAAGACCTATGACCTGGCATGGCCCCCACACACTGGCATTGACAGCCAAGACCATCAGGAAGCAGGGCCAGGTCTGTTTACTGTGACGTGGTTTTAGGTTAGACTTTGATCAGTCCTCTGGTTTCTTTGCTAGAGGCAGACTGCCTGGATATACCTCCCAGCTCTGCCACTAATAAGCTGTATGATCTCCAACACATTATTTTACTGTTTGAGCATCAGTTTCCTCATCTGTAAAATGGGAGCAGTCATAGCTCTTTTCTCACCTTTTCTTTGCGTGAGACTTAGCTGCAAGTATGTCAAGCACAGAGCAGAGCTCCTGGCACAGAAGACATACTGTAATCACCAGCTACTGTTATTATTTTCAGGTGTATGAATTAAGGCACGAAAACATTGTCCCCTTCTTCGGTGTTTGCACAGAACCACCCAACATCTGCATTGTCACCCAGTATTGCGAGACGGGGAGCCTTAAGGTAAGCGAAGCAGCACATCTAACCTCAGGCTTGAGTAGCAGCAGCTTCTAAAGAACTTAATCGATGTTTTGCCCTTCATCCAAGAACAGTTCCTCTCTGGTCTAATTGCAAGACCTGAATTATCCTGTTGGGCCGCCTACAGCGGATACAATTAGCAGTGGAATTGCCGACAGTCTGGTTTCCTTGGCTCTGGATGGAAATTGTCTGAGCCTGTTATCATCTCTTAGGACATTATAGCTGCTCCCGAATTATGTTTCTGGGCTCATCTTACCCATGGTATGGGACCGTTAGCTTTACGTTAGGAACAAGGAAGTATTTAAAAGACTCCACAGTGTGACTTTCTCAGCATTGAATAAGGTTATGGTATCTCCTGGGAAATTTCCAGTACTGGCTGCAATGTATTGGGTCGTCGTAGTCCTGGTCAGAATCATCCACTGTATTAGCAAATCATTCAACAGTGGAACAATGAGAAGCTCCCTGTGCTTCTGGTGGAGTCACTGGTGATAATTCTAATAATGGTTTTTTTCAGGATGTTTTGAGAAACTCAGATCATGAGCTGGATTGGATATTCAAACTCTCATTTGCATATGACATAGTCAATGTAAGTATCATGTAAAACTTATTTAAAGAACAAATACCAGTGTTTTTGAGTTATTCTGTGTCTTGGGTTAAACTGAACTATAATCTTTCCTGAGAATTCTGATCTTCCTCAGATCTCAAACAAAATGATTCCACTTCTAAATTTCACCACTTCCATCAGATTTTTCATTCTTTTCTCCCTCCCTGGTCTCAAGTAAATAGTGAGAACTATTTTAGACTAGAGTTGAAAGGAATGCTAGGTTTATCCAGTCAGGAAGGGGCAGGGTATTTACACTTCAGGCTGGAACTTTTTACCCCAAAGAAAAGCTGATTACTAGATCATGAAGCAAGCTGGGGAGGAGGATTCCTAACATCCCTTCCTTCTTCCTAGTTTTTGATTCCTTTCCCGAGAAAATGGCCACAAAGCTGTTGACCTAAGAGGTGGGCTAAGAATGGAGACCGGGGAAGGTGTACAAGCAGGCAGAGTCTTTACTTTGGGCAAAGAGGGCTGTGGTGTCTGCAAAAAAGATTAATAATAACAATATTAGTAGCTAAAATATATTTAGTTCTTATTTTCGCCTACTTTCTATCACTTTGTATATATTAACTTATTTAATTCTCACAACAAAATATAAGGTAAGTCTATCATTCTATCCATTTCACAGATGGAAGGTGAGTAGTGGGGCCATGTCAGTGTGGGCCAGCATCCTGAGGGTGTCCTTCTCACCCTGGGCTACAAACCAGCTGCTCTTTGTAAGCTCACTGTGCCTACTTTCACCATCAGAGGGGACCACACCAATGACGTGGGAGTGGGTCTTGGTGAGGAAGTCTGTCAGTCCGACACATGGGCAGCAAGGCAGGGGTGGTCATCATCTGTCAATCAACAGTCCATTCATCAACCAACAGACTCCTCTGGGCAAGACATGGCCTGGGTGTTGGGAGGGACACAGGGTGAGACATGAGCTCTGTCCTCCTGTAGTTGAGGGATGGTGGCTCTTGGAGTGACTTTGGTAAGTTGCTTCCCCTCGCTAGACCTCGGCCTCCAAGTGGGTTTAAGAGATGAGGTTGGCCCGCTTGGTATCAAAGAGCTTTCTTTTTTTCTCTAGGGTCTAACTGCTCTTTACTCCTGAGAAGTCGTCGTACTTGTGAAACTTTGGTATCTTAGGCTTTAGTGGGAAACCAGCATATGGTCGTTACCAAGCAAGGCAGACGATGGGAGCCACCCGTGGTGGGTCCTCTCAGATGACCCTGGGTTACCACTGTTTGTTAGCATTTCAGTAAGACTTCATTGAGCGTCTCTTAAGGGTTTGTCTTACTCTGGGCACTTCCATAGGAAACAAGGACTTGTTTTTATCTCTGAATGGATTAAAATCTAGTTGCAGAAAAACCCCTCAGGGAATGTACATGTAAAATTAAGTGGTGGAGCAGTTATGAATTAGGAGGATCTGACGCGGCGTCCTCTCCTACCCTGGGCTCCTGTTTCCTTCCCTTCACCCGCTTTCCCTTCCCTCCCCACCAAACCCAGGGAAGTACTCTAGACTCTGGGGATCTGTCTCCTGCCCTGACATCATATGTATTGCCTCTGAAGAGAAAACTAGTAAGTTCTCCCCAGGTAAGGTATGGATAACTAATAGATTTAGCTTTTCAGTTGGCATTTGGTTTTCAAGAGCTATTAACCCAAAAGTTTCTCTGGAGAAATGCTGGGGTGGGTGAGAATGGCACTCTGGAAGGAAAGTCTCCCTGGTGGTTGTCAGTCACTCCGGGTCACTGAGTCTATCCCCTGCTCCCTGCTCCGTGCCAAGGGAACCGAAGACCGCTTGACACCAGCTTTGGAAGCATCTCGGTCTTCTGAAATGGAGTGTGCAATGGGACAGTGTAAGGAAGTCACGGTGAGTTAGGTCAAGGCACATTTAGGCCCTTTGAGGTGAATTGTTCGGCAAGCATTCCTTCAAAGGGGCCTAATAATAACAAAACTTCACTACAGCTTCTCAGAGCTTTCCCATTGGTGACTTTGACATGAACCGGAGCACTGGCCACGCTCTGTGGGTCACATCACGCTTCTGGCTATCCCATATCATTCGTAAAGACAGTTCCTCTCTTGATGTCTATTTGACCAGAACATTCTCTATACCAAGTACCAGAGAGATTCTGAGATGCCACACACTTTTCAAGCCAACAAATGTATGTTGATTGGGCACCTAATTTGGCTCAGACCCAGCTCTGAGCACGGAGGGCCCGGAGGACGAGGCTCATTGTCCTGTGCCTGAGCGTTCAACCCAGCGGAGCCAGCCTGGGGAGGAGCTTTGGAGATTATGATATTCTTCTTGAGTTAGGGATGGGCCTTCATTTCTAAGGAAGAGAAGTCTTGATGGATTAAGAGGAAGAGGGCAGTTTGGCATAGACGTTATCTTGGGATTTGAACCCTGGCTCTCCACTGCTGGCCAGGTGACCTTAACTACCCTGAGCCTCAGTTTCCCTGTGTATCAACTAAAGATAACGGCAGCACCCACCTAATAGAGTTGTTGCGAGAAGTACGTATGCTTAGCACCAAGCCCCCCGACAGGCACCTGTAAATGTTCACTGTTAGTAGAAGCAGTACTATTACTATTATCACAGATAACTCCATTACTAGTACCAACTAGTACTAAAAACATGTGCATTTAAAAGTTTCATTCCCATGGGGGCACCTGCGTGGTTCAGTCAGTTACGTGTCCGACTTTTGATTTCAGCTCAGGTCATGATCTCAGGGTCGTGGGATTGAGCCCCACATTGGGCTCCATGCTGGGTGTGAAGTCTGCTTAAGATTCTCTCTCTCCCTCTTCCCTCTGCCCCCCCACCTCACGAATGCTCTCTTGCTCTCTCTCCCAAATAAATAAATAAATCTTGAAAAAGGAATTTCATTCCTCCAACAATCCTCTGGGATAAGTCAGCACCATCCAAACAATACCAGCTGTGTGGGCCTGTTGGCCAGTGGCGATGAGGTGAGCTCCAGCTGGGGTGTGCTCTAAGTGTGAGATTCACACCGGAGCCGAAGACTCAGAAAAAAAACAACCACCAGAATTTCAAATATCTCATTATTTTTATGTTGATTGCATGTCAAAATAAGATTTTTTAATACATGGGGTGAAATAAAATTTATTATTAAGGTTAATTTCACCTATTTAACTGAAAAATTGAAAATTATACCTGTGGCTCATATTATGTTTCTCTTAGCTGGTACTCTTAATAATTACCAATTAACTCCACGGCTCATTCTTTTCTTTCTTTTTTTTTTTTTTTGAAAGGGTGAGGCACAGAGAGAGAGGAAGAGAGAGAATCTTAAAGCAGGCTCCACGCCCAGCGGGACTAGATCTCACAACCCTGAGACCATGACCTATTTGGTCTGCGACAATATACATCAAATCATACATTGCCACCAAGATAGGAAAAAAAAAAAAAACCCACTGAAGAGATGTGTGCCATCTCTTGGGGAGAACTACATTCCTAGGCTTTCAACCATCCCTAAACATCTTGTTTATGTTCTCACAGAACGATCTCTGCTAGTAAACCTGGACGTCAGGGGTCATCAGTGGTGACTGAGTAAAACGTCTCCTGTCTGGGTGGGCCTGGCACTAGCAGGGGCAGAGAGAGTTGTGAGCGTCAAGGACGGTCCTGCTGCATGGGGAGGTCTCCATCAGATGAGAGAGAATTCTGGATTGGATACAGGTCTCCCCAGATTTCAAGCCCAGACCTTGGCTTGTTGGAGCCTCATGAGAGAATTCCAGAGGCAGCCCCGGCCAGGCCCCTCCAGGTTTGGGTGAGTGGGTTGCAGCTTCTAAAATGTAATGTAGGGGCGCCTGGGTGGCACAGCGGTTAAGCGTCTGCCTTCGGCTCAGGGCGTGATCCCGGCATTCTGGGATCGAGCCCCACATCAGGCTCCTCCGCTATGAGCCTGCTTCTTCCTCTCCCACTCCCCCTGCTTGTGTTCCCTCTCTCGCTGGCTGTCTCTGTCTCTGTCGAATAAATAAATAAAATCTTTAAAAAATAAATAAATAAATAAAATGTAATGTAACTGTATCATCTCAGAAAACAAACGCTGAATTTTGGGGTGGGAGTGGGGGTGGTGTATCCACGCTCCTGCTTTCCACTTTAGCCTCCATTTCCAGTGTTGGCTCAGGGCTCTTGCTAAAGCAGGACGGTGACTCAGACCGTGATCACTGCTGGAGGAGAGGTGAGTCCCTGAGCTGGTGACCATGAGGCCCAGTGTCCCCCTCCCTGGGGACAGAGTCCATTCGGGGCCTCCTCGCATTCGTCCTTGCTGGAACATTGAGTGCCACCGCTGCCTCCTGCTACCACACCCGTGGGTGACTTCACCCCCCTCCTCTGCTGGGCTCGAGAGACATTGGAACCTGGCTGTCCCTGTATGACGGTGTCAGGAGAATGGGTGTGCTTTGATCCACCCTCCTCCTGCTCCCGTACAATCAATCACCAGGGCACCGGAAACTAAAGTCTGATGATTTAGAAGCGGCTGTGCTTTGAAGGCAACCCAACCTGGGTTTATGTTCTGGCTCTGCTTTCACTGTCTGGGAGCAGTTTAAAACTGTGAGTTTCCTCATTGGGAGACAGAGAATGAGAATGTTAACCTATGTTCCGGAAAGACAAAATGCGATCCTACGTGTGAAGACAGCACCGTGCATAGTACAAAGTACTCAGAGAAAGGTTTGCTGTTACTTATCTGTTCATCGGAGATCCAGACCACGGTATGCACTTTCACGGACGCTTGTGGCTTCGATGCCACGCTCAGTGGGTCCTCATCTTTGCCCTTCAGAGCTTTCTTTCGTCAGCTACAGGGCATTTGTGCAGTTGGTCCAGGCGGGGACGTGGATTGGGACTGCAGCATCCCCAGTCCTGCTCTACCACAGGCCGGTGACCTGGCGCAGGTGAAACGCCTTCGTTTCTCCCTTTCCTGATGTCCTTATTTGTATGTTGAGGGTGACAGTAATACCACCTGTGTCTACAGGGTCACTAGGGGAATGACGTGAGTCAGTTTAAGTAAGGAATTTAGGTCAATACCACATAAGGCTAGCACTATAAACATAAAACAGGGAATGTTCCAGTAAGGGCCTTGAGAGAGACATGGTCATGTTCGCTCTTGTCTGAACCTCTGGGGTGAGGCAGGTAGGAGGAGGCCCGTGCTACTCAGGCTGATGCAGGTAAAATGGCTCCACGACAACCCCATACCTGTGACATCCCGAGGCTGATGCCTCCCTCCCAGCTCCCAGGCTCAGTATTCTGCGAATGGCTCAGAGATTCAGATCAAAGATATAGAGAGCCTTTACGTCCAAGCAGCTGGAAACGTTGAATAAATATTACGGAAATGTCTTATGGTGAAGCCTTCAAGGAAGTAAGAAAATAAAGACCCCAGTGTCACCCACAGTGGGTCCCCCCATCTCCCTGCACTGCTGGGGTTACTTCTGAAATGCAGTCAGCCCTGTCCCCTTAGCCTTCGTTTCACTGCTGCTAAGCCTGTCCTGGGAGATCTCAGAGAAATACCAACATTCGTCGGCCTGATCCTGCTTCAAATGTGACAGCTCTCATTTTCAAATTTATCTCTTCTCTCTCTGTCCTCCCCTCATAATTGTTTCCCTCCCCAGTTCTAGGGCTTTCTTTAAAGCCCTCCCCGCCTATGGAGAGATCTGTGCCCTCTGCCCTCACCTCCCTGCCGAATGAGCATGCTCTTGGCCTTGGTGACTCACCCTGACCTAGGTCCTCCCACTGGCGCTCTTTCCCCGTTCTGACCCCTCTCTTGCTTTGCGTTTCTTGGCATCAGGCTTGGCTGGTACCGCATGTGATCCGTAGCTAACATAGGCTCTTGTGTTCGGGTCTAAGCACGGGCTCTTCGTTTTTAAGCTCCCCAGGTGACTTTCATGGGCAGCCAAGGCGTTCCAAGGTGCAAGAGGAGGACGGGTGTTCTCAGGCTACGTGCACACGAATCTCCTGGGGATCGGGTTAAAATGCATAGTCTGCTTCAGTACGTCCGGACAAGGCCTAAGACTCTGCATTTCTGCCAAGCTCCCAGGTGCTGCTGGTGCTGCTGGTCCCCAGGCCATCTGTCAAGCAGTGGGGATCTAGGCAGTCCCATCTCAGAGATGGTCAAATCAAGGCCCAGCGAGCGCAGTGCCTTGCCTGAAGAGGCCGAGTGGTCAAGTGGGAACATGAATGCACGGCTTCTGATTCTAGTACTCTTCCTGGGCCTCTTCATAAATAATGGTACTTTATTGCTTGACAATAATAGACATAAACCCTTAAGAACACAATGGATGACATGGGAATTTTTCAACATTCCTCATTTTATTGCCTTTCCCTTGCGAAGTGCTCAGTCAGGACCCTTAAGTGCATATAACAGAATGTAATATTCTATTATTATAGAATCATTACATGTAGGTCGGAATAGAATATGATTTGTAACACGTAGGTAATAAAAGAAGAGTTAATTACATAATGTTGTTTCTATAATGTTGATATACTTTATGATATTTATACACATTTTTCTTTTCTTTTTTTTTTTTTGAGACAATCTTCTTTAATTAATCCCATCTTCCCACCTCAAGTCTCTATCTGTTTATAACTGGGTGATTTCTCATTGACTTATTTCTTCTTTTTTTTAAATTTTTATTTTTTTAATAATTTTTATTTTGCTTAATTAGTATACACATTTTTCATGACAGTTTATGGCGGGGATTTACTCTGTGTCGTGCACGATGTGTGCCTGTGTCTCAGGTGCTTTACGCCAGGTACCCTCCATAGCCACCCTGGGAAGTAGGGATTATTGTCACCTCCATTTTGATGAGAAAAATGAGGCTTGTGGGGTAAAGTAACTTGCTCTCTGCTCAGCGTTAGAGCTGGGATTTCAATGAGGGAGTCTGACTGCTCCGTCAGACTCTATTTTATTTAGCTTATTTATTTTAGGCTGGCCTTGCCTTCGTGGCTCCACGCCAGGGGGCCAGAAATAGTCTTCCCCTACTTGGGCGATGCTCCCAGGTTGACTCATGGGCAAGGGGCTATGTTAGTGGCTCTGGAACAAGTGAACCTAGAGACGGGCATGTCCCCCTCCCCTGGGTCTGTGTTTCTTTCCTTCTGTTTCTGTCTCTGTTTCTTCCTGCAGGGTCCACTGATACCTACTTTAATTCATTTGCTTATTTTCACTCTTCCAGGGCCAGCTGTTCCTCCACGGGAGCCCCCTGGGGTCCCGCGGCAACCCGAAGCCTTCCAGCTGCCTGGTGGACAGCCGGATGCAGGTGAAGCTGACGGGCTTTAGGCTGTGGGAGCTCAAGTACGGCCGGACCTACAAAACATACAGCCAGGGACCCACCAACCACTCAGGTAACCCCTGGCAGACCTTGCACCTGCTAGCTACCAGCAGAGGGCTCACAGGGCACCCGACCCCACCACCTCTGCTACCTGATGCTCATTGGCACAAGTACCAGCCTGTGAAATATATATATATATACACACACACACATTATATATATATATATTATATATACATTATATATATATTACATATAATATATATTTATTTCATTGTAACTGACAATGAAATAAACCTATCAAACTCACAGCAAACAATAAATGCAGGTTATACAAAATACCCAGAACGCAAAGATCTGTAAAGACAGAATGCTGGTTGGTGCTTGCCGGGGCCGCGGGCAGGAGGACCAGGGAGAAGCTGTTTCATGGCGACAGGATTTTACCCAAAGAAGTTCCAAAATATGTCCGTGGCCTCAAAGTAAAATCCCGTACAATACTGCAGATGTACCACATGCCACACGAATTGTTTGCTTCCATGGTTTATTTTATGTCCTATGAATAGCACCTCAGTAAATTAGTTTTTAAAATGTAGACGAGACAGAAAGGGGAAAGAAAAGGGAAGAGCTCTTCTAACCGCACAGTCAGATGTTAGGCACAGTTAACACGTTAGTGCGCGTCCTTCCCGATGGGTTTCTCTGTATTCGCGGACGCAGGGATCCCTACTTGCTCTTTAAGGCGCGCACCTTTGCGGCTGGATGCTTTCAATTCTGTGCTTCCCTGAGAAAGAGGGGTGGCTTTTCCCTTTCTGCCTGCCCCTTTCCCACCACAGGCTTCCCTCACCACAGCTGTTGCTCTGCAGAACTTACTGGACGGCCCCCGAGCTGCTGCGGCTCCCAGAGGCGCCTGGTCCGGCACCCCAAAGGGAGATGTCCACAGCTTTGCCACTCTGATGACGGAGCTGATCCACTCCCAGGACCACGGGCCGTTTGACAGCCTCGAGGAGGCGCCAGATGGTAAAGCTCAAAGAGTCTCTTTGGCAGGCTTCGGCCACGTGGGCTAGTTTCACACCCCAAATGCTTGTTTTTTAATTCAGTGTTTATTAATTTATGATTTTTTTCCGTTGTGTTTCCTTTTTAAAGTTTATGTTCTTTTTTAAATTAAAAAACTAGATAGAAGGGGGAATGAAGCATGAGAGACGAACTGAGGGCTTCAGAGGGGAGGGGGGTGGGGGAATGGGATAGGCCGGTGATGGGTAGTAAGGAGGGCACGTATTGCATGGTGCACTGGGTGTTGTATGCAAGTAATGAATCATCGAACTTTACATCAAAAACCAGGGATGTACTGTATGGTGACTAACACAATATAATAAAATTATATTAAATATAAATATTATATAATTATATATAATTATATTATATATAATACAAATATAATAAAAATATATTATGTTAATCACCATACAGTACATCCCTGGTTTTTGAAAAAAAAATAAGTATTTAATTTAAACTCTTGAGATATTAGTACATATTTGATAATAGTAAACTATATAAAATGCAATTCTTTATTTCCTACTTTAAACTTTTATGTTGGTAATAATAAGAGAAATCATTAACATTCCATTTAAGATGTTAAAATCAGGATTTAGTTAGTCAATTGATTCTCTTTTTTACAGCCACTGATGGTAAATTTAGGACTCTTACTAAATTAACTCTCAAATGCATATGGATTATATAATATTACTCTACCTATTTCACATGCCTGGGGATATGATGTTCTAGAGGAAATTCACATATGTGCAACTAAAGCATCTGGCTTTTTTTTTTTTAACCTGCGCTGAATATGCTATTAGCAGATAAATTACTTATTCGGGATGTATAAAACAATGAGGCATGATGTAATCTGAATTCTTGCTGCTCAAGGGACAAATCTCTGAAAACTCAAAAAAAATATGATTATAAAAACAAAACAAAACAAAAAACTAGATGTAGTTTGCTTATAAAAACAATCCAGGATCTCGGGATTACACACTTTATTCTCCAAATGCAGTCAGGGCGATCCTGTTGGAAAATGAGTTAGGTCACATCACTTCTGTTCACAGCCTTCTCCCCTGGCTTCCTATTTAGGGGATGAAAGCTAAGCCCTTACAGTGGCCCTCTCACCTGGCCTCTGGGACCTTCTTTATTAGTGTCCTATGGTTGCCATACTAAGTTAACCACAAACCTGCTGGCTTTAAGTGACAGAAATTTATTTTCTTACAGTTCTAGAAAGCAGAAGTCCAAAATCAAGGTTCGGCAGGACCGTGCTCCCTCTAGAAGCTGTAGGGAAGCTCTCTTCTTTGTCTTGTCTAGCTTTTGGTGGCTGCCCTGGACTTCATGGGCTTATGGCCATATCGCTCCAATCTCTGCCTTCCCCTTAACATTGCTTCCTCCTCTGTATACCTCTCTTCCGTCTCTATCTTATAAGGATGCCTGTCATTGGATTAGAGCCCACCTGGAAATCTGAAATGATCCCCTCACCTAAGATACTTAATTATATCTGCAAAGACCTTTTCTTCACATAAGGTCACATTCACAGGTTCTGGAGATTAGGACATGGACATATCTTGTTGGGGACCACCATTTAGCTCAGTACACCCTCCTAATTCCATCCCCCATGGTTTGCTCCTTTCAGTCATGCTGATCATCTTCGTGTGCCTCCCTCATGCCAGACACATTCTTACCCCAGGGCCTTTGCACACACCATTGCCTCTGCTTGGGTATCTCTCATCTCATATTTGTATATACAAATTTGCTTTCTTCTTTCTTAAGGACTATAGAATTTTTCATTGTAAGGATATGCCGTGTATTATTGATTGATACACATTCTGGTTGGTTTCCAGTTCTTGCTCTCATAGTTGCTGCAGAGAGCAGCCTTGTATCTTTGTGGGCATGAAATTCAAGAGATAAATGTATTTTAAGTATATATGTATATAGATAGATAGGTAGATATAGATATAAATATAGATATAGATAAATGCTGCCCAGTTGACTTTATAGGATATATTCAGGCTTATTCTTTGCTGAGTTGTCTCTTAACACAGAACCCATCATGGAATTAAGGGCAGAAGTGGTGGGAGTTAAGCAAAATTTGATCCAGATTGATAAAAAAAGCCTAGGAGGCGTAACCCCCAGCACTGTTATTTTCCAAGTTGGCTGTACACTGGAATTGGTCTGGGTCTCAGCCAAGGAGACCTTGATGTCATACGCCACAATCTGGGCATCAGGGTTTGCGGGTGATTCCAACGTGTAGCCCACACTGAGAACTGCTGTCTCATAGCGAGCCTAGGGAGGTGTGCGTGTGTCAGTTTCTCAGTTTCTCCCTTGATTTTTTTTCTTTATCACTTTGCCTACCATTTCTAGCACATTCCCAGGTGCCAGCCTCAAGTCTCATCTTTAGATCATCGAGCATTCCCTGGAGACTTTTTTCAAGTCAGGAGCCTTTCTGAATGTATGGAGTTGCTTTAAAAATGGATTCCCTGGGCACCTGGGTGGCTCAGTTGGTTAAGCATCTGCCTTTGGCTCAGGTCATGATCCCAGGGTCCTGGGCTTGAGCCCCATGTTGGGCTCCCTGCTCAGTGGGGAGTCTGCTTGTCCCTTTCTCTCTGCCCCTCCCTGCCAGCTCAGGCTCTCTCTCACTTGCTCTCTTTCTCTCTCAAAAAAATAAATAAAATCTTTAAAAAATAAAAATAAGAGCAGATTGCAGTTTCTTATCTATGGTCAGGTGAAACAGAGGGGAGACTAATCCAAAAAGGTTCATCCCAAATCCAAGTGCAACTGACTTTAGAACCAAGAAGCTACGTAGATCTTCCCAGACTCGGCCCAGGAAGGAGCCCATCTATACTCGCCAGGCTCAGCTGCCATGGGATTGCACCAATTGGGGTGGAGGCCAGAGAGGGGCGTTGGCAGTGGGGGTGGGCAGACAGTATACAGTTGGTATGTTTGCCCTTCACCGTGGTCCTCTGCTCACAGAGTTAGATGAGAGCTGGCCATATGGGACTATGTATACACAGGACTGCAACCAGGAAAAGTACAAGGTGCACCTAATTTATGGACAAACACACTTCTTCCGTTCACTTCTTGTACTTCCCTACAAACAGTCCTGGTGCTGGGAACTGCATAGATATTGACTCTCTGCACATACTAGACCAGTGCTTTTCCAACGTTAGTGGGCGTCAGAATTACCTGGAGGACTTGTTGAAACACAGAATTGCTGGGTCCCACCCTCAGGGTCTCTGACTCAGTAGGTCTGGAGCAAGGCCTGAGAATTTACATTTTTTATAAAGATTTTATTTATCTATTTGATAGAGAGAGACAGCCAGCGAGAGAGGGAACACAGTCAGGGGGAGTGGGAGAGGAAGAAGCAGGCTCCTAGCGGAGGAGCCTGATGTGGGGCTCGATCCCATAACGCCGGGATCACGCCCTGAGCCGAAGGCAGACGCTTAACTGCTGCGCCACCCAGGCATCCCAAGAATTTACCTTTTTGTCAAGTTCCCAGATGGTGTTGAAGACCCATAGTTTGAGAGGCACTGGCCTGGGGCCACCATGGACCAGCCGGATGGGCATCCCCGGGGTACTTGTCGGAAATGCAGATTTTCAGGCCCAACCCTAGGCCTTCTGAATTGGAAACTGTGGGGTGGGCCCAGAATCTGTGTTTTAACAAGCCCCCCATCCCCACTTCTGATGCACACCCAAGAAGAACAATTACAATAACGTGACCGTGGATGGTTGAAGATTGAAGGACGGTTGCACGTGACCAGCTCATGAACGTGTGTGTTCAGAGGGGCAGACCAACGGTGTGAATTTGAACCCATGGTTCAAAGTTTATATCATTGTATTGATTCTTCCATGTTAGTTCTTAGAGCTGAATACAGGAAAGCAGAGAATGTAGCAATAGTAATTCTCCAGTCACTTCCTTAAACCATTGTTGTCCCGTGTCTCAAATTCTACTTTGTTTGGGACGTAAAACACAATTACCCATAGCATATCCTTTTTTAAGGTGTATTTTATTTCAGATTATTTTTAGGCATGAAAAATGTGCACTGAAACACAACTATGTACATTTACAAAAACAAGATAATATTTTACACGGTTTTCGAACTTGCGTTATTATCATTAAGTAAAAGCCACAATTCGGATTTCCTTAGACTTTTTTATTTTTGTTTTTGTTTTGTTTTTTGTTTTGTTTGTTTTGTTTTTAGAGAAGATGAGGAGAAGGAAGGGCAGAGGGAGAAAGAGAGAGAGAATCTAAAGCAGGCTCCACACCCAGCATGGCGCCCGATGCAGGGCTCAATCTCACAACCCTGAGATCATGACCTGAGCCAAAATCAAGAGTTGGATGCTTAACTGACTGAGCCACCCAGGTGCTCCCAGACTTCCTTAGTTTTTAACCCAGTGTCCTTTCCTACCCCAGCATCCCATCCAGGACACCCCACTGCATTTAGCCATTACTCCATGCTCCTCAGGAATGTTTCTCAGAGACTATCCTTGATTTTTATGACATTGTGCTTTTGAGGAGTCCTGGCCAGGTATTTTGTAGAATGTTTCTCATTTGGGATTTGTCTAATTATTTTTTCCCTCATGATTAGACTGGGCTTCTACTTCTTGGGAGGAAGGCCTCAGAGGTAAATTATCATGCTCGTCCCATCGTGTCAAGGGTACGTAAACCCTGGTTCTTTTTACTGGAGAATGATATTGGAAACCAAGACCTAGACGCTGGGTGTGCTCATTGCTGCTGGGGTGTTGTTGCGTCTAGTTCCTCCCAGGGGCATGTGTTTACACTAACCTCTGTGTACACACTCTTCCATATCCGTATCTACCCAGGTGTACCTATGAATTCATACTGACATTTCCAACATCATTACCACATGGTTCATTTATCCTAGTCTCCCTATCACTTATCCAAACCTCCCTTCCCCACAGGGAGATCCTGGCTCCCACCATCTGCCATCCATGTATTTGCTTATCCAGTCCCGGCATATGTGTGTGGCACTTGCAGAGTTCTTATTCTGTCCCCTCGTGAGACGCAATCTTGCCGACTAGAACAGTCATTGTGAATGGGTCCTTTTGTTTATTCTTAATGGTCTCAAGTCATTCTTTTGTCATGGTCTTCAGCTATCCTGGGATTGTCCAATATCCTGGTATTGTTAAGAATTTGTGTTCTTTGAGGTTTGCTCTCTGTGCTGTAAAGTTTTATGAGTTTTGGCAAATACACGGTATCATGTACCCACCTGTATAGTATCATTTAGCATAGTCTCATTACCCAGAACAAATCCTGTGCCTCACCTGTTCAACACCTTCTCCCCAAACTCCTGACAGCCTTTCATCTGTTTCCTGTCTCTATAATTTTGCCTTTTCTGGAATGTCATAGAAACAGAACCATACAGTGTGTAGCCTTTTCAGACTACCTTTTTATACTTAGTAATGTCTTGGGATCAAGTCCCACAAGGAGCTCCCTGCTCAGCGGGGAGTCTGCTTCTCCCTCTGCCCCTCCCCCTGCTCCTGATCTCTCTCTCAAATAATAACTAAATAAATAAAAAAGATTCATTCATGTTGTTACACCCATAGTATTTTTATACCAAAACTTGTATACATTGTTCTCAAATTATTATTTCCGCTACAAAACCTGGATAAGCAGAATGTTCCATAAATGTCAGAAGTCAATGCAGAAGTGAAAGAAATGAGGTTTACAAAGCTGGACACTGAGGCAGCATGTGGTGGTAACATTTATTATTTGCTAAAATAACTTTTATGTGACATTTTATATGGAATACAAATTGCATAAGGTGCACCCCCAATTCCTAGACACTCCTGAAGTCACATAGACATACATATGCTCTACTTCAAGAAAAGTTCTATTAGAAAACAGCAACAACTTAATCTAAAAACAGATTCATTAGAAGGTGCTTATATGTTTTACAGTAGGATTCTTCATTTTCCAGGAGGCTTCAGAGCATTTCTCATAAAATACTCAGATTTCTCTGACATTCCAATCTGTTCAATTTATTTAAAAACTCAATTTGCAAATTAAAGAGCACATACGTTTCAAGTGTCCTAAGCGATACAACGTTTTCAGACATGCGGCTGTCTACACCCCACATGAATTTCAGAGATCATCAGCTGAATCAAAGACCCCGTGGTGTCAGTTCCACTTCTCCCTTCCCTGTCGGAGGAGAAGGGCAAGGAGAAGATTGTGGTCCTGGTGAAGGCACGTTGGGATGAATCTCCAGAGAAAAGGCCCACTTCTCGTCCATCAGGAAATTTCTACAAGAAGCCGGTTCCAAAGGGTGAGTTAGATGTGGAACATTTTCTACTAATCATTTAACCATTAGAATTTTAAGACTATATGGCTGTGGTTGCTCCTGTGTGGCTCACTCCATTCATTCATTCATTCCTCCACTCATTCATTCATTCACCCATTCCTTCATTCATTCATCATCTGCCCACTAGACGCCTGCCACCTGCAAAGCACGGTGTTACATGCTGGTTAAAGTAGAGTGATAAATTCTCCCTTTGTTTCACAAACGATGCAAAATGTATCGGACATCAGCACTTCCATTGTCCTCCTTTGTCCGCTCTAGATAGCACTAATCAATCAAGGTTCTCTTTCCCAGGGAATTTCGACATGGCCCCAGAATGTTTTCCAAACCCTCATTCCGAGGCTCATGACTCATCAGTTGGGGTTGGACTATGGGGTAAGAAACTATTCACCAACCTTAGAGTAAGCTGTTAAATTATTCATGCCTCCCAAGCAATTTCCTCGATAGTAGCTTGCTTCATATTAGGATAATTGTGTCGTCTTTCGGCACATCGAGCATATGCAGGTACAGCCATGTTAGAAGTAGCTTGAGTGGATAGAAGGGCCCCGGGCTGGGAGTCTGGCATCTGCTCCTAACTTGGCCATTCTGCTAGGCGTTCTGAACACAACAGCCCTGTGTTCTGCATTTTCCACACCAAAATTGTTTTAAATGGTATGTCTCAGGCCAATCATGACTTTTACTCAGAGAATTTGGTCTCCTATGTTAAGGCAAGTCTATTTCCTATGTGAGCCTCAGTCTCTTCATTTGAAAAATGGGGAATTTACATGATTTTTCTGAAGACGCTTCTAAAACAAAAGTCTGTGGGATCTAGAAGTGCCCCTTACATCTGTCATCTGAAAAGAAAACAGCTGGTGTTATTCGGAAAAACAAAACAGAACAAAACCTGTCCTGAAATCTACATTTTTGACTGACCATGACAATGATCTGGAGCATGTTGGGAAGTGGGGGAGGGCCACCATTTGTTGAGTGCCTGCTAAGTGTCACACACAGCTTTAGACGTTGTGTACCCACTGTCTCCCTGAACCTCCCAAAAGCCCTGGGAAGTATGTGTTATTATCCTCATTTTCCAGATGAAGAAACTGAGGCTCATGGAAATGAAGAGTGCAGTCAAGGTCAGAGAGCTGGTAGAAGGCAGCCTCTGTCCTGCCGCGTGGCCTCATTGCCATGGTCATTTCACTGCTGTCCATGGGCAGCCCTGAAGCAGAGAACCTGAAGGGCAAGACATGTTTTCTTTCCTTGGAATGTATAGCTGAAAGTCGTGCTCCACTGTGGCCCTAAAGTTCTTGGAAAAAGATGTTAATGTGGGGGTTCTCTTAAAGCCACGTGAGCATCCTAGACAGTCTCGTGAGCAAGCCGGAGGTGTATGCCAACCACCTGGAGGACATGGTGGAAGAGAGGACCAACCAGCTGATGGTATTCCAGAGGGTGGGGCGGGGCGTGGTGGTGGGGGAGCTTTTCAAGGGATCCAAGAAGTAATAGCATCACTATCTAAAAGGCTCCCTGCAGAGAGAACATTTATTTTTGTTCCTTTAATAAGAGGAAGTCAGGTTCTTCTAAAATGGGTGAAGCATTTTGCAGGTAATTTTTGGTTCACCCTGTGAAAGGAGATAGGGGCAAAGGCCCTTGAATTCACAGCACTAGAGAATGTCTTACAGAAAAGATGATGGCTGCAGCAACAGGAGAGCGACCACTAGATGGCGCTCTAGCTGCACGGGTCTGATTTGCTAGCTCCCCAGTATTTGAGATTGTACTCCAAAACCTTTCTTTGCACAATACGATATGCTCCCATGACTTCAGATTCAAAACTCGCTTCATTTTTGGTTGTAACTGCATCTGTACTCTCTCTAAACACTTGGCAGGAGCATCTGGTACTAAAATTCCAGCACCCTTCCCGTGTGTCTTGACAAAGAGGTGGGGTCGGGGATTTGAGGGTGCTGAGATTGGTGGCTTAAAGCAAAAATACTGATTTATGGATTGGTGCTGCTTCCTTTCCCTCCCACATCTGCAGATTGAATCTTTACCATCAAACTCTATAACCAAGAGGGGAAAATGAGATGCTCTCAAGGAGAAAATCCTTACTGTAAAAGCATTTCTTTACCTGCTCTCCCCTCCTCCAATTTATACCCACCACTGAAAGTATGTCTTTAGAGAAAATGAAGGTGGAGAAATGGGAGTCAAAAGAATCCCTTTAGATGGTGGGATTTTGTTAACCAAAAACCTAACCCACTGAAACAAAAGGATCTATAAGGATGACTCTGCTGGGGTTTGTAGGGGACCAGATGAGTAAGTCTGTTCAAAACCGATCCCTGTTCTCTGGTTTCAGCTTCATTGGATAACAGCTCATAGCTGGAAGGTCTGTGGAACCAGAACATTTTGAGTCCCCGACAATCTTTTTCTCCGACATTGCTGGGTTCACAAAGCTGTGTTCTCTCAGCTCCCCCTGGCAAGTTGTGAATCTCCTTAACGACCTGTACAGTTTATTTGATCACATCCTTAAAACATGGGATGTGTATAAGGTGAGACCGTTGGCTCCTGGGCTGGGAGAGGACACGCCGTCTTTGTCGGCGGGCTCCAGAGCAGGAGTGAGGGTGGACCCAGCCCTAGCTGTCAGCCAGGGGAAGGCTCGATTTCAGGCTGGCAGTCTATCTCAGGGCATGGCAGAAACTCAATATTTTATTCCTGTTTGTTTTCTTAGGAAAGGGCTTGATTAATCACCGATGTGTGTGCTTGTCAAGAATCACCAGTTGCTCCTTGTTTCCTTCCATTATTGTATCTTGCAGTAAACACATGTCTAAAGAGGCATTGACCTTCTACTGACTAATTCCTCCAGCCCACTCCTGAATATATTTCCTTTGTATTCAGAGAGGCTCCCATTTACTCTCCTTTAAAGGTTGTCTTGGGACGCTGCGTGAGTCTCACTTCTGCCACTGTGATACTTAGTGCAGGTGAAGACAGACTCTCACGTGTGGACTATCAGACTTGAGGCTAAAGTGAGAAACAATGATCTGCCTAGTGGTCACCCAGCATAAAAGATTATTTTTCCAGGAAGGAGAGCAAAAATGAATAATTTGCCTTCACTCAAGCGGTAGTGATGATAGCTGCTTTGGGTGTTTTCTGAGTTTCTGGTGGGGCCGGATCCCAACTGCAGGGTGCCCAACCTCACGCATGCCTGGTGCAGCCACAGGTGCTCAAGCTCTGACCATTTGCAAGGCTCTGCCTGTGGCCCCGGGGCTGGGGAGATTTGGGGGACAGTGTGGTCATGTCCCCCAGGGACATATTCCTTAATGGTTATCCCCCAGTGGTCCCCAAAGATATGCCTCTGTTTAAGGGTGAAAGAAAAGGTGGTGTGGATAATCTCAAAGGGTAGGTCTCACGTATCCCAAGACGGAAGCTGATCGGCCTAGGAGGGCGTCCTCTGGGATTTCCTCTTGGTGTTATCTTCTCTGTTATGTTTTCCACCAGCTAATACTAAATCGGTTTCAGTGTCTAAAGGACGTATGTCCCCATGGTGGGGAGAGGTAGCCTAGAAGCAATCGGACTTGGGTACTGGTTGATTTTGTGTAATTCTGGGGTGACCAATAGAGGTGTGTTTACTGCCTGGCTAATGCCTGAAATCTCCCCTTTACTGCTTCATTTTTGGATTCTGTTAAAATGCAAATGTAACTGGAAAGGGCAGTAACTTTCAAGTTTACGCTGGTCATTTATTCTCTATTGCGAAGGAGGGATCTGAAAGGTGAATTTATTAGGGGAGAGAAGAGGACAAATTAGGCAGATATATGCATTTATGAATAAGTATAAGCATATATATTGTGTCTCATGTATACACCTATATAAATGTGTCTAAGAGCCCTTGCATGGGGTGAAGACTTTTCAGATTGGGTAAGACGAATTCCACTCGATGGATGCATGTGATCCTTCAAGATGTACCCCATTCGTACACTGCTGCCTGTTTAACTGGTTTTGAACTTGAGTTGAGGAAATATGGTCGCCACCACTATCAGAGTTCAGAGGAGAAAGCAGTAGCTGTGTGCAGGAGGGCTCAGGGAAGGAAGGCTCTGTGGGAGAAACAGAACGAGGGCAGAAACCTGTGGAAATGCTGGGACATGGAGGGAGTGGAGGTCAGGGAGCGCGACTCTTCAAAGCGGGGGGCCTCAGAGCAAGGCCACTTTGCTGCTTTATTTTCAGGTGGAAACCATTGGAGATGCGTACATGGTGGCTAGTGGACTTCCCATCCGCAATGGAATCCAGCACGTGGACGAGACTGCCACGATGTCCTTGCACTTCCTCAGTGCCACTGTCGACTTCCAGATCGGGCAGGTGCCCGAGGAGAAGCTCAGGCTCAGGACTGGCATCCACACAAGTAGACAGCGCTGGGCCTTCGGGTCCAGGTATGGGGCCAGGTGGTTCTGGATTCAAGTGCTGGGTCTGAGGTTTTGAGAACCCTGAAGCTGAATGGTAACATCTACAAGGGCAACAAAAGGTTGAATGGTCTCTGTAAATGTATTTCCAGCTAGCCAGATTACTTGGTGACAGCGAAGACACCCAGAGACTCCAAGGTGTTGAACCAAAAGTTAGGAGGAGACCGAAAAGCAGGACAGTTATATGGGGCTGCTTCCCCAACCCCGCCCCCCCGACCCCCATGCCTCTGTATCAAATGCCCTTTGATCTGGTCCATTTTTGGTCAAACTCATGGGCACGTGACCTGTGCAGAAGCAACCAGTACTTGGTTTAATGCTCTTCTTCGTTTCTTAATTATTAATGTTATCATAATATTATTACTATAATTAGTACTATAATATTGTATTGTTACAATATTATAATAATTATTATTTATTTTCTTAATTAATTTCTTAATAGGTTTTGAATGAGGGGTTCCTTACTTTCATTTTAGCCTGGGCCCTGTAGGGTATGTAGCGAGACCTGCGCCTACCTGTCTCCAAGGCTTGACTAGAATAAAAGCTGGCCCCTCATCAGAATTAATCACTCCCACACTTGTGCCGCGGTTGTTTTGTTTACATCTCTAGTGCACGAAGAACATCATCATTAATTTCTGTCTTGGCTTGGTTGTTAAAACAAAATACCCCAGACTCGGCGGCTTACACCACAGACATTAATTTTCTCACAGTCCCCGAGGCAGGAAGTTCAAGATCAGGGTTTCGGCACGGTCGGTTTTGGTGAGGACCCTCCTCCTAGCTCACCCAGGGCTGCCTTCTGGCTGTGTCCTCACCTAGCAAAGAGGGTGAGCTGTGGTGTCCCGGCTTCCTGGGCACTAATCCCTAATCCCCCCACCCCCCACCCCCCGCCCCAGGGCTCTACCATCACGTCCGCGTCTAAACCTCCGTACCTCCCCGAGGCCCTGCCTGCTAATCCCATCACCTCGAGGGGTAGGGCTTCTGCGAGCGCAGGAGGGAGGGGGTTACAAACATTCAGCTCGTCCTCAACTGAGGACGTTGTTTCCCACCAGAAGTCCATGGGCTCTGTGGGTCGCCTCCCTGTAAACCCGAAGACCTGCGGCCACACGCCGCCTGAAGAGGGCACTTAGATACCTGCTGAACTGCCTTTACTGACAACGTGCGCCATGCGGTCCAGCCCTTGGGAACCGCAGATGGGGGCGCCCTTCCGTTCTCCTCCTTGTAGGTCCCGTGCTGGCTGGCGTGGTGGGAATCGCCCTGCCCAGCTACCGTCTGTTCGGACACACTGTGAACATGGCATCCAGAACGGAAAGCAGCAGTCTGCGTGGGTGTCATTTACAGCACTTGGCAAACACAATGTCACTGTCCCCCGCCCCCCCATCTTTCACCGGAGGGTATTTTTAGAAGACCCATTTTCATTTCGTCTACTGTTTTCCGTTTGGGGGATAAGATCATTATCCACCTCAGACAACATTGATCGCAAACTTTGCAGACAGGGTTTTGCACCGTGCTTTCTATGGAAACACACATGACAACTTCCTTCCAAGATTTTCAATTCTCAACTGTCAGGTACACATATAATAAGGTCATTTAAAGGAAAAACAGGAGTCAGCAAGCTTTTCTGTTCAGGGCGGGACAGTAAATATTTTAGGCTTCATGGGCCATAATCTCTGTTACTTAACTACTGTTGTAGTGTGAAAGCAGCCATTTATAAGTGAATGATGGGTGTAGCCATGTTCCAATAAAACTTTATTTGTAAGCACAAGTGGTGGGCTGGATTTGGCTGGTGGGTGGAATTTGCCCATCCCTGATGCAGAGTATAGTTTTGGTGATGCAGAATTAATCTATGGCCAGGAACTCCAGAGGATATCATATTCTTTTGCTTTACAGTAATTTTATTGCATTAATTATTGCTAGACAATATATGCTATATATTAGCGGAGATGTTTATTAGCTAGAAAAAAATAATTACTTAGGGATTTAAGAATCAAAATGTTTAGGTTAACATTCTTTCAGATTTCTAAATTTTCCACAATATATAAAAACATACATATTTTTTCTTCTGATGACTTCATTGTTCAAGTTAATCGGCCAAGTCTCGAACTCTGATTTAAACCTCGCTTTAAACTTCTGAGTCAAGATTTTTGAGGATAAATCTTGAAAGTGGGACTGCTGATGTAGGCTCCAAACCTGATTCTGGACACAGTGCTGGTTGTGAACCATGTTTTCAGTGATGTGTCCGAGCTCCAGTACCATCCCAGGAAGCCTGAGGAGCCCCGTGGACCTCCATCCATGAGGAGTACCAGCTTGCATGTGAAGTTAGTTCTGTCTGCTGTTTCTAAACTGAACATGTAAAAGCGTGAGCAATGTCAATAGTGTCTGAAGAATGTCTGGATGGTTGGTGGGGTCTTACCCCAAGTGTCCCAGACTTCAGAGAGGTTGTCTGTGATTAGCTTTAATGAGAGGTGCTGGCAGCCCAAGAATTTGAGCAGTGTAGCCTTCCCTCTGCACAGCAGCCCCTGCCCACTGACCCCCGGATGGAAGTCACAACCAAGTCAGTAACGAACGAGGCAGTAACTGCTTTATGGCAGCTCTCCGGATTCACGTCTCTCAGAGCACTGCAGGCACCCTGCTGGCATCGGGAGGGTACGATTTGCAAAAGAGAGGCACCATTCCAGTCAAGGCAAGACCAACTTAGTGCACCCCACCTGCCCCATTTGGGTCTCTGATGGAGAGGTTGAGGAAGCTGACGGGATGAGTGCATCTCTGTGCTGTGGTGTGTGGAGACCGCTAAGGTCCATGTGGAGGCTCTTGCGACTCCCAGGTCTTCTTCCTTCAGACAAGAGTTGTATGGCTCCCTCAAAAGGTTAACGGGGAATCTATAACAGAAAACATCTTAGTTCCCAACTAGCCCAATGCCTTGGGGGATACCTCTTTTCTCTTAGCAGCAAATGGTCTCCTGGCTTCTGCTGGAACACCCCAGTCTAGTCTTCTATAAAGCAACAGCAAGTACAAGCCCAGGAATTATAATGCCCATATTTCCTCTATGGAGTCCCTTCTCCTGCATCTAAGTGCCCAGGGAGAAGAGACAGAGGCCCATTGGCTTGGGGGCACTAGGACCTCATCTCAATTCATCTAAATATCTTTTCGCTTCCCCTCTGCCTTCTCTTCCATCCAGCCTGTCTGAAACACACCATGATGCCTTCTCATCTTTCTGATAGCCCTCAGCCTTTGGTGGCATGGGGGACATCTTGGAGAAGTTCATGGGGGAAATGGTGGGAGGTTATTATGATGTTAGGTGTTTGGGTGGGTATGGAGATGCATGGAAAGAAGTGAAAGGGAAGGGGGGGCATCAACTCCCCAGTTTGCTGAGCCTGGCCCTCACATACTGTATTTGATCAACAGACTTCAGGTGAGGAGAAGATTTTTCTAGAAGGCAGCAGTATGACTAAGCTTTGAATTGTACCGGCTGTCTGATCTAGGGGCCTGGTTTTATCACCAGTAAATGGGAATGGTGATAATACTGCCTTCCAAGGGTAAATGTGGGGATTAAATGTGAACATTTATATGAGGTGTTTCATCTGGTGCCCTACTGATCATAAGAGCTCGATAGATTTTATTATTATTTTTTAAAGATTTCCTTTGCAGCGAAATTCAACCTTGATGGGCCCTCACCCCCTAGGCCATTGCTGACTGTCCATTTAAGCTTATCAGCAAAGCCCAAGGAAATCAAGATTTCACCTATAATGAGGCCTTTCCTCCGCTGAGGTTGCTCCCGCTTACTTGCCCTTTGGCTACGAACAACATTTGCAGTCAACAAACAAGGGAGACTGAGTGGTCTGCTCAGAGGCCACACTTCACGGGCAGCCCTTCCTCCTCTGTGACTCACCAGCCCTCTCCTCTTCCTCCCACAGGGCAAAGGAGAACAAACAACTTTCTGGTTGAAAGGCAAAGAAGGCTTCACTCTTCCACTCCCTGAATTTACTGAGGAAGAAGCTAAAGTCCCAGAGAGCTTCTGAGGTATTTTCTTTGAAGATGTTTGTGGGGTCCCATGAAAGTCCGAGGACCATTCGGTTGGATGCATTAAATATCCCATTCAAGGGGTGCAGATCTGGGGTATTGAGTTAATCTACCAGTAGGGGGAGCCATCTAGCTGGTCTCCTCTTCCCACCCCAGAGCTCGGCGGGATTGGGACGAGTTGGATAGGGTGAACTCATTTCCTGGGCGACCAGGCCTGGGCTGTTGCTGCCAGACCTGCCAGTGAACTTGCCCTAGCTGCCAGATATTTCCGGCCCATTTGCTTGTGAATTTGCAGTGAACCCAGTTTCATTCTGGGAGAGAGGAAAGCTGGCGAACAGAAGTTGGGGCTGCTGGCCCCACCCTGCCCTGCCTTCTTTTTCCAGGGGCTGCTCTCTAACCTTTTGTTATCAGAAGGCATCTCAGGAATGTTGCCCCTGGGGTAAAGCTCTATCTAAGGTGTGAACAATCAGTAAAATCCAACAGGATCAGGCCATTTCAGGTACAGTGGATGGGGTCAGTCAGTCCCTAGAAGGCCTGGTCCTGAGCTCTGACTTCCGGTGAGCGCGGTAGTTTCCAAATGGAGATGTCTCACTCTCAAATTATTGCTTAATTTCTTTCCATCCAAAGCAAAGGAAGGAAGATATGCTTTGCTTTCAGTCAAGGCTTGAATTTTAAGTGGAATTTTTCTTTGATTTATGAAGTGTTTAATTCTTTGCAACCTCCAGCAGACAAAGATGAACCCATCCATTTTGCTATGAGTATTTTCCCCTGTACACAGAGAGTGGGCTCCATCATATCTGCCAATGGTTCTTGTAGCAGACTGACTAAACCACTAATGCACTTAACGGTATTTCTCTCTTTTTTTTAATTCCTTGCAACTCCTCACATCCTGATTATCTTTCTCATGGCTGCTCCTGAATATGGGAGAGCAGTTTGGACCGCTGCATTGTGTTTGAGACCTTTTCCTGGTGAATTCCCCAAGACCGAAGAAGTGAAAACCAATGAGACTGGGAATGTTTTCTTTTTCTACTTGACCTGTGAGCTGCTTTTGTAGAGATATTTTTGAGCTCTGTATAGGAAATAATTTTGGTGGGTTGAGAGTCTTTAATACCAAATCTTACTAAAGGTTTGGTGGAATTCTTGCCTTTCTCCAGGAAGAGGGCCGCTAAATAGGGGCCAAGGGAAGTAGTTTTCAAACAGTCCCATCTCCATAGAGCTACTGTGTGTTTCCATTGGCAGGACTTTTCTCCTGCCCGGAAGTGGGCGACTGAACTCTAGAAACTTCACAGACTCCATTTTCTCTGACATGATTCCATTTTTATTGTGGGAGGCCCTGCTCCTCCCCATAGGCCTTTAGCATCAAGGATTGAAAGCATTAGTCCAAAGAAGGCATTTATCTGAGAGAGAACAGGGGAGCTTCCCTGCCACCTCAGCATGGAGACAATGGGACATTTATCTTCTTACACTTCAGAACTTCTTCCCTTGTTTGGGGGCAGGGCTTCTGGATTCCAAACACTTTGTTCTCCCATGGAAGGGAACAGAACAACCTCTGCTCTGAGGTCTTTCAGAGAGATAGGCTATTCCCTATGCAGCCATCCAACCATCCATCCATCTATCCAACCATCCATCCATCCAACCATCCATCCATCCATCTATCCAACCATCCATCCATCCATCCATCCATCCATCCATCCATCCATCTGACATTTCATTAATTCAAAGAGCATTTATTGAGCACATGCTGTGCTTGGTACCACACTGGGGAGAGATGAGAATATGAAACGTTCCTTGATCTTCAGCTCTCAGTCTAGTTGAAGAGAAGTAGCATACTAGTAGTTCTGCAATATATTAAGGGCTAATAGAGGTATGCACAAAAGTGCAGAGGTGACTAAGCAGTCCAATGTTGTTACATTTAAAAGGCATTAGAAAATGATACGCTGATGTGGGGATGGGGTGGGATATAGTGCTTGTCTATTATTATCCCATCTTTGTATTTGTATGGAGTGTGTGTGTTTGTTCCCTTTCAGCTCTAGCCCACATGCTTATTCAAGTTATATTTATATAATAAAGACTTTATTACTTCTGCCTTTTTCATTGGACATAATACACATTTGGTATCCATACACACAAACACATAAAACATATCCACACATGTGCATACACGTCCATTCACATGTGCGCATACATACATGTATACGTGTCTACATGCATATACACACACACAGAAATCTGTGTCTAAATCTGTGGCTATTGATTGATAGATCAATAGGTAGAGATTTATGTGAGTATGTATACTCTGTACACATGCGTGTCTGTATGTATTCTTTTCTTTATATCACTCAAGTTTTAAGAGAGGTTCTTTCAGGATCATAGCAGGAATTTGATAAGATTAATTTCCTAAAATCTATATCCACTGTTTTTTCTCTGTTAACCAAGGATACCAAAGGGAGTTTTCTACTCTTTCCTTGTTCTCGAAATATGTTTTATGTTTAGCACTCATGAGAATTTATAGCAGAGATTATTTTGAGTGTTTTCTCTTAATTCCTTGATAAAGAAGTGAGAAGACATGAAGGGGCTTTAGCTCACCAGAGGCTGAAACACACTTGACTGCTGGGGGTAGATGTTAGGGCATTGGAGACACGGAGATCATACCAATGGCTTTTCCTCCTTGCATCAGAAAGCAAATGCTGGAATTTTTGGAAAGTAAATGTAGGGTAGAATGATGGAAAGTCTGTGGTACATGTGTGAGTCTAAGAAGTTCTAGTTGTACAAATCCCAGGGAGGGTGGAGGAATTGGCTGTCAATATGATATATTAACACCATACGTTGTAATCATAGGTTATTTATTTTAAGGCATTTTATTCATAGCACCAGGTGCAGATACAAGATCATTAAACAATGTGATAAAATAAAACAAAACTAATACAACATTGTTTTACTCTGACAGCCAAAGATTTGATTATGGCTCTAAGTATGCTATTTAAGAGTTTTTGACTAGAACCAATAAAATATGTCTTCTGTCCTTCCTGATTATAAAAATTTTGGATACATAGGAAGACGAGATCCCAAACTGGTTGGAGCTCCAGCTTTGAGACCAGTCTAGACTACAATGAGTCATTTGAATCTAGTCTGTTGCTAAACAAACGTGTACTCTGTGTTTCCAGAAATTTGGGAACTAGCTGAATTTCTGAGTTCCTTAGCACAGTTGTAAAAGACCCATCAAACTACAGATCTCAAAACTTCTCAAATACATTAGCCACAGAGACACACACTGACATATATTCAAAGTATAAGCCCACTAATTATGTCTGTACGAGACTAAGAAAAAAAACTTAGAGCTCTGGCTTTTCCTATCACATTCTAGCTTCTGGGGTTGACAATGCATTCTCGGGGATCTCCCAGTGGTCTACAAGGATTAGTTCATTCAGTTTTTATTTTGTTGACCATGAAATCATTAATATCCATGCATTCTGGGTCACTGTGGTGGCCGTGTTATCAGGGTGTGGCGCCATCCAATTCCACTGGCCACTTTTGCAGATGTGTTTCTGATTTTTGTGGGAGGTTCCGTTCTAACGATCATAAGTTAATGAGACAAAAACAGATAAATATGTGCTTGACTGTTAAAGACTAAATGAGGTCAGACCATTCCGCACAGATGATGATTTCTTAGCTCAAAGAGAAAAAAAATAGCGAGAGCATTGAGCATCGCAAGGCGTACGGTAGGATTGGGTTGACAAACTTCAGAGGACCTGTCACAGATGTCACTCCAGAGTCACCTGCCAGCAGTGGTTTCATTTAGGCAAGGCCACATTATGATGTTAAATATACGTTAATGTGAATTTTATTCTTTTTGTAGCTTTAGGCCTATTCAATCTGTAATTTTCTTTTGATTTTTGAAATCTATATCCGCTATAAAAATGAGTTAATACCTATATGATGTGTATACATATTTAAGAAACACTACACTAAAAACAAATTAGGTTAGCACTAGGGGCCTCTCAAGAATTGTTTTCCTTTCTAATACTCAGGTTTGAGCAAAATTATTATATTCCACTCTCATTCCCACATCATCATTTGAACGATTAGAACCCCTGCCTGGTGGTTCAGCCCTGGTTCTCAAATAAGCATCGCACACCATCAATGACAAAGGCCCCCCTTGGCAAAGCTGACTAGTCCTGTGCACTCTCTACTTAGCCCTGACTCTGTGGTTATGCCCCACATTCTCCTCAAAATGCTCAGCTGCATTTGGTTGGGTGTGCTACTCTTTTAAAATTAGAATAGCCTTCAGAGGAGTCCACTGCAGCCCTGACTTCAGCATGGGGAAAGGAAACTCCTCCACCAGCGTCCAGAGAGGAGCTGCAGGGTCTCAGAGCCACAGGAAGTCACAAGGGGAAGTGGGGCACCAGAGACAATCACTGAAACTCACAAAAATCATTGGACCATGTAATTGGCAAAGCACTGTTCTCTGCTTCTCAACAGTACGCTCTTCTGTTTGTTCTTGCTGGCAGTGCAATAAATGGGAGTTTGTCACAGACACAGGAGGTGATGCTGGGTGCTGGAGATGCCACTGCCTGCCTGGCGATGCCACTGCCTGCCTGGCGATCTCCTACAACGCGACACAAATCCCCAGCATCACGACGAGGTGATAGAGGACATCTGTGAATCAGACAGGAAGGCAGACAGGAACAGTTTACATGGAGCGAGGACAACCCATCAAAGAGTTAACTCAACCAAAGAGTCAACTCAGGGGCGTTAAGTAGGTTTTCATAAAACTCTGCACATTTTATATAAAATGTGCATTTATCTTTTGGGGTTTCTGTAGCTTGGTTTTGTCAGTGCAAGGAACCCAGCAGATTAACCCAGGCTGTGGACCTCTGACAGATGGGGATCTGGACATGGGTCACACAGTGATGGCACATTTCACCTTAGGACTTTTGCTATAGGACTTCCTTTAGATATGAGGATCTGGGATTAGAGTCTTAAAAAGTTCATTTACATGATTTCCTATAACTGTGAGAACAAAGTCTACATCTGTGAGTTTATTAATGAATAGAACTGTCTTCCCCATCTCCTCACATAGTTGTTGTCCTCATCATTCAGGTGAGATCTTGGGTCTTAGCTGCAATGTTTCTTCTTCTGCGAGGCTTCCCTGGCCTCTCTGTCTGAATCACTCCTCTACCCCCACTCCAATGCACTGCGCTACTGGGAAGGGTAGAGGCCTTGCCTATCTCCCTCTGCAGGAGCTCCACTGCCTAGAAGAGTAATTATGGCTGATCTTACTGGATGTTTGCTGTATGCGGGGCATTGCTTGGTGCCCTTACTTGTAACATTTAATCCATATAGCGGCCATGTATGATAGGAGCAATTATTAGCTGGATTAGCGGAAACTGGGGAGTGGAAGGCTGAGTTCATTGCCCAAGGTCATTTAGTGAATGAGGTGCAGAGTCACAGCAGGGACTCAGAAATATTTGTTGAAAAAACAGATTATTAAAAATCACATTCTCTAAATGCAGGAACTCAAGCAAAGCCCCCTGGTGATGTTTTTTGCTGAGAGGTGGAACCCAGTTCTGCTTCATCCAATTTATCCCCAGCTGCACCCCTCCTGCAGTGCTCAGAGGCTGGCTGGAGAAACATCTGTCTACCTCTGTCCCTCCCTGTCCCACTCAGGTGTGCTTTAAAGAGCAACTTTCAATTCCTAACGGTTTTGCTGGGGCCAAAGCTAAGCTGCTTTTAAAACACACATGTGCCTTTTAAAGGCATTGCCCCATGACCCTTCCCGGAAGTGCCTCTTTTCCTTACCTGAGAAGCTATAGAGACTGGAGAATCCCCTGCCTGTAATGAGTAAAGAGAGAAAGCTGAAGGTTTAAGAAAAGATCATGGAAGGATCCTCAGGTCTATGTTTCCAAAATACAAACCCGACCATATCCTCTCCTGATTAAACCCCATTGCCTTTAAGACAAAGTTTATAGCAGGGTTCGCGAAAGCTTCTTTGAAAGAAGAAGAAAACCATTTTCTCCTGGCTTCCTAAAGCAGGGGTTGGTAAACTTTCTGGAAGGGGCCAGATTATAAATATTTCAGCTATGGGCCATATGGTCCCTATTGCAACTCCTTGACACTGCCTTTGTAGGATGAAAGCATCTGGAGACGATACCGTGTGAACACGTGTGGCTGTGTTCCAAAAAAACTTTATAAAAAACTGAAATTCAATTTCCTATCATTTTTATGTGTCATGAAATATCATTCTCTTGATTTTTTTTTCCAACCATATAAGAAGGTAAAAACTATTCTTAGCTTGTAGGCCAGAAAACAGCAGGCAGCAGCCTGGGTTGGGCCCCTGGTCATAGTTTAGTAACTGTCCTCTAAGATGTGTGGCTTCTTAAGGCCCCGGCCTACCCACAGGCCCTGCTCACCCTTCATGTCATACCACTTCTCAGGTCATCCTGAAAGAGTACCCACACAAGCCTTCCCTAGGCCCTGGACTAGGGTGAATCCCGGTGCCATGAACTCCCGTAGCGCCCTGCCTCCACCACCCCCCTGATAGTCATCTCCCTTTCCCTTGGCATTTGGCATCTCTCTCCTTGCCAGATGGTAAGTTCTTGAAGACAAGGGCCATGTGGGTCTCCTTTAATTCTGAATCCCCCGTGTCCAGCCAGCCCAGGGCCAGCACTGGATGCTCTATGAAGTTCTGTTGACTTGTGCCCTAGATGTTACCAGTACATTTCGTTGTCTTTTATTACAGTTGGCTGCACGCTCTGTCTGGAAGCTCAGCACCCCCTAACTCCTTTGGGGGCCCTGGAATTTAGGCTGCAGACAGAGTTTCAGGGTAGTTAACAAACCTCAGCTTCTTGGTTTGGCATGAGCTACGGCTTCCCCCACCCCCCACCCCCCCACCAGGTGGGAAGCCTTGAGTTGCAGGTGAAGGTAGTGTCTACAGGCACAACTGGTTTGGCAATTCAGTTAAAATGCTCAAACCGGCTGTGCCTGTGGACGCAGCCCAGCGTGAACTCAACCATTCGGAAAACAGAGAAGCTTACTACGGAGGGAGAGCTCCACCACCAGGACGCCCCCTGTCTGGTCCCGGAGGAGGAGGCGCTTCCTCTTGTCACAGGTCTGAAGACCCCCACCAGCGGTGGGGTGGGGGGAAGCAGTGGGGGAGAGTGGGCCAGGGGGGGAGGGGCATGAGAAAGGAGAGAAAGGAGAGAAAGACAAGAGATTAAAAAAAAAAGGAGAGAAAAGAGAGAAAGACAAGAGATTAAAAAAAGGAGAGAAAAGAGAGAAAGACAAGAGATTAAAAAAAAAAGAAGTCACAAACTTGATAAAGTCAAATTCCCCAGCCAACAGATCTTAGTTACCTTATTTGTCTATGTATGTACATATGTATGTATGTACGTATGTATGTACGTATGTGTAACCCTGAGCGCTGTCTTCATCTCTTCTCTAACTTGGGAAAAGGAAAAAGCTTTACTTTATGAAACCTTCAAGCTGGAAGAAATCCTGCTGGGAGAGGTTGCTGGGTGTAGTGTGGGAGGGATTGGCCCCGTTTCTTTCCATAAGAAGTGAGGCTTTTACCTGCAGTTACTCTCCTTACAGTGGTTTGAGAAGTGGATACTTGCAAAATGTGTTCTGGCTCATTTTCTTTTCTTTTTAGAATGTAGTGCCCATAATTACCCTTTTATCAACTGTAAAATATCTGTCAGCTCCTTCCCCTTTATTTGTGCTCCTAGGTGACCATTTTCTGGCCAAAACAAATGAGTAGAAATAGAGATTATAATCTTTTTTTCATTGGTTACCACAGGCTACAGGAGAATGGAAAAGACCACAGGGCCACCTCTTCAGAAACACTGTGCTCCTCCTCCCTGGGTCTCTAATCCAGACAGAGAGGAGCAGGCAACACTTTGTGATTTATCACTTTGGTCTAAGGCAATGGTTCTCAAGCCTGAGCACGCCGCAGAATTATCTGGAGGGTCTGTTAAAGCACAGATTTCCGGGCCCTCCCGGCGTTTCTGAGTCAGGCGGTCTGGGGAGCCCGAGAATTTGCTTCCCTAACAAGTTCCCCGGTGATGCTGAGGCTGTTGGGAACCACACTGTGGAACCACTGCCCTAAGGACCAGGTTCACACCCGGCTGCCATGGAAACCTGGATTCTGCCGCAGCTCCTCGGCGGGGGGTGCAGAGGGGCACCTGGCCCTGGCCTGGGCTGCACTGAACATGGCTGTGAACCAGGGCCCCCACTGCCCGGCCCCTCCTCCCCCAAAGTCCGCTCAGCACCTGGGGGTTTCTGCAGCATCTCTCTGGCTCATTTCAAGTCTCAGAGATGGACCCTTAAGCTGGCCAGGCAAGAGCTAAAAACACCCATCTTTTGACTTCCACCCAGCACCTATTGCTACCACCTACATTTTGAGTTTTCCTTGTGTTTTAACTTTTTCAAAGCATTTCCGTGTCTGTTATTGTGCTCATTTGACCTCACACGGCTCTCTGAAAAGAGAAGGGCCACCGTGACTTATCACCACTGTCTTTGAAGATGAGAACACCAGGCTCCAGAGATTAAGTGACATGTGCCAGACCATGTAGCTTGTTGGTGGCAGGGCAGACAGAGTCCGAACGTCTGCCCCTACACCCAGTGCCCTTTCTACCAGAATGCCCTCAGCACACACATGCACTGGTCTGGTTACGATTCCCAGCTAAAAATACAGCTTCTCAAATACCACCCCCACCCCCACCTTGGGTCACATTCTCATTCTAGAGAGAGGTGGCTCACCACTGGGCAGGAGAGCTTCTCACTGTCACAGATGAATGTCTCACAGTGTAACCAAACCTTGGAGAGTTTGGGGATGTTCTGGAACCGGAAAGCATTGAATTGGAAGGTGGCCCTGTGGTCTTTTCCATTCTCATGTACGAGGACTGTTTCATCCGTGGGGCAGCTGGAGCAGATGGGGTAGGGGGGAGAGAAAATTACCTCATGAACTCCAGCAAAATCTGAGGTAAATGCACAGACAACAGCAACACCCCCCTGGGCTTCTATACAGCACGTTATCCTTACAAAGCACTTTGACTGGCTCCTTGCTTATCTTCATGATATGAGGTCAAATTGAGGAGCTATAGAATGGGCGTGCTAGTCCTTGTTCTATAGACAGGGGACAGTGGGGTGGAGGGGAGTGACTTATGAGAAGCCGCACACCACGTAAGTCACCACACCTCAGTCTCAAAGAAGGGAAATTCCTGAGAGATGTTGTCTGAAGGACCGGGACATGGGCTGACCCCCAGTATATGTGCTAGATAAAGACACTGGGGCTGAGAACAGCGTTTCCCAAAGTCCTGCCATAGCCGCCTGAGCCAAGTCATACGTCACATCTTTCTCTGTGTATGTTGTGAGGGTTTGCCACTGGGAGTTTGAATTTATGCTGTGTTATTTAAATTCTATATTGTATAGTTATCTTTGTAAAAATTTGGTCATGTTTTTAGTATAGGCACAGAAAAAAAAATGACTGGAGGGACACCATCTAAATGTTAATACTGGCTGTTATGCAGGGAATTATGGGCGGTTTCTGCTTTCTTCCTGTATCTTTATATATTTTCCAAATTCTCTATAATGAGAATGTAGCGTTTGGGAAATCCCAAAGTCCCAAATGTAATAATTTACAATAAAAGTAAAAATAATCACACGGATGAACATTTGTCAAAGGCAATAGTTCTCACTTAGGGACCATTTTGCACCCCGGAGATGTTTGGCGTTGTCGCCTTGACTAGGGGCGAGGTGTTACTGACACGGAGTAAGTAGAGGCCAGGAATGCTATACGTCATCTCACAGTAATGCACAGGACAGCCCCCCACCCCAACAGAGAATGATCCAGCCCCAAATGTCAACAGCGTTGAGACTGAAAAAACTTGGTTTAATCAAAATACTTTTTTATTTACCAAGCACACGCTAATTCCCTATTTAAGTGCCAGACATTCAGCAAGGTGTTGGGAGCAGACATGAATGTATAGTAGGGCCCACGTGAACTTTGGAGAGTGTTGTCTGTAGGTGACAAGGAACACCAGAATCTGTCCTTTGTGGAAAAGGGTCTATGGGTCCAAAAGCTTAAGACCAGTGGACAGCACCACAGGGGACCCCAAAGTTAATGCTACTCCCAGAGCCTCTCTCTGACTCCATTGTCAATTCAACTCAGTATATACACACCAGAGATAGGACCAGCTATCTGAGAGCCCCTGAGATGTGCCCTCCTCCACACATTCTATCAGAACCAGACATTAGGGGGCAAATTAGAGGTAAGACTGAAGGAATGTCAACTCTGTGAGTTAGTGATTAAAATGGGAAATGAACAGTACCTTATATCTGGACCAAAGGTCAGAAGCCTGGCCATGTTTGTGGTGACCTCTGAGCAATGACAGAGCTGGAGGCATTTTCCGAGTTGTGAAACAAGACCTTGGAGGATCATTTGGTCAATAAACCTGAGATCCTTATATGAACTCAAGACCTGAGTCCTTAAAATAGCTCCTTGCAGCTGGAGTGGAAAACAATGTAAACGGAGCTTTGTTGGGGGAGGGGAGGAGGCAAGTCCCGGGCAGGCTTAGATGGCTTGGCTCTGCTGCCTCCTGGCACCGGCTATGGCACCTGCCCCTCTGTGACAGACACCTTGGGATGGTGGAATGCCCAAGGGAGGCTCTTACAACATCACCACAGGAGTCTCCTTCCCTCCATGAGATCAAAATTCCTAATGATATATCTCTTCTAACCTCTCCAGACACTCTTGAAAACTGGGTTTTCCTCCCAAAGGGCCCAGTGTGAACCAAAGCATCTGGGAGATTATGGGAGTGGGCTTTCTCATTCCTCTCCTTTCACTGGTTTTTGGGCAAGTATCTCCAAGCTCAAGGGGCCCTTTTAGCTAGGCAGAATATGGAACTAGATGAGGACTTCTTTAGTAATGCTCTGCTTCAACGTAGGTTCTCAGGGTTTGCCCAGGAACCCTCCGATGGGGTAAGTTAGCTGTGCGGCTGCATGTGTGACAGGCACCCTAGGCAATCCCTATATACACTAGAGTCTGAGGACTGCCTCTATGGACCAGCACAAAGCCACAGGCATTCCTTTGTCTGCGATTTTATATATCTGTCAGTTAGAAGCAGCAGTACCAGAGCGATTTGCAGGGAGAGGATTCCACGGCATGGCAGAGCCTTGGCCCCAGGGTGGCCATTGTCTCTGAGAGAGGTTCCCAATGCCTGGTCATAATTTCAGGTCCCTGTAGGTCAAGAATTGATTGCACGGACTCCCTGAAGTCATTCGATTGCACCATTGCCAGGAGAACCTACATGAACCCTTCAGTGATAGATGTGGCGTCCAGATGAAGCTACCGTTGCTTCAGGAAGCTTTGCTGGGTTGTTTGGTGTGGTTCTGCTGGTCTGTCCTACCGACACAGCTCAGGAAAGTATGCCACCTGAGTCTGAACCCCAGCTCATTCATCCCCTGACTAGCTCTGGACTTTGGGCAAGTTTCTGAACCTGTCTGTTCCTCAGATTTCTCCTCTATAAAATAGTACTTACATACTACCTACTTTATAGGGGGGTTGATGAAATTTAATTAATTAATTAATTAAATTAATAGTTGTAAGGCACTGACCTAGAACACGTTTGTTATGTTGTAAGTGCTGTTTAAGTAAAAATAAATAGTTAAAGGTCCAAGGTGGCTCCACCTTTGTTATCTAATCAATTTTGTCCCCAGCCCCAATGTTTATTTACTTAGCTCTGAGGGTTCTGGTAGTAACATGGGCATGCTGGTCTGTTTGGCTTTGAGGCATGGTCTCTTTTGCATTTTCCGTTCATTGTATGGGTCATGCCCACATCTCTAGTCTAGTTCAACCTGTTCTCTGTTGTCTAAAGTTGCAATTCTACGTGTTTCTGGAAAAGTGTCATCTCAAGCTCAACATGTCATCCCTGAACTCAAGGAGAATCCAACACCCTTATCCAGAATCTTCTTCCCTAACACCCAACAACAAACAATTCCACACTTTCACAACCCACAGGTTTGATGCCACATATCTCTCAGGCTTCTTGCCCTGTCCTTCTCTCCACCCCATTTCTGATTGGTTGCTAAATTTTGATTGCCTCCCCCTCCCTTGGATGACTTTTCCATTCACTTGGCTACACCTCAGTTCTGCCCATGACCTCTAATCTGGTTTTTCCACCTCCCATGTACTGCTTCTAATCCGTCCCATGGATGACTTCCAGAATCGTCTTTCTATTGTACAATCCCAATACTTTCATCCTCTACTCAAAAATTTGAAGAACTCCCCATTATCTACCGAATTGATAACGAAAAGCAGTGATATGATTTAAGTTGATTGGCTACTGGCCAGGTACTACCTGTTTAACTTTTTACACAGATTATCTATTTTAGTTCTCACCAGGGTTCTGGCGTCGGACTAATTGGGTTTGAACCCACTTCCCCATAAATACACACACACAATAAGTATGTGACATTACTTAACCCTCCCTGTGCCTCTGTTTCCTCACCTGGAAAGTAAGGATGGTAGTACTAATGGATGCCTCTTGTAAGGCGGAAGAGTTAATACATGATGGAGCTCTCCGAAGAGTACTGGTACCCAGAAAGCACCATATAAATGTTTGCTGGTATCGGTACTCAGCCTGGAAGCACAGAGGGTATCACAGATGTGACCCTGAGGCTTGGCCTCTTCTTCCCAAGCCATCCCAAGCCAAGGTAGCCCGAGATCTACCCGCTTCTCAGCACTGTGCTCCGGAGCATGGTACTTACCCCTTGTTGATTAGCTGCCACTGCAAGGGGTACATGAAATCAGCCGATGGTGTGGCCCAACAGCTGTTCAAAACCACTTTAAACCTGCAAATGATATAAAATGCATCGCCTTGAGCCAGAGAGCTGTATGCTTAGAAACATCTGGTAATTAAAAAGTCTCTTGGCCGATCTTTTTTTCTTTTCTTTGGCTTTAAAAATATAAACAGGGAGGAAATATACTTACCTAACACTCAGCCCTTTGGCTTCTACTCCCGCAAACAGATCTGAGCCGATTTCGGATGTCTCCAGGACAAAAGGGGCTTCCTTCTTAGTGGAGAACTTGGCATTCTTTGGAAGGAAATTGACACTGGGCATTAGGACCTCTCAGACTGAGCAGTTGGGTGTGACAGGAGCAGATGAACTGGGGTGGGGTGGTGGTGGGAATCCACCCGAGGGCACAGGCACACGAGACCAGAGCGAGGCCCTCCAGGAGTAGAGAAGCCATACCTTCTAGGGTGCTGGTCATCTTAGAAGGGATGAGGGTATCGCGTCTCTTGATTTGCTGGCCACAGTGAGACGCATACTGTATGTCTCATCCATGCCAGAGAGGAACAAGATTTGGCTGACGGAACAAAAGTGGAATCCAAGAATGCAGAAGCACTGGGCTTTACTTAATCACCCATGGGAATACAGAGAAAACATAGGCAACCTTGCTTTGCTCTTGCTCACCTCCACTATTTGCCTGGGCGGATTCCAGCCTGGGTCAGAGAGTGTACGATCTGATTCCAGTACAGTTAACAACAACACCGGCAACAGCAGGAACCTACCGATTACCTGCTATGAGCAGTGCCTGCTCTCTATATTGATAGTCTCCATGTCAGGACATCCTGTATATTGAGATATATCTGGGAGCAAAGCAAAGATCTCTGTTCTAACCCCTTGACATTCCAGCAAGGGATCCAGACAATAATAGACAGTAGGCAAGTGAATCATATAATATGTTGGAACAGAATATAGTACACTGTATAGAGAAACTATAACGAATGTAGGGGAGGGCAAGGTGCATTGGAAGAGCAAGGAGGGGCAAGCTGCAACTTTAAATACAGTTGTAGTTAAGGAGGTCTCATTGAGGTTGTGACATTTGAGTCAAGACTTGAGGGAAGCAAGAAAACTTGTGGTTCCTGGCTAAGTACTGATACAAAGAAATGCTTCTATAGTGCGTGTAGTGCATACAGGCGTCTGGGGTGGAATGTTCCAGCTAAGGCAAAAGCCCTGGGTGATGGTGTAGCTGGCAGGACAGCCAGGAGGCCAATATGCTGGAGCACGAGTGAGCAAAGGGGGTAGGGGGAGGAGGAAGTGAGGGGGGAGGCGGTGAAGTGAGAGGGGCTATGGGGATGGATCCAGAAGACTGTGGTTGCAACTCTAAGTGCAACAGGGAGGCATGACCGCAATTGGAGTACAGGAGCGCAGCCTTTGCTCACTGGTGCGGTGTGTGTGTCTTCACTCGGTCTCTTCATCAGGCAGCTCTGGGTGAGTTATTAAAAAATAGTGCGTGTCCAGTTGGCCTACCCAAAGGAGGCTGATTTCTCCAGTTACTGTCTTGGTGTCACTCAGCCTTGGTAACAACCTTTAACTGCTCTCTGAGTTTAGCCTCCAGAGACAAAAGCATCATGACAGGACAAGCTTGCTGGGCTAATCCTAGCTCCCACCACTAATTTATAGGCAAGTCAGACATTTGGGCCTCCATTTCCCCATCTGCAAAATGGGAGTAATCTTTGCCTTCATCAACCTTGCAGAAATGTTTTTATGATGGTGATTTATGTAATAGAAGCATCGAGCTTAAACCAGGATACTAGTTAAAAGATTGAGTTTCATGGACTTGGAGATTTGCAGAACGGCAATGGGTGAACAGGGTCAGCAAGGATATCTAGTTGCCATAGACTTCAGTCCCCTAAAAGTCCGATTCAGGGCATTGGCTGAGAGGCCTCAGAATCACCTCCCAGTGGCTCTTGTGTTTTTTCATGATTGCAGGTCTAGCTAGGGCTCCCTGAGTCAGTCACTCAGAAGTCAGTTCTTTTCTTCCTGCCTGCCGACCTCCTGCACCACGTAAATGGTTGCAATAATTAGACCATAATGTTCTTAGTCATAAGATTTACTAGCTTACTACACAGTGAAAGTGGCAGATTTACAATGGTTGTTGCTGTTATTATTTTCTGAGATTTGTCATATTTCACAAGACAGTTAACAAATGTGGAACCTAACCTGGGACCACAGTGCAGTCCCCCAACCTAGCCACAGGTGCTTCTCCAGCCCCATCCCCCAGGGACCAGCCCACGGGGTATTAGAATATTAGAATAATGGAAACTAGTGTGATTCTGTTACAAAGTGGAGAGGAGAATCTGTACCGTTAATTCCATTCCTGAAATTGGAATTTCAGTAAACACTTTTAATGGTCGGTTTCTCCACTTCTCACCTTAAAGCTAAGGCAGTTCTCATCATGATCTCCTCGTACATTCTTTATAACCTAAGTTAGGGACCTTTTTTCCAGACAGCTTCATCCTATAATACCTGGACCGTTTGTTTTGGCATTCCTGGAAACATAGAAACACCACATAAACTACTCAGTTGTGGAACAGGAGGGAAGAACACCTTGAAAAATCAAGCCTTCCAGTCCCTTCCCTTGGTGGAAAGATTGAGTCACAACGGTCCATTGACACTGTTAGGATGGGTACATCTGGTTTAACAGTGGTTCATGTGGGTGAGATCTGGGAGCTGCTGTTGCTCACAGGCTCAATGTGAGACAGAAATGAAAGAAAACTGCACAAAACTAATATTATTCTAGAATATGTTCCTAGAGTCTTTCAGAACTGAGAAGGTCACCCCTGACCCACTGTGCCCTGCAGAGGTCTGAAAGGGTCTAGAATATAATATTTCCATTCTGGGCTCTGCTTTTTAGTGGCTCAGTGGCCAACCAGATCATTCTGAGAAGAGGGGTTGGATGATGGAGCACCAATGGGGGGAGATGTTGGGGAAGATAAGCTTGAGATAGTTGAGAAGCCATCAGCAACATCATGACTCAGTATTATTTCAGAAGACAGAACCATGACCAAGGGGCTATAGTTCAGGATATCAGATTTCACGTGCTGATCTAAAATGGGAAAGGCCAACTTGCCCTTGTCCTTGGAAAAGGTGGGGAGCCCACCCCTTAGCAATCTTGCAGAAGGGCTTTGGACATTGGGTGGAAGGTCAAGGTTGATCACCTCTGAAGCTTGTTCTGACTTTGGAAGTCTATGAATTTGGCCTCTATTGCTTGCATTTGTTCTATCCCAAGCCTTTTCCCTGGTCTCTGTCTAATTAAGAAGAATGGTCAATACTAATTTGATTATCTAGAAGTCAACCTAATCCCACGTTGACATTGATGGCATAAAGGTAACAACACTATAATGGTAACTGCTAGTGCTAGGAGCTCTCAGAGTTTTCACCTCATGTGGGGTCAAAGGCTGTGATCATGCGTTTGGCTACTTTTGCAGGCACTTACCTTGTACCAGGTAGTATGGTAAGTGCTTCATAAAAATAATTTTATTTAATCCTCATAATAAACGTATGGGGTAAGTGCTATTATTTTTATTTAACAAATGAATAGATGAAAGCCCAAAGAGGTTAACTAACTTACCCAAGGTCACACAGCTAGTAAATGGTAGAACTAGACCTTAAACCAGTGGACCAATGGCAGACTATTTTCTTAAGCACACTGCTAGTCCACTTCTGCAAGCTGACTACCTTCCTTTATTTTGGACTGGGGGCCAAAATGACTTCTCGCCAGGAATACCAACTATGGGCTATTGGCAGGAGTGAGCGGGAGGGGGTAGAGGGAGAAGAGAGAAAGCATGTTGAGTAGAACTGGTGGTTTTGGAGGCTAGTACTTGGAGCTCTTGGAATCCTAAGCAATTAGCCATGCATTGATTCCTTTGTGCAATCTAGGGCACAGCTCTGTCTCTGGTAATTTGATGGAAATATATGCAGGGGGCAGCTGTTGCTTCAGAAACACACAAGAATGCTCTCAAAGCGGAAGAAGGGAGGAGAAGAAAAATACCAGCCTCATGGGTCAGGCATAGGAAACCAAGCCCATGGTAGGAATATTAATCAGTACAAAAGCTTCTGTTGCAACATCAGACCCCCTCTTTGCTGAGGCCTATTTGTCCTGAAAGGGTCTTGATGGGCCCCAGGGGACGCCTTAGCCTCATTTCTAGAACAGCTCAAGGAAGTGTCCTGTTAAGTCTGTCTATCCAGCCCAGGGGATGGTCTGGTGATAATGAGGATTTACCTCTTTTTTTTGTTTGTTTTCTTAAAAAAGAGTAGGTTCCTCTAATTCTAAGACTTGATATATATGTCTGAAACTTAGCCCAACATGGCTGATGGTGGCTGATGATTTTTGATAATCCTGGTGCCTCTCTATTGCCAGCTGTCATAAAATCTTCATAGGATAATATCTATAATTTTATCTGGTTAAAATAATAATCACGCACATCTGGACAGGGGCTCAGTAGTAAAGACAGCCCATCACTATGATGTCCCCTGAGACTGTTGTCAATGAGCGAGCCTATTTTTCTCTCTGGACAACCTTCATCAGTTACTGCAATGATGTCTCCATCTTTTGATCCCCCTGCTGGTCCACACTGCACTAACCCTCCTGATTATAGGCCCCAGGGCTGTATGGGATTCCATTTCTCTGGATTTAACCCCTAGTGGTGTGCGGTCAGGGGCAGACTTAGACTCTTTGGGATCTTAAAACTTTCATAATTTAGAGAGTCCTCTTTAATAAAAATAATCAAAATTTTGAATATGAAATTAGACACAGGGCCTTAAATGAGGCCAGTGCAAGAGAGCAGTCGTGAAACCTAAGCTCCGTCCCCTTCCTAGGAAGTAAGCCTCAGAGAGTAGAGCTAAGAGATCTGTATGCTAGACTGGGCCCTGCTCCACACGACCTGTGGGATCATGAGCACGCTGTTTCCTCCCTTGGGGCTACAGATCCTTGTCTGTAAAATGGACCAGGTGACTCTGGGATCCCTTCTAGAGGATTTCTCACCTTCCAAGTTCAGCTGGATTGGTAGCTTCCAGGCAGTGGGTAAAGCAAGTTCAAAGAGTTCAAGGTCAGCAGAGTTCCAGGTAATATAGTCCTTTCCTTTGTGAAATGAATGGGTTGGGCATGATGGCTTCTAAGGATATCTCCCAGTTCTAATGTTCTATGTACAAGTTTCTATTTCTGCCTACATTTCCCCCCAGACAGCTGGAGTGTCACTATAAGTATGCCTCCCTGTTGGAAGCTGCAGGTTTAAAAAACAAAACAGCCCTTCTAAACAGGAGGGCAGCTGGACTAATGGCTGTTGCCTATTTAGTTTTATTTTGAGAGACCAGATTGTGCCTGTAACTTCCATGTCAATAGAGGCAGCGTGCCCAAATTAGACCAAGAGCAAGCCCACTCGCTGAATGGCTCTGGATACCAAAGAACTAGGCAGCAGAGGGCAACCCTGACCTCTCTCCTCAGCTCTGTCCCAGGTAGGAAGGTCATACTCTGCGCCAAATACTTTAACAGGAGCTAGATTCTAATATAACTTTCTGGAGTGGGTTGCAGTGGAAACTAATCTGCCTTAAGAGTTAGACGTTAGCTGTCGTACTGCCTCCTGACCTCTGACAACTCACAGGATTGCTCTTGCAATTATGGCTCCTCTATCCAGTCTATGAATGGACCTTCCCATTGCATCTAGTCTTTGAAGAGGTCTAAAACTAGACCAAAGCTTATGTCTTAACTTGAATTCAAGAATGGGGCTCTGCAGAGCGCTTAGGGAAGAGCAAATCCTGAGGAAGCCTCCTGTCGTCTCCTGGAAAGGCCACAGGGCACTAATGAGAACCTGGAGACCACTTACAGTGTAGAAGTTGAGAGACAATTGGCTTTCAAAGGTGCCCATGCTCCCGTTCTTCACGTGAACAGTGGCCACTCTGGAAAGGGGAGAGAATTTTGCATAAGGACTGAAACATGCCTGATTGACAGGGACTGCAGAACACACACGAGGCAGGCAGCCCTCCACTCTCAGAGCAACTTACCTTTGGTCAAAGGCAGCCTGGTTCACCAAGTAGGTGGAGTGGTAAGTGCAGGAGAAGGAGTAGTTCACGGGCTGGTTCTTTACGATCACTGTGCTGTCATTGGAAACGATGTGGCTGTAGAAGTGGTAGATGGGGGGCTTGTACTGGAGAAAGGAAGAAGGCAGTTAGGGGGGCCCTGGACCCCATGATGACAAGGAGGGTTCTGGGAAAAGATGGTCAGACCTATGGGGAGATGTCAATGGTGAGCTGAGCAGTTCTGCAAAGAGTTCTTGAATATGTTCGACTAAGATTGTTTAAAATAATCTAGGTTGAATGTTGCACACTTACAAGAGATGCATATACCCATTGGCTTCTGACTGAAAAGAACTGGTAAAGAATCTGTTTCCCAGCATCAACTTTTTATCCATTTCCCCCATCTAAGTAATCTTACATGAATGCCTTCGCCCATCTCCCGTCTCTAGAACATTACTATGTCATTATTCTTTCCCTCTTCCAATAGTGAGCACTATTTCTGCAACTTCTTCCTCTGGCTTGTTGAATGTTCAGATCACAGAATATTGGAGTTGGAAGGGATCTTGAACATCTATGTGAGAGATGACTTGCCTAAGACCACACACATGATTTCTAGTTCACTCTTCCAGGATACTCAAAGGCATGATGTTTCTGTTAATCATGTCCACGACTTTCTAAATCTCTGCGTCCTTGTGGGGTCTTTAGGAAGAGGAGGTGGCCTTGGGTGCTCTTTGCTCTCACTTTCTGAGACCCCATGTATGTACAGTCTTCTGCAGTCAAGGTGGTAGGAGTGCTAGGGGTCAGCAGTGAGTAGCTTCCCTTCGTGACTACACCCCTGCTGGTTCTGTGGCCCCCAACCTTGACTTTATTGGGAGGTCTCCAATGTCTCCTCTGACATATAAGGATACTGGACAAGAGGTTGTATATGGTTCCTTTTAATTCCGATTATCTGTCCCAGGTACTTCACAAGACCCAATTATGAATTCTATTATACTTTGGTTACTCCTTTAAAGGGCCTTTCCAACTACTTCAAGGTCTTGGGCAGAGGATGTCCCGCCATCCAACCTGGGAGGGTGGCAGCTGTGAGCACATGCTCAGAACACAAAGCGAGGTGGAGGTGGGACACGTGAATTGTTCTACTCACAGAAGGTGGCCTACTTCACTCAGGCAACAAATTAGGAGAATAAAATTCAAATCCAAAGAGTCACTTAAACTAGGAGGATGCGAAGAATTTAAATAACACTAACATCCCAGGAAATAAAAGTCAGGATTGGCTCTCAAAAGGAAACTGGTGAATTCTGAATCCTTTTAAGAGTGGGCAGCAGACATCTTATTTTGGGGGCCCAGTTGCGTCATCTTAGTAACTCCTCATTGTGTGGCCTGGACTTACCTCAGACTGGGTTCCACAGTAGGACTTGTTTTTAGGCGACAAATCCGGGATCACAAATTGATAGTAACCTCCTTCGTGGACCCCATTGTAACACAGCCCCCCGAGGGCCAGCTGATGCACTTCCCAGCCGTAGGGACACTCAGGAATTTTGGTGATGATGGTTTTGGGATAACAAAACACAAGAATGACATCTAGAAAGAGGATACACCTGGTTTGAAATTAGATATGGTAATCATATTAATCTTCATAAGAAACAGTGGGTTCTAGCCACAGCTGAATGTGCAAAGCAGTTGGTTAGAAACACTTTCCTCACTATTCTTCATGAACTGTGATGAATGTTTTCCCCAAACCTCAGTCCCTGAAGTTCCATTTTTATAGTTTCCACTACGTCTGGGTGATACCTGCATTATACTTAGTATGTACTCAAAACTGGTCCACTATTCAACTTTAATCTATTTTAAGGAATATATCTGTGAAACCAGATTGAATGGATTAGAAATATAGATAAATTGAGAAATATATACAAATGTCTGTGCCCATGAAAGTGAGCACATAATTTAAAATTTTTTAGAAATGTCCATTTCATGCATAACACTGTGAAACACTAATTTATGGCACAGGACATAAATTCAGTAAGTCAAATAGGAAATAGATTATGTACTTATTAAATTATTATAATACATTATTTATTTATTGAAAATAAATATTTTTATATCTATGTATCTATCTATCCATTCATCTATCTAGGATTCTCTAATTTTAAAAAAGCCTCAGTTTCTCCAATACATTGTTATTTCCCGTGGGCAAAGTCTGGTTGGCACTGGCCTGCTTAACTGCGTCTACTTGGCTATGATATTGATAACGCATTTTGATAACAAGAGAAACACAGAGCTCTGAACTTTGCAAAGAGAGTCTTCAGGAAACTTCCCTTTCCAGGAAGATGGCTAGCCCCAGGGCATACCTGCTTTATTCGGAGTGCAAGATCTTGCAGATGCTTCCGCAAAGACAGCCAACAGGACAAAGGCCCTCATCACCATCTCTTCTCAGAACCGCTCTTTGCCAGGTGGCCAAACCAAGCCGGCCAAACGCTCACAGTCCTGCCAGAGAGCCTGAGCCTTGATCATTCTAGGTCAGAAACAGGAATGAAAAGTTAAAATCAAGGGTGAAAACAAAGCAGCACACACAATCTTGGGGGATATTTTCAAGGGAGATCAAAAATTCTGTCCCCCTTTCTTAATGGTTTCTTGTCTGCACTGAGAGGCAAAAAGTGGGGCTCCTACCACTGGGAATGTCAATGACACATGCGGTAGCTCATGTTCCCGACTGTTTCATTCTCTCTGGACTGTAGAGGCTGCCTCCCAGATGCTCCCCAAATCTCTAGCCTCAGTCCTAGCTCGACTTTATATCAGCTGAGGGTGTAAAAGAAACCGGCTCCAGATAAATCACAATGAACAAGCATTATCCACTGTGGGGGGAAATAAAGGGAACCCTTGCACAATAATCCGATGGGAAGCTCAGGTTCAGCCACTTGAATCTAATTCCTTTTACTTCACAGAGTTGGAAAAACTTTTTTTTTTAACTGCTTCAACCAGGATTGGAATAAAAAGTTGAATTTTTTCCTCCTCATATGAAAAATAACTTTGATTGGAGGCAACCTAATTTTTGCACAGTTCCAGGGGACAATTTTCTTTCTTTATGTCTTGCTTTCTTTGCTTTAATTCTTGCATTCTTATTTTTATATTCAGGCTATTTAAACTTTAAAGAGGACCCAAGTTCAGCAGTGTTACAATTGCTATTCAAACAAAAAATAGGTTGTTTGTATTAATACAAACATGTTAAGGGATCCCCCCACCCCCCACCTAGTATTTTTTAATAAACTCTGAACTAGAATGTCATCCTGGAATTTCTCCAGAACTTGAATACAACTTTTTATTTTAGATCTCCAGGCTTTTGAAGTTTTTGTTTGTCTCCCAGAGCAGTGATATTGGAAGAAGGAACTTAGAAAGGCAATCTTATGATTCAATCCTTAGTCACCAAACAAGATTCCACTGAAAATAACAGATAAAATCATGCTCCTGAGAAGTTTCTGAATATATTTCCTGAGATTTTTTTAGTACCCAGAAATTTAAGCATGAAAAATCAGGGTTTGTTTTAATTTTTGTTTTTAGAGGAAACAGACTCTTTTGCCAGTCAATGGAAGCCACTATAAAGCCCTTTGAAAGACAGTTGTAAAAAGTAGAGAAAAACGCCCTCCTTTGCAGGGCTTTATAATGTAGTTGAGAAGCTAAGTCACCAATATGCTATGATTCAGAGTTAGAATACTGGGTTAAAGCATCGTTTTGCTACTTACCACATTTTCTTACTTTTAAGATACCCATTCCTCCCTTTGAGAGTACATAATTTAATGTTGTGGAAACACTGGGATGTGTTTTATAAGCAATGTGCATGTGTAACATGGTAGAGGTTTGTTATTTCCTAAAAACCTATTGTTGAGTTGCTGGTATGTTTTACAATGACAGTGTCAAAGAGCCGAGGAGGGAGCCATGTGACAAATCATTAAAAATTTCTGTGACTCAGTTTCCTTCTCTCTAAATGGAGCCCTGGGGTTACCTTACAGAGTGGGAGAGCAATGAAATGAAGGCTCTTGCAAACTATGAAGTAGTCAATAAAGAATAGATTACATGAAAAGACGGCTAACAATTTCATGCAAATGTATATGTCCCTCGGTTGTTTTTTCCCCCTCAAAGAAAAGTACCACAATATGTTGCATCATAGGTCATTTAACAGGAGACATGTCTATATTGTATAACGGACATGCATGTATTTTATGGATAAAGACCAAATGGGCTAAAGAGGGGAGGGGGATGGAACATATTAATTTTTTTTATATATAGACTTGGATCAAATTTCATGTGGCCTGGAAACACCAGCATGTTTATACGGATCTTCACAGTTCATTATAGATATTACTTTCTGAGCACAAAAAATGCACTTGACTCTAATAAGTATGTGTGACTTCTCTGAGTTTCTCTTTCCTAGGGCTTAGCACTAACTCTGTGTTTTGTTCCTTTGTCCTTTTTCTTAACCATTTATTGAGCCCCAACAGTACATCATGCATTGGGAAGACACAGGCAAGTCAGTGGTGACAGGAACTGGGTGGGTCGGTGGGAGAGGCACAGAGTGATGGAATGTGGGATGGAGAGGAGGGAAAAGGGGAAAATCAAGGTATTTGGCAGAAGAATGAACAAGAAAGCCAGGTCACAGAGGCCCAAAGCAGCCTAGCTTCTAGAGAATGGCCCCTCTGATCTGACATAATGGTTGTTCATCACTAATAATTCACTATTGCTATTCTATCTAGGTTGGGATATTTGTCTCTATTCCAAGAAGATTCTTTTCACACATCTTCAGGTATAGGCTTCCTTTCAGCCAACTTTGGCCCAGGCAGGTCAATAGGATCATCTAGTCTCTGACCCTAGAAGGGCAGAGTTCTCTCAAGGAAAATGTTGCGGTGGAAGTCAAAACCTTTTTTGTCTCCCAGTGGCCATGTCTGATACACACCCACAAGATGCTGTGGGGAAGTGTAGGGTCAGTTTGGGCAGAGAGATCCTGCTGTTGGCCTGAAATCAGAAGCTCACCCATAGCACTTACTAGCTGTGGGTTCTTAGACAAGATACTTAGCTTCTGTGAGCCTTAATTTCCTCCTCTCCTGAAAGGATATGATAATATCTATGACATATAGAATATTCAATGAGATATAAATTGGTTTACATTGACCTGGTTTATTTTCCTCTATAAGGGGCAGGGCATCAACGAGGACTCGTTTTATGCTTAGTTCTGCTTGGGAAATCCAAAGATGGGAGCCCATTAGGATGGGTCATGACTGGATAGTAAGTACATAATTGCGATCAATGCTGAACTATGTCCTGTGTAGCTAAGAGCACAGGTTCTGAATCAGAGATTGTGGCTCTGTCACATTTCCAGCTGTGTGATCTTGGGCACGTAACGTGACCTCTCTAAGCCTTCAGTTTCTAAAGCTGTAACATGGGGCTTCCTATCGCCTATGGTTGTGGCAAGCACCTAATGAAATGATACATGTGCATTGCTTAGCCCAAGGCCTGGTACACAGTAAGTGCTCAGTGAAGGTTTACTGCCATTAAGTTTACTCACCTGAGATTGGTATCCTCAGGCTGGGAAGACATGTCAATAGTGTTCCCGTATGAACTCTGGGCATTTTCTAATGGGAATAAATCTCTCTTTAGAAGCCCACCTTAACAAAGAGCAGGTGCTTTTGATTTGTAGAAAAGCCTGATAATGATAAGATCTCGCCTACAGTTTCTTGGATGTGGGGGCCCCCCTAACAATCAGGTATATGATACTCCTTTCAAGGGCAAGTTCAATGAAATTGGGGGAAGCAGAGTCAAGTTTTGTGGCAGGCTGCTCACTAGATGTTGAATTTGCATAAGAAACAGAACAGGACAAAATGTACTTGGGCTGAACAGTATTTGATACTTGCTCTGATAAAAAGTAGGAGGCTCCTATTTTTTCCTGGTAATTACCCACTCTTCTGCCACCCCACCCCATCCCCTCTCCTTTTGAACACCCCACTTCCTTCTGGAGAGACCGATGGAGGCAGAAGGATGCCACTGGGGGATGGATCCCAAAGCAAGATCTCCCACTGAGACTTGTGGCTATTTCTCCATCAAGCACACAAACAAAACTGATGGGAAGATTTGAATAATCCCAGGATCTTAAAAGAATCCAGTAAAGGGGTTTTACGGTAGATTCATCTGAAAGGTGAGCTTGTCTCTCCTGGGTCTTTCTTTGGCGAATTGCCAGGCAATAGAAATTATCTGTTCTATTTGAAGGTCTTGCATGATTTGGGAAAGCTGACCCAGACACCAAAGGGTTGCTATTTGCAAAATTCCAATCAACGTTTTCATTCATTGCTCAGAAATCATATAGGTGATGAATCACCATGATAAACAAAGCAGGAAACCTTTACTATGGTAACAGACGGTACTTTAGAAATAGAGCTAATAAGCATGCATTAAAGTTTAAAAGGCTGCTTTATTAACTTATTTTTTAAAGTACACTGTTTTGAGTTCATTAAATGTTGGCTTTGTTAAATGGACTCCATTGTTTCCTTTAAGCCCTGAATCGAGCCTTCTTCTACTTTGTGTGAGACTCTTTTGCCAATTTGCAAATGAGTGGGTGTTTCCATGCAGGCGTCAATGGCTTACTCCTTGGGAATTAATAGTTCTCCAGAGAAAGTGGTGTTCCCCTCAGAGAAGATACACTTCATAAAGGAGAATTGAGAAGTGAGAAAAGAGTCTGTGCTGATAGGGCATCAGAAATTCAGAGCAAAAAGCTTGGCCTCCCCCTCCCTCCCCAGACCCAGCAGCCACCAGTTTCAGGGAACCAGATTATCCCAGGCAGAAGGAGATCCTTTGGTCTTATCTGGCTAATCTCTAAGCAGGGGGGTGGGGGTGGGGGGAAATAAAGCCTTACTTCTTTCTCAGAAGAGTAGGACCCATTGGCCCCTTCCTGGCCTGTGTCCCCACCACCCTCCTCATCTCCAATTATAAGACTAAAGAATAAAAAATAGTTCCTCTTCAGATCAAGATTAGGGATCTCATTGCTGGTCGAAAACAATCAAGATGAAAAATCTGTTCTGTTCTTAAAACTTCCAAAGATATCATCCTTTTATTCATTCATTCATTCATTCATTCATTCATTCATTCATTCATTCACCAAACATACCATGAGTGTCTGTTAGGTACCAGGCAGTAATCAAATGCACGTACATGAACATGTACACAGATGGTCCTTGACTTAAGGTTTTTTGACTCCCCGATGGCTGGAAAGTGATGCGTTCAGGAGAAACCATACATAAAGTTTGAATTTGGATCTTTTCTCTGGGCTAGCAATACATGGTACAATACTGTTTTGTGATGCCAGGCAGCCCCATCATAAGCTGAGGAAGATCTGTGGATCTTCTACTTGGGGTAAATGTAAGGATATTGAGGAAGGACACAAATAGGTTATAAAGAACAACAGGACAGAGAAGAGGTATCTAATTTAGATAATCTGGTCAAGATGGCACCTGAAGGATGAGAATGAGTTGGGGTGGGTGTTGATGGGATGTGTTCACATGTATACACACATGTGTGCGTGAGTGTGTATTTAGGGACAGAATATTCTAGGCAGAAGGTATGGCTTTTAAGGAGATTCTGATTTAGAAAATATTGGCTAAGTTGTTCTTTGGAAGAAGCCAAAGAACTTTCTAACTGCCCTCAAGCACAGAAGGGTATTATCCGTATTTCTTTGTGAAGTCAATTACATTTTGGCCAGTTAGCCAAGAGAGACCTGGTCAGACTCCTTCGGAAATCTGAAAATGTGCGTCTCTGATTTGCTGGCACAAATTCTCAATACCGTTCTGCTTCCTGCGGCTCGCGCCAGGCAGGTACCATTGTTGAAGTGTTTCTGAGGAGAGGGCCGTTCCCATGCAGCATCAAAGGGGTGTCTGTGTAACTGCCGCGCACGCACCTGCCGATGTTGCCCCTTTGCTCTGAGAACCAAACTGCATCCTGGGGTTGGGGAGGCAGTGTTTTCAAAATCTTGCAACTCTGAAGAAAAAAAAAATCTTGCAGCTCTGTTAGCACTCCCCCTGCAGAATGTATGCTCCGCGTTGGGGTTCGCAGAGTGTGAAATCATCTCATGTATGAGTTCTGAGTAGTCCCATTTTTCTGTTTTTCTGACCCTGCACATGTGGGTCTCATCTGTTTCATAAACTGGCAGGCTGATGTGTGACACTGCCAAGTCTGCTTTGCATGACAATGCACACGTCCTGCGCTTCTGAACCTAAAGAATGACAGCACCCGTGTTAAACATTTTGGGAAGGCTGAGACCTCGGGAACGTACAAACATGGTTTCTATTACCCATATAAAGTAGACACCCCAATTGATTTTAAAGACTAAAGGGTGATAGTTTTGAGAAGAGCCAGTTATAAATCATGATAGCATTTTCATCATAGCATCTGTAATTCATTGTTTGGTCGACGGAATTTAGAGCAGGAAGTTTATGTTGCAAACTTTTTTTTTACATGATAATGATTAAAATACAAAACCCTTTCATTGGATTGATCAGTCTTTTTGATTTCTGAAATGAAGCTTTTTGCTTGTATGGCCAGAGGGAAATGGTATTAAAATGGAGTAATTGATCAGTAGCTGCAAGGAGCAAGGCAAAGTGCTGGGGCAATGGACACGGATAATTAGATCTCATTTACCAGCCATTCTCTTAGAGCCATAAACCCAGGGCTGTGATGGACCAAGGTGGGGGGGGGCACCCAAAATTCTGAAGCTGGAGGTCTTTCCTTTCTTGAGTCAGGGTTTCTGGGGATGGAAAGTAGGTGTTAGGTGATTTTAGAAGGTTGCAGATGGCTGAAGGCCATTGCATGGAAACCAGGACCAGACCACACTGGACATCACTGACAAAAGACATGAGCAATGAAGAAATATTGGGTATGAGCTGAAGTGTCCTACAGGTCATGGGGGTGGAAACTAGATGATGGGGGATTTCTTGTTGATGTTTTTAAATGTTGGTGAATGAATGGAATCTCCAGGATCTAGACAATTCACAGTCTTTCTTGAAAGACAAGCTCAAAGCAGGTAGCTTCGTGCGAAGGTGTCTCAGATCTCTCTACCTCTGGGGACTTTGAACTTTCCGAACTTCTATTGCCTGCATCATGTAGATAGCAAGCATCTAGTATGTGCTGCAATGTGTCTGTTTTGTCTTCTTAAATTGAGAACTTGTAGGTCTCTGTATTGCCTGTGACACCAAAAAATGTCATAATGATTGTTTACTGAGGGACTGGTTATATTGTCAATTCTGTGCAAGAATAGAATAGAAATAGAAGTTCCTTTCTCACTCACGTGAAGTTTCAAACAGGTTCACCCAGTTGGTAGACGGTCTTCCTGTGGTTATCCAGGGAGTTGAACTTGTTGGCTCTGTTCCCCTCCAAATCCTTGAGGTCTCTGTATTGAGCAAGCCAATAGAGAAGAGTATGGAGGGTCTCCAAAGGGAACTGGGAAAGACTAGGCCTGAAAGAGACACACATCACTCCTACTCACAGTTCATTGGCTAAAGCTCAGTCATGTGGCAACATTTAGCTTCCGCTGTGCACTGAGAGAGAAGAAAAAATAGGTTTTGGTGAACAGATAGCAGTCAAATATAGATAACTACCTCTTGGGAGATTGTGTGTCTATCTATCGTCTACCAACAGTGAGTTTTATTATTCCCATTTTACAGAAAAGAAAATCGAAATGGGAACATCAAGTCACTTGCTGGGGTAAGGGCTGATGCTTGAATGTCAACCACGATTGTCTGTTTCTAAAGCCACCACACTCTATTTGCTACTCACCTGATTTCTTACACTATTCCATCATTTTCTGTTTCCCCTGTCGCTGTTCTTATCCAGTGTCACAACATCCTAACTTAACTGCTAGGGTAGTCTCAAGCTGTGTTTCTTCATGTCAGTCAACCGGGCAAATTATTGACAGATCAATCTTCTTAAAGGATACTTCCAACTTTACCAAGTCACAGCCTGAAAATCTTTAATAAATGCTCAGTAAATATATGTTAATTCCCTAGTGAATGGAAAGCAAAGGCCCTGACCTGGGCTCAAGGCCCCAGATTAGAGAATTATCTGGAAACAATCTGAGAGCATACCCTGGGTCCCTGAATGTCCTAACATTCTATGGGTAAGCCTGTGCTCAGAAACATTGATTCTGGGTTGTTAAAGAATGACTTCTTGGGGAGCCTGGGTGGCTCAGTCAGTTGAGCGTCTGCCTTTGGCTCAGGTCATGATCCAGGGGTTCAGGGGTCACTGGCATTGTGGGGCTCCCTGCTCAGTGGGGAGTCTGCTTCTCCCTCTTCTCCTGCCCCTCCCCCTTCTCATGCTCTCTCTAGCTCTCACTCGCTCTTCATCTCTCAAATAAATTAATAAAATATATAAAAGAGTGGCTTCTTTCCTGACCTTGTTCTAGGAAGGGTTAGGTATCTTACTCCCTGAAAATCTTTAGGTTTAACCACACAGGCCCCTGTCTTTGGCAGAAGAGAGAGAAGAAACTGCCATTGGCTATGCCACACGGCTCTCGAATCCACTTCTATGCACACACCCAGCAAATATCATTCTCTCCACTGACCATGGGCAGGGGAAAGGGTCACAGAATGCTCCTGAGCCTGTGCAGGGCTCTGTTTAATTAATCCAGCGATTTATCTGGAAAAACTAGTTTATGTACAATGGCAATAGCAGATTTTCTATAAGGAAGGGATTTAAGGTAGCATTCTAGTTGAAAAGATGGGATGTTTCAGTGGCTAAGGGTATGCTTACATAAGACAGAAAAATCTCAACCGTTCCTACAGAAGACTGAAATGGTTGATGTGGATTATAGGAAAATGGAGGCCCACCCCCCACCACCACTATTGCACCGCTGTCAGGTGGGGCTTTTTGCACTGCAGACATTCTCTGTTCCTTCTTCATCGCCCAGTGCTCCCACCTCTGCTTCCTCGGGCAACATTGCACGGCTATGCCTATGGATCCCAGCTCCGTTAGAAGTGCCCACCAATGGCCATCTCCTGGGCCCTGGCCCAGCAGAAAAATCACAGGCAGTGTGATGGTTACCTTGATGGCAACTGTGTGGGAAAAAACAGCAGACAAACAAACAAACAAACAAACAGAAAGGGGCTGGTTCTCCCATTTGTGTCCTCCGCAGCTGAAATCGGAAGAACAGACCCTGTAGGAATAGTGGGAATAGGGTTCAGTACAGAGACTTGACACATTTTGGAGGGGCCAGGCCTTCTGACCCAAGGCAGACAAGCCTCAGTTCTCAGAGTACTGGGTGGCAGGCTCCTGCCTTGGTGGGGGCTAGGTGGACAGAAGAACATGGGGTCCTGGACCAGACATGTCAATGGCTCAGAGCTGGCAGGGATTTTGGTGATTGGCCAGAACGGTAAATCTTGGCACGATGCTACTGTATCCTCTTCTCGTGCCCAGGGCAGACCATCTGATGCTTGCCGAGTTCCTCTGTAGATCACTGGTCAATTCCAAGAGAGGATCTTCTAGGTCAGCTAGTACCTTATCAGTAGAGCTCTTTGGCCAAGCGAGCTATCTCCATGATTACTGACCAGGCTACAGAGGGACCAACCCCTCGTCCAATCAGCTGAGATTCAAGGTCAAGTTGGTTGAAGTACAGTGATCAGGTATAAGAAAACTTTGCCTTCTCTTTCCTTCAGAGGGGAGCCGTAAGTGGGTGGCCCTTAGAGTGTAACGTCCACTTACACTGACAGTGAGACCGACAAGCTGTGTGTCTGTGAATAGTTACATAACCTCTCTCTCCCCCACTTTGCTCATTTGGAAGAAGGTGGTAATGCCAACACCTGCCTCCAAGGGCGTTTGTGAGACTAAATGCCATAAGGCAGACAAATTACTTGGCACCCAGTAAGGGCTCAATAACGAGTAGCTATTGCCATCACCTTAACACCATTTCTCAAAGTCCCAGCAGGGCAGTTTTATCTGGCTGCTTCTTCTATGGGGTTCAGTTCCTTTCATGTAAGGGACATTTTTCATCAGAGTCCTTCAGGCTTCTGCTGGATAGACTCAGGGACTCATGTGTGTGAGGACCTGGGGGTCCACCTTTTCAACTGCCAGCCAGTTGCCTTCGAGAGTCTGGGAGCTTCAAGTTTCAAGGTGCTTCTTACCCCCAGCAAAGTCCTTCTAATTCTAACTTTGCCTTTAAATCACATCCTATGGAAGCATTCATCCACTGATTGTCTTATCAGCCTGCATCTGCTCCTGTGCTGGAAAATCAGGGCAAAGCAGAAGAACGTTCAGGGTCAGAGCTTGTAGGAGAAATTAGGTCAACCCCCTACCATCTTCCACCTGCCAGACTGGGACACAGGCGAGGTGTCTTTCTGGTTTCATTCCCATTTGCTTTTATCTTCATTGTCCATCTTTACAGGGCCCGTTGATTTAGCGATTTTGGGCTCACTGAATATTTGGTATATTTAACAATGCACAATCGAAGGGTTTTATGTGGCAGTGACCCAGTGAGCCAATAGGTTGGTCCAAACAATGATACAGGTACCCTCCACTTTTCAAAAGCTCTCATTCTGCCACTTCACTTTTTTTTTTTTAAGATTTTTTTTTTTTAATTTATGTGACAGAGAGACAGCCAGTGAGAGAGGGAACACAAGCAGGGGGAGTGGGAGAGGGAGAAGCAGGCTCCCAGTGGAGGAGCCCCATGTGGGACTCGATTCCGGAACGCTGGGATCACGCCCTGAGCCGAAGGCAGACGCTTAACGGCTGCGCTACCCAGGCGCCCCTGCCACTTCACTTTTACAAGGGATCTGCATGAAGACTTGTCTTCACTGACCAAAAGAAATCCAAGCAGGATTTTTGCTTTTACAAAGAACGCCAAGAGCGAAAACCGCACGCAGCGTTTGTCTTGCGGCGAGCAGTTACGGAGTCAGCCACATCGCCAGCAGCACCGGTGGCCCTGCCAACCTCGTTTCCCAGAATGACACTCAGCATCTCAGCATGAAGCCTCCAGAGCTCTGAGCTGTGTCCCCGAGCACCTGGGCCTTATCTCCATTTATTTTGTGCATCCGTTAGCAAGATGTGTCCTAAGGTATCAAAAAAGCCTGAGAGAGATTATTTTGTGGGTCTGGGAATGCTCGAAAATTTTCCCAGGTAAATTAATAGTAAGGTTACTTTGCTGTATGCTCTTTCAGCTTATTAAAACTTTCAAAGGAGGGGCGCCTGGGTGGCGCAGTCGTTAAAGCGTCTGCCTTCCGCTCAGGGCGTGGTCCCGGCGTACTGGCATCGAGTCCCACATCGGGCTCCTCCGCTGGGAGCCTGCTTCTTCCTCTCCCACTCCCCCTGCTGTGTTCCCTCTCTCGCTGGCTGTCTCTCTCTGTCAAATAAATAAATAAAATCTTTAAAAAAAAAAAAAAAAACTTTCAAAGGAATGCTCTGTTTTCAGATAGTGGGGGAACCTGTATTGATATTCCGGGACCATCCAGAATGTACACACAGCTATGAGATCTTTATGGGAGAATCTAGTGCAGTGATTCCCCCCCCTTTTTTTTCTTAAAAAAAAAAAAACCCAGAAAAACAAAACAGAGTAGCCCAGTATGTTGAATTAGAGCAACTTGGAAGCCACAGAGTCAGGCCCGCAATTTTTTTTTTCAAGTTTTGCAATTGCTGGATAGTTCTGTGGCTTTGTGCCCTGGCCTTTGTGCTCTATGACCTTTACTCATTACCTCAGACCATTTACACTGCTTTAGTTTCTGGTTTGAAACCAGCTCTGCTCTCTTACAGAGGGATTAAAAAGCTATGGAAATCAATCCTTCCCAGTGGACTTAAAAGATGGTTAAATTTGATAGGAAATCCATTTGCAGTTCTGTGCACACTCCAAGATAGCCACGGCACAATGCAGTCTTCCCTTGGAGAACAGAAGCTTGGGCTTGGGAAGCACTTAGATCCCCTCCCCCACAGCCCACTCCCGTTCTGGTTCTGCCCTTAATTCCCTGTGCAACCTTGGCCAAATGGCTCCACTTCTCTGCCCATTCATTTCCACCAAGCTTGTGGATGAGGTTGTGATGAGGACAGAGGAGAGGCAGTCAAAAATGTTTTGAAAATTAGATGTTGTATATTCAAGTATATAGTTGCAATTACACACACACACACACACACATACACACACGTGTGTGTGTGTGCAAATGTGTGTGTGTGTATATATATACTTTCTTGGTGTCCAGCAGAGTCTGACAGATGGGTGGGTGGGTGAAGCTCCTGAGAAGTGAAGTGGGTGGGTGAAGTTGTGAGTGCATTGTCAACACTCTAAGGTCACATGCAAGGTCCTGTCACAGACAGCCATTTCTAATAGCGAGGCTGGCCTGGTGGCTGGTAGTGTTTCTAGCTGGAGGAAAGGCTGCCAGTTAGACTGCTGTGCTGATTACATTTCACTGGCTGTGCTGGACCTTGCGTGGTGGCCCTGAGCCTGTGGCTTGCAGGACTGGGGGGAGGCTGAAACATTTCTTCAGGCTCTTATCAGCCTCTACCATTTTTCCTACCTTCATCCTCCTTTTTAATTTTTCTTTTTTACTAGAGAAGTAATACTTGCTCATTGCAGATTATCTAGAAAATTTAGAAAATATGAAAGAAACAGAAAAATGCAGATTTCCATCCCCTTGAGGCAACCCCTGTTAAGACTGTGACCTATTTCCTTTCTTTCATTGTTGTTACTGTTTTTTTAACCACGCATCCCAAAAACATCATTGAGAGCCTATGGTTTAGGACATTTTGGTATCTTGCCCACCTCCGTTTCTGACTGCAGCATAATAGGACCTCGATGATCTCTAGGGATGGATCTCAGGAGCTTCCCGAATCCCCGTATTTGCTAACACTGGTGTAGAATATCATTTATCCAATAAAACCTCTCTCCCCATTTCCCCTGCAGTTGATTCTCTGTTCAGGGTTCCTTCCACTACCTTCCAGAACTAGTACGTCTATGACACTAATACCGCATTGCACTGTGTCCTGTTGACTGAGCCTGTTGACAGCTAGCTACGGAACTGGATCCCATAATCCAATTCTCTACTACTTGAAACTCAAATTCACAAGAGCAGAAAGAACAAGTGACTCCATGTCTTGGGCTCTCAGGATCACTTGTGAATAGTTTAAACCTCAAATATTCAACTGGGGCTGCCAAGCGTGTCCTCATCCCTGCACCACTGAGGAAGAAGGGCCGTTCAAGATTCTGTTTCTCATCCGTCTTTCTTGACCTTCTCCCAGGTGGAGTTTGGAGACTCGGAGCCTTGGAGCATTGGAGAATCACCTCAGTTAGCCTCATTGCCGTCCAGGAGGGGTGACCCACAGCAAAAGTCTTTTATTTTCCAGCTGGTGAAAGGGATTGAGGTGGGGATAAAGCAACATGACCGTAAGCTGCCCCTCGCCCCTGGCCAGAATCTCTCATCTGGCCCAGTACAGGTTTCCTATCAAATGGCCACTGGAAAAATGCAAATGTCGACCTCTCCCCTCTGCACTTGAGCTTATCCTGAGTGGAATCAGAATTCTCTCGTCCACATAACCCAAGCCTATGACTTCATGCCAGGGCCTCCTTTTGTGAACGCACTGAAACCATTAACCTACCCTGCAATCCCTGTTTTTCTACACTTGTGATTTCAACGGAGCTGATAGTGCCATTCCCCATGGAGCCAGAACCATTGTCCCAGGCCTTTTGGAACCCATATTGAGTAACTTCGAGGTGGCCCGTTAGAGGTGGCTTACACATCGCAAGTGAGAGACTGACAAGAAAGTAGCTTTAGGAAAAAAGAATAAAACCAACCAGTGAGTTGTGAAGCTGATCTGGGCACAGGTCTCGGCTGTCTCAGCACCACAAAAGGGCTGCGGCCCTCCGCCACTCTTCCTTTGATGGCAGCCTGCTGGTCTCATCAAAGGGAGGGAGAGAGCTCCACGCTTCAGAAGAAGAGGTTCTAGGGATGCCCAGATCTTGTAAAATCTTTCCGCAGCCTAGTGTCAGTCACCCTTTTGCTCACATATGTTTCATGGCTCCTCATGATTTCCAGGATAAAATCAAATCTCTGGGTATCCATACTTCAATGGGTCCCTCAATGATCTCCCTTAATTTGTGCTTCCAGGTTTTATACCTTTTTCTCCACCCTATTTAGTAGATTCGCTGCGGTCTCTCCATTGTGTTCCATTGATTAACAAGTCCCAACTTTGCTCAAGCATTTCTACTCTGCTGGTAATGGCTCCCTGCCTCTTTCCTCACTTTCTTTTCAGGTCATTTCTCACTACTTTCCTAAAAATTGATGATTTTTTTAAAAAGATTTATTTATTTCAGAGAGAGAGAGGGAGTGAGAGCGAGTGGGGGGAGGGGTAGAGGGAGAGAATCTTCAAGCAGACCCCCGCTGAGCAGGGAGCCTACTGTGGGACTCAATCCCGCAACCCATGAGATCATGACCTGAGCCGAAACCAAGAGTTGGATGCTTAACCAACTGAGCCACCCAGGTTCCCCCCCACCCCCAACACATAACTATTTACAAAAGAGGGTTTCCTTAGATCAGAGGCTAGGAATAGGCAGGCCACAGGCTGATTCAACCAGCAGACAACATGACTTGTTTGGCCCGCAGAGATTTTTATGATTTTGAGGCAGTGTTTAAAAATTGGGAGATTTCACATAACCTTGGATGTTCACCTTTAATGTAAGCTGAAGAATAAGAAGCTCTGGCAATACGGTGCCCACATTTCTGCAAGGTGGTAGTGGTGGTTGCAGACTAGCTCTCGCATGCGGCTGACAGGTCACAAACCCTCCAGTTGCCTCGGTCCCTACCATTCATGGACAGTTTATATGTGTTTCCACCTGCTTCTGCTTCTCATACTCATATTCCAACTGGACTCTGTAGGCATCTACGTTTGCAACTCCTGCCTTAAGGAAAACAACAATCTAAAAATAATAAATAATGATACACGTAGAGTCTTCTAAAGCACGATTAAGACAAAAGAAAACGCTGCCTAGAACATGACATTGCAGAGTGGGAGGGGATAGCTGGGTTGTGATCTTCTGGGGAAAACCTAAATCTCCCCATCCTGGTCCGACTCGTCAGCACTTACATGGGCAGGCAGGGAGGGACAGGGCAGGGGACATGGAAGGCGGAGAAGACTCAGGGGTGGGACCCAGGTTTTCACTCTGAAATTAGGAGAATGGAGTTTCCATTGATGGAGGGAAGACCGTGAGAAAAATACACTGCAAGGAAAATTTAGAGCTTGATTTTGAGCCTGTTCGATTTGATGTCCCTGTTAGACATCTTTAATGAGTTGAATGGTGTCCCCCCCAAAAGATCTATTGATGTGCTAACACCCAGTACTTCAGAATGTAACGTTATTTGGAGATAAGATATAATTAGTTAAGATAAGGTCATACTGGAGCAGTGTGGACCCTTAAACCAGTATGACTGGGATCCTTATCATAGAAGAGGATGAAACAGGGAGAAGATGGCCCTGTCAGGACAGAGGCAGAGACTACTGGAGTGCTGCATCTATAAACCAGGGAACCCTAAGGATTGCCAGCAGAGACTCAAAGAGGGGAGCCTGAAGGAACATGAACGGTTTAGAGAGGGATGAATAAAGGGAGTATTTTCCCAGGGGTGGGCGGGGTGTAGGAAAACTTCAGGAAATAGTGCAGGACCCTGAGATTAGTAACTGTGGGGACTGAGGAGCGTGAGAGAAAGCACAGGTAAGGGAACTTGGGGACAAAGAGGGCTGAGGATGGGTTCACCTGACAGGGGAAAGAAACACCTAGCTGACAGGGGCACTGGGGTGGGATGGAGGGGACAGGCAGAAGGGAGGATTACGTATCCCAACTTTATTCTCTTCCCTCCAGTCTCCTGCCTGTCTCTCCATTGGAGAAGCCAAGGGAAAACCAGGGGACAAAGGACCTCGTTGAAGTACTTCACAGAGGTCACCCACCTGGGGCAGAGAACAGGATGGAAATGAGATCAGGACAAACAGATTTCCAGCTCCTCCATCTAACACATGTAGAAACTGACCTCAAGAGAGGTGAAGTGATTTGCCCAATGTCACACGGCTAGAAGTGTCAGCCTGAGTGGCTCCCAAGATTGGACTCAACCGCTCCATAGTGGGGCCTCCCCGGATGGCTCCCAGGTCTCTGGGACACAGGGAATGCCTTTCTAACTGTGGGAGCCAGACACGGAGAGAAGCTGGGGGAGGAGAGAGATCTCTGTTTGAGTCCATCTTAAAACTGATGTAATAATAAAGATGACAAAGGTGCTAGCCGGACTCACTCGGTGGGACCACCACTGCAGGTGAGCCAAGCAGGACAGACAAGGTTTGCCCAGCCCGGAGAGAGAACTAATGGAGGGTCCGAGGTCCCACAGTCTGCTGTAACATGGGAAAAGTTACTTCCGTAAGGGAAGCATTGGGAATTCGTTGAAAGTGACTGTTATACCATCTACTGGAGGATAAGAGATGATGATCGAAGGCCTCTTGGTCAAAAGAAAAATGGAATTAGAAAGGAAGAAACTGGGCAAGGTGCTCCCTTGTCTTTCTATCACTCTTGGCAAGAGCAGGCATGGCCTATAGGCTTTGTCTCCTGTGCCAGCTCTGACCGGTAGCTAGTGGCTATCAGTCTAGAAAGCTGTGTTGAGAAAGGTTTTCAGATCAGTGCATCACCCTTTGGATAAAATGCTGTGCTTGATCAGCGATGCCTGCTATGAGCGTCGAATTGGCAGTAAGAAAACGCGTGATAGACAGCTGCACCCTCGGGTGAACGTATGTGCTTGTCAGCAAGCATTTCGTGATCTCTACAGAGACCAGGACATTTTGGTCTATAATGTGATGATAGTTACTCTGTATTTTTGGGAATTTTTTCTTTTTGTTTTTCCTTAGTTTTTTGTTGTTTTCTTTTTAAGTGAAAATGCTGCTTGTTTTAGCTGTGCTGAAAGGACTAAAGAGAATCCTTTTCTGACTCTCTCGGGCCGTGTGTTAAAAGGGGAAGATGATCCTGGAGCTGGGGGTGCGGCTGACACAGGAATTGGGAACCTGGGCTAGGATCAGGATTGCTTGTGTTGCGAAGACCTTCTTTCTCGCTCTTGCTCAAGCTGGGTGGTATCTGGTTTTCCCTTCAGGGAAAATGTCCCTTCTTATATGTCCCATCCAACCAGTGTCAGCCAATAGTTTGTCCTCATTTGGGGGGGATCTCATGCCTTCACTTCCCTCTGCTTCCTCTCCCCATCCCATCTTCATGAGAGTTCAAACCCAAAGGCTCCAGTCCTTGATGTCTCAGAGACAAACCTGGCTGAGAGGCCTGGACAATGGGCCTCAATCGCAGGCTGGAGGTACATTAGGCTGTGACTTGGCAGAATGTAACCAGCTAAGGGGTGTGACAGCCTTCAAAAGGCCTCAGGACACATCTTCTCAGTCATTCTCCCCGGTCATCACCTCATTGATGATTTTGTCCACATGACATCCTCAGAGAGCACAGGGGAGAGGGCATGGCGGCGGGGGGCAGGGGGGGGGAGAAGTAAGGGGCTAAGGGGCAGGGCTTGCTGATCCCTAGCAGTGTCGCTGGAGAAGGAGGTTTTATGTATCAACACAGGTTGGGGAACTTTCCCTCCCAACTTAGGTAGGTTCAGAAGGAGCGGGGTAGGGGATATGGGAAAGCCTGCTTACTTTGGAAGAGCCCCTCTAGCCTCTACCCAGCATGCTCGCGGTACGATTGGCGGGACTCCACTAGCCTTGCTTCTTAATTTCTCACTCCCCCTCTCTTTCTGTTTCTGTTGGGAGCCTAAATTTCTACCTTAGAGCCATTGCTTAGCCATAACTCCAGTTATTTATTTTAAAGGGTTACTAACCCTTCGAAAGACATTAGAGTCCATGGAGTAGGTATTCTGTTCACATGCTGTGGGCACAACACTGATGCAGGACGGCCTCCAGCTGATTCGAGTCCTTCCCTTGGGTTTCAGTTACCTCATCTGTGCAATGGGAGAACAGGATTCAGCAAGCCTGACCTCGCGTTCCTTTCTCTCTGTGTAGAATTAATTCTAAAGCCCTCCCACTCAGGGCAACTAGGGGAAATCCAGATACCTTCCTCTTTTCTCGCTGTCCTCCAGCTTCCAGTACTTTCCACAGCTAAAGGTCAATGAGAGAATCACATGCAGTCCCTTGAAGGGGAAAAATGTCACAGAAAGTCACCATGCTGTCCAAGTGGGTGGTGAATGTGAATGTTTGGGGACAGGAGGCAGATGTTTGAGATCCGAGGTGGGGGCTTGGGGAAGTGATACGGAGCAAGGCTGCAGGAGGCACTGTAGAGACTCTAAGCCCGAAATACTCATGTGTCCCCCTCTCCTACTTGTCATTCAAACTACAAATACTACATGGCAAAAAAAAATTGTCAAGAATCCAATGTAGTTTTGCATTTTTAGTGCTCTTTTGGAAATACAGAATAACAAATTCTTTAAAAACCCTCACTCTCTCTGAGGGTGGTGGGGGCGTGGGGAATGCTGGTGCTTTGCGGAGGTCGTTGTCACAGCCCTGGCCTTGTCCACAATTGGTGAGGAGTCACCTCCCTTTCCCGGTCCCCATGTCCATGTTTGACCTGGTGCAAGTCATGCTCCTGGAGCAAGACTCAGGTGTCTCGTTTGAAAAACAAGACGTTTGGCGGGAAGGGTCTCTAAAGCTACTTCACGGAGTCAATGTTTGATGACTTCACAAATAGGGTGGGAGCTTTGGCTTGTTTTGAAACGTTGATCTGTCCATAAATCAGTGCTATAACAAACAGCAAGCTGAAACCATCAAACGACAAATACAAAGCACACAAAACAAACTATAGAAATGATCCCTGAAAGTATTGTCTCAAGCAGAGAAAGACAATTATATGTGGAACATTAGGAATAGCATGGAGGACATTAGGAGAAGGGAGGGAAAACTGAAGGCCGGGGGATCAGAGGGAGTTATAAACCATGAGAGACTATGGACTCCAGGAAACAGAGGGTTTCGGGGGTGGGGGTGTGGGGGGATGGGTTAGCCCCATGATGGGTATTAAGGAGGGCATGTATTGCATGGAGCACTGGGTGTTATACACAAACAATGAATCATGGAACACTGCATCAAAAACTGAGTATGTACTGTATGGTGACTATAATCAAAAAATAAATTAATTAAAAAATTAAATTACATTAAATTAAAAGGAAAAAAAACACAAAACACACAAAACAACTGTGGTGTTTTGCATGGCAAATCAGTTTCTCTGCAAGCCTAAAGTATCCATTCTGTTCAGGTTTGGTAGACTGAGGACAGGAAGTGTGGGTTGTCTTTTTTTTCCTCCTGCAAATGGGGGAGGGGGTGTGTGTGAGAACTTACGGAACATTCCATTCTGGTATCATCTGGCTCCTGTCCTAATGTCATTAGAGGGATCTTGTAACAGTCAAAGCATTGTTCCAAGAGACTTTTTGTCACTTTCTTCTGCCTTCCAAAAAAGTCCTCTTTTACTCTCCAAAGGTGGTAGTAGAGAGGAAGGGTCCTGAGGGAGACATTGACTGGCTTGTTCCCTTGTCCCCCTTCAGCCAACCCCTCTTCCCTCATTCTCGAGGCCAAAATGGAGAAAAGTCTGCATTGGCTTCAGGCAGAAAAGCTCTTTTCAGAGGTGAGTGAGAGGGCAGGCGAGGTTCTTGGTAGAACTGGCCATTTCCCAACTTCTGAGACAGCCTCCTCTGTTGGAAGAAAATCTGAGAAACTGGAAGCAAGAAAAATGGTATGTTTATCAGGTTTGTAGAAGCATTAGAGAGGTGGGCGTGGTGGAGAAGTTGAGGCGATGAACCAGAGCCTCCTCTTGGCTGATTTTAGAACCTCCTATAATTCTGGTTGCTTCTACATTCCCAGGTAGGTCCGGAGTGATTGGCAAAAGCAGGGTGTTGATGAGTTGGTTCAGCAACAGGTGTGTGGTCTTGTGGGACCATTCGTTGGCTGTTGAGAGTGATGCCTTATCATTTCTTATGGATGATACTGTCCTGAGGCACCCGGACAAACCCCTGGCGGCCTAGGGGAAGCTGGTGCCCTCTCTGAGATGGTGAATCTCTTCATTTCTCTTACGAGTTAGAAATAAAATGAATTAAACCTTCTTTTTTCTGAAATGCAGACTATGGCTGGGTAGTTCTGAAGACCTTCGAGAAGGCATAGGTTGTACTGGGTGCCTGCTGGCGCCTAGCCTCACGTACCTGGCCAGGGGCTCCTTGCCCCACTGGGACCCTCTGCAAGGACTTCATCCTGGATCTCAGCTGGAGGGACCAGGTTGCCCCGTGGGTCTGTGACTGGCCAGGCCGGGCTCAAGAAGGGCAGAAAATTCACTCGTATCATCAGTATCTGGTCTTCAGGGGAGGGGCTGATTATCAAATCTGGCCTGAAGTGTCCAGTGAAATCCTTTGCCAAGTCCCAATCAGTAAATAAAATTCGGGTGAGGTTCCCGGCATGATCTGAAGAGAAAGCCATTCCTGGAATGTTGCCTGGATTCATCTCTACCTTCTAGAATAAGTCTCCATCCCTTGTCAAGGGCATCAATGGTTCCAACTGCAAAAATCCACTAAAGACACTTGTAAGTGTTACTGGTTGTGGAACATTGAAGTACTTAGCTGACATCATCTTACAAATTTTTCAAAGTGATCTGGTGGAGTAGGACTTCCATTATCCCTGTTTCTCAGATGAGGGACCTAAGGCTTAAGAGGTTAGGCTGGTGGATAGTAGAGCTAGGATTATGGGCTCAGATAAGCCTGGCTTCAAAGCCTCTGCTTTCACCACTGTTATATCTTCCCTAGTGATGGAATGGGTTAAATGGAATATGTGGTTGGAAGGGACCTTCTAGACCAGTGGGCCCAACAGTGTCCTTTCACTGAGAAAGAAACTGAGACTCAGATTTCGTAGTGGTTAAGAGACCACCTGGGTCTATGATCTGGCTATATCTCTTACTAGCTCTGTGACTTTGGGCAAATTACTTATTTCTCTCTGCCACTATTTCCTCATCTGTAAAATGGGGATGATAGCAATCCCCACCTCATGGCATTATTGTGAAATTTAAATGAAATAATCATCAGAAAGCATTTAACACAATAAAAATTAGCTATTTTTGCTGTTATTGTTTGTAATAGTGAAAAGTTAGAAATAAACTTTTAATAATACTGCTCAGTAAATCATATATGCATAGGTACATATATTTAAACATTTACATAGCTGTGCAATTGATATATTTTTGTCTGTGCAAACTAGATATATTTTGTCTGACTTACACACATGGTCCCCAACTGCTCTGGTTTGACTTATGATTTTTTGACTTCACAATGCTGTGAAAGTAAGATGCATGCAGTAGAAACTGTACTTCGAATTTTGAATTTTGATCTTTTCCCGGGCTAGTGATACCCCGTATGCTCCTCTCTTGTGATGCTGGGCAGTGGCAACAGCCACAGCTCCCGGTCAGCCACGTGACCATGAGCGTAAGCAACCCCCACACTTACAACCTTTCTGGTCTTCACTCTCAGGGCAGTCTTCAGTAAGTTACACGGGACATTTAACACTTCATTATAAAATAGACTTTGCATTAGATGGTTTTGCCCAACTGTTGCCTAATGTAAGTGTTCTGAGCACATTCAAGAGAGGCTAGGCTAAGCTATGAGCTTTGGTAGTTTCGATGTATTAAATTTATTTCAATTTATGATATTTTCAACTTGCAATGGGTTTATCAAGATGTGACCCCATTGTAAATGGAAGAAGATCTGTATGTGTATTAAATATTATATATATTTATTATATATTATAATATATATTATATTATATATATTATATATATTATATATATTATATATATTATATATATATTATATATATTATATATATATTATATATATAAAATACAATGCGATGAATACAATGAAACTAACAGAAACCATAATTTCACAGAATAATTACATGGGAAAATCCTTATAATTTAATGTGAAAAATAGATTGTGAAACATTGTTCGTAGTATGATTCCAAATTTAAATAACACACACACACTTCTATGAAAAAGTATACAAAAATGCTAAGAGCTATTCAGTTATTATCTCTGGGAGAGTAGATTTCGTGAGATGAGTGTTTTTGTGTTCCCTCAAGATTCCTATGTTGAAATCCTAACACTCCTCCCCGCCATCCCCACCCTGCGTGATGGTATTAGGAGATGAGGCCTTTGGGAGGAGATTGGGTCATGAGGGTGGCTAGGGAGCCCTAGTGAATGGGATTGGTGCCCAGAGAGCTCTCTCTCCCTTCCGTTGTTGGCGACATAGCAAGAAGATGGCCATCTGTGAACCAGGAAGTGGCTCATCACTTGTCATCGTATCTGCTGGCACCTTGATCTTGGACTTCCCAGCCTCTAGAACTGTTAGAAAAAAATTCTGTCATTCATAACCCACCCCAGCTCTGGTGTTCTGTTATCGCAGCCCCAGCTGTCTAAGACAGGAATTGTGGGTAATTTTTACTTCTGGCTTATACTTTCCTGCATTTCCTAAATTTTATATGATAAAATGAATTGGTTTCAAAATGTAAGTGGTGCCCAGAAATGATAAAAATTTTGTCCTTCTTGATTTTTAGTTGATTTGTGAGATTTCTTTTCGTGGGAGCAGTTATAGCTTCGGGGTTTCATTTCGCACACAGTAAGAATGGCTGGCGCAGCCCCTACCTGCCTTTAACATCTTAAGGGCACCTGCCTCAGCCCCTGCCATGTCCACGAGTGACACAAAATTGAAATATTCCCCCAGAATCATGCCAGCCCCACAGGCTGACACCAGGGAGCGCTTGGTTCATTGGCTGTCCCTGGCTTGCTTGGTTTGAAGCTAATTCTTTTCAAGGTAAACTCGAATTTTCTCCCCCAGTTTTACATTTTAATTAATTTGTTTTTGCCAAGCCGTGACCGTCTGAGGCAGGTTTGGAGCTGACACAAATACACAACCAGGTGAAATTTTAGGGAGATCATCCTGTTCCAAGTTTCTCAAACTCTTCTCCCTCAGGGTAGAGGATGTGACTAGGTTATGCCCACTCCCCCATCTTCAAAATTCATAAAAGCCTTGTGACACCATCATATCTCTGTGTTTGTTTTAATAAAAGCAAAAATAAGTTTGACACTACCACTTCAAAAACTTAGCATGAAAAATAAAAATTAAATTGAAAAAATAAATTGGGAGAAAACTGGTATTTCAGGAAGATGAGCTGGCTCCTTCTGGGTCTGTGAGCATCTCAAGCTCCTGCCACATTCCTGCTAGGATACCAGTCCCTGAATTTGAGAAGCACTGACATTCCACCTAATTCTGCAGAGTGTGGAAGGCCTGGACAGGCCATCCCTTCAATTTTCCCTTGGTGGTTGCTAGAGGGATGAAAGCAGATCTTTCCTGTCCTTCAGAGAGAGGCAACTGCAAACAGGTTTTTCTTGATAATATTAGCCAATTCTTATGTTGCAAATCTTTGACGTATTATTTGACTAACAGGGTTTCTGTCTTTTTTTCTTCATCTTAATAAAGATTTCCTCCCAGGGTAGCTGGGAGCTGTGCTGAAGGCAGTTGGTGAGGGGAGCCAACATAGAGCCTTCCAATATAGATCTAATCTGATCCTTTCTTCCTGATGACTATGAACTTGAGGTCCAGAAGGGGAATTAGAAGGAGACAGACACTAAAATTACCATGGGCTGAGCACAGGGCTACATAGCCCTTTCTACCCACAACCCTGTGAAGAAATGGTATCATCTCTATTTTTCAGTTGGAGAAATAGAGGCTCAGTGAAGTTATTAAACATCCCAAAGTCACACAGCCCATAAGCAGAGTTAAGATTTGCTTTCCAATTGACCTGACAGTAAAGCCGGGGATCTTTCCAACTACACTACGGTCCTTGAGCTCAATATGCTTACGATCTGCCTGGAGATATGTCATAGGAATTGTAACACACATTCCAAAGTGCTCGAGTGTGGAAACAATTAAATTTTAAATTAATTAGGAGGAATTGCTGTTTCTCCCTTGCTTATATGTTTTCTTGGGTGGAAATGAAATGGGGCTATATATGGAGGTGTGTAGGGGCAAGGAGGGATGCGGGTGTGTGGTGTTATAAAGAGTGTTCTGGAATATGCTGTTAATATATGCATAGTGTTTATGAATTATTTTCCTTTTCCATATTTTACTTTTCCATACATTAAAAAACTTGTTTTTCTATGGGAAAATCAGCTGTCAATTGGTTGTGGCAGAATACAGTTTAAGAACTGCTACAAAGCACCTTGCTTTCAGGGACTTGGGCAAGGCCACGCTGACTGCGCAGTAACAATTTGAATCAGAATTCAGGTCTCCCAGTTTCTAGTCTAAAACTTGTGTAACATTACCACTTGTTAAGATTTGGCCTGTGGGGACACCTGGGCGGCTCAGTCAGTTAAGCATCTGCCTGCGGCTCAGGTCACGATCTCAGGGTTCTGGGATTGAGTCCCGCATCGGACTCCTTGCTCAGCAGGGAGCCTGCCTCTCCCTCTGCCTGCTGCTCCCCTGCTTTACTCTATCTCTGATAAATAAATAAATAAATAAATAAATAAATAAATAAATAAATAAATAAACAAACAAATAAATAAATAAAATCTTAAAAAAAAAAAAAAAAGGATTTGACCTGTGAGTGTTGATGTAAGGGGTACTCTGAGAGGAAGACTGACCAACCAGGAGGACTCCAGAGGCTTTCTCTAAGATCAGTGAAATATAGACCCAACCTTAAAAGTCTGCACCCTGAGTACCCCTTTTCCTTAATTCCTAATCCATATAGCAGATGGTTGTTGAAGAAGTGCTTGGTCAACACTCAGTAGATGGATGAGTGACCTCCTGTGTACTTAGGGTCTTCACCCACTCTGGGAATTTGATGAAAGCTACCCATCCTTGGGGCAGATAAATGAAATCCTCAAAAATATTTACATACATTTTAGGGGGTTATTGGACCTACTGAAGTCTGTCCATTGAGGTCATGGACCCCAGGTGAAGAGCCTTTGATCTAACAGTTCAACCTTGAATCAGACAGCTTCTGTTCCCAAGTCACTCATAACCTCATGGCTTACCCCTTAACCTTGAATTTCACAGCCCATTCCATTTAAGGATTGACAAGCATTTTCTGGTAATGACGTAAAATGAGTTTCTCATTACTATTTTTATGGCATCAGGAGGAAATTCATTTATTCTCAAGCTGGCTTTATGCTAGGTGCCATGGGGGACACAAAGACACGTCCCACACAGGCTCTGCCCTCGAGCAGGAAGTATATAGACAGATACCAAAATATAGCAATTTCAAAGTCCAGTGAGTGGGACAGCTGATGAAGATCAGGGCGTTTGGAGCAGGCAGGGGCGTGGTGGGCTCAGGTGGTGCTTAGGTGAGAGGAGGGGAAGCGGAAGCCAAATTCCTGCTGTTGGTTCCTGTGACAGAGACTCAGAGCAGGAGTCCGTGCAAAGTAGGGACTCAGATAATGCGGGCTGTTCAATCTCAGCCTGAGGGCCCAACATCCCGGATTACTAGAAATAATTTTAGAGTGTGGGGGGAGGGGCTGGGTGGGAACCTGGCTCCACACCCACTGCCTGGGTGTCCTCCCAGGCCAGTTCCTTCATTTCTCAGAGCCCCATAGGGCTGGAAAAATTAGTCCAGGAAAGTGAGAGTCAGCAGGGTGGATGGAATTTCCTCAACCAGGAGCTATTGAGAAGAATCTTTCGGAACCTGTTTGGGTGCTGGCGTGTCTTTACTTGGTTCCGGGGAAGCTAGAGCTTTGCTGGCATTTCGGGTTGGACCAGAGCAGTGACAGCTGCGTTGGGAGAGGCAGTCTCCTTAGAGTGTTTGAACGTACTAGCACAACGTACCAGCCAATGCAATTTTATTCAGCAAATATGTACTGTGTGCTTTCAAGGTAAACACAGCACACTTCTGGAGCCCTCTCCATAAAGGTGGAATGTTGAACAGGTAAATAAACAACTTCAATACAAGGCATGTAAGATAAGCACAGAGAGGAGAAATGGTGCAGGGAAATCACTCTTGTTCTGGTCAGGGATAACAAAACGCTTTGCTCATCTGGCACTCTAGATGGGTTTTCAAGAATGGGTAAGATTTTTTTAAGTCTTTTTTTTTTTCTTTTACTTAGAGAATGGGGGGAGGGACAGTGGGAAAGGGAGAGAGAGAGAATCTCAAGCAGACTCCCCGCTAAGTGTGGAGCCCAACTCGGGTCTCGATCTCACTACCCCGTGATCATGACCTGAGCAGAAACCAAGAGTCAGACGCTTCATCGCCTGAGCCACCCAGGTGCCCCTGAAGTCTTTTTACTGTTCTGATAATAAAAACAATGCATGTGTATTATAAAAATGTTGCAAATACATAAAATACAACCACCAGTAATTCCACACTCCGAGCTAATCACTATTCATATTTTGATGAGTTTTTCTTTTCCTTTCCTCTATCAATGCACACGGACACAGTATAAAATTTGGAGCAAACCATCACAGAGGTGCAAGGGTACATTAGTCTCGTGTCGCTGCTCTAACAGTTACCACCAACTTGGTGGGCAGAAATCTGGAGGTTAGAAATCCAAAACCAGGCTCCGTGGGGCATCAGCCAGCAGGGCTGCTGTTCATTCTGGAAGCTCTTGCCTCTGCCTTTTCCAGATTCCGAAGGCTGTCTGCAGCCCTGCTCATAGCGCTGCATCACTCTGATCTCTGCTTCATTGTCATGACTCTCCTATCACTTCTCTCCCTCTTATGACCTTTATATGATTACATTGGGCCCGCCTGGATAACTCAGGGCAAACTACCTCCCTAATCATATGATTAACTTCATCATACATGCAAGCTCCTTTCGCCACTACCATATTCACAAGTCTTGGGGATTAAGACACAGACTTCTTTGGAGGCCATTTTTCTCTCTACAGCGGGGGTTACGGTGTGAGTGATCTATTTTATCAGGCATATTGGTGCTTGTCGAGAGGTTATATCGTATAAGTCTGCGGTGGTGGGTCTGGCCTGATGTGCAAGTCTTGAGTAGCTTCTGCAGGAAAGAGTGATATTACTGATGATCAGAAGATCATTGTCTCACAAGTCTCTGTCTCACCTCTCATGGTGTGGCCTTGGAAAATTCATCTAATCTTCCTTTGGCTTCCATTTGCTGCTCATTCGGACTTTCATCAGCGATTTCTGTAGGCTACCAGCCCTGGGGCCTATGAGGTTCCTGCAGGTTAATGAGTCTACATGCATGAATCACGGGGCAGCTCCCAGTCGGTGCTATTTGGGAAGCACTTGGTGATGCTGTACTGATGAAGAAAACATGCTGTTCGTTGAAAAGTGTTAACTGAAGTCACAGCCGCTACTCCTCGGTCCACAGACCCTGCCAATAGAAAACTACTCATGCATGGGGAGACAGGGAAGTTATCCTTAAATGGGGTTTGGAGCCCCTTGGGTGGATGGATCTTCCCAGCATAAAAATTCTTATTGAATTGAGGAAGAATGGGGAGAGTGTTTTGTTGGTCGGTTGGTTGGTTGGTTTTGGTTTTGGTTTTCCTTTTTTTCAGGAGAGACATGGGTGAAGCTGTGTTCTGGGAAGGCTGCTCCGGAGGTAGTGGGGGGCGGTGCTCCTCAGACTTGGAGACTGACTGGGTCATTGCTCTTGTCCCAGGAGTCTGTAGCCCCAGCTCCCTCATTTTCCTTGTCTTTGATGAAGACTCACCCCCTCCTTGGAGCCTTTCCTGGCCTCCCCAACACCACGCCTGATCCCCTCTCACACGCCACTCGCTCCACGTGTCTCCTTCCCACACGTGGGTGTTCTCCCGAGTGCATGTCACTACTGACATTGATGTCCTTCTTACCTGACCCTCTCCCCCACCCCAGGATCAGCTGCACGTGAACAAACTTTGTTAACTTTGCTATTATAGTCCCACCACACAGAACACTTTATTTTTAAAAATTAATTAATTAAATTTTTCTTCAAGTGCGATTAACATAGTGTTATATTAGTTTCAGGTGTTATGATATAATGATTCAACAATCCTCTCTCTTTCTCAGTGCTCATCATGGTAAGTGTGCTCTTAACTGCCTTTACCTATCTCATCCCACCCGCCTCCCCTCTGGTCACAATCAGTTTCTTCTCTGGATTTAAGAGTGGGGTGTTTTTTTTTTTTTTTTGCCTCTTTTTTCCTTTGTTTGTTTACTTGTTTTATTTCTTAAATTCCACATATGAGTGAAATTGTATAGTATTTGTCTTCCTGACTGACTTTTTTCGCTTATCATTATACCCAGCATCCAGAACATTTTAGAAGGTGTTTCGTAAGTAATTGTTGGATGAATGAACGAACAAATGAATGAATGAATGGAGATGTGGGGGTTGGGGGGGCCTATATTGTCCAGCTCATCCTATTCACTGTCTTCCAGGCCCAGCCCCTAGGGGTTTCCCATCTTGGGCCCCAACCTCTGAGACTCCCATTTCCCCTCCCCCACCCTGTTTCCTGCCCACAGATCTCCAGATTTCTCTCACTTTTGCATAGCAATTCAACTCCTTGAATCTGAATGCCCCTCATGAGGATGCCAGCCAAGGGGAGCCTAGAGTTCAAGAGAAGATAAACTTTAAAAATCTTTTTTTCCTGTTCCGCCTAGAGTGCTTAGCAGAGGCCTCAGCAGAACTATGTATAGGTAACAGGTGCACGGTGCAGATGGCAGTGTCTGCACACAGTAGGAGCTCAAGTATCTGCACACAGTAGGTGCACAGGTGAATGCTGAGATTCAGAGGTGGCACTTGACCTCACAGCTCCAGTCAGGAGTGAGATGCTCTTCAAATGTGTTTCAGAATCTGAGCACACCCCACTATACCTTCTTTTAGTTACTAAAAGCTAGTCGGGGAAGGGAGACATAGCGTCGGGAGGAACTGGGGTACACACAGATGTGGTGGACCCCTGGCCAGCCCTCTATCAGTCCAGGCCAAGCCCTGACGTTTGCCTCTAACCGGGAAGGGGCCGACACGGCACTCAGAGGGTGTTTAAATATGCTACGGTGGGCAGCGGCCTAACTTAAGATGCTGGATTTGTTCAGGGACTGAGGGGTCTAATACATAGGGACTATTCGGCTCTAACTCTCTGGTCACCTCCAACTTGCTGTGCGACCTTGAATAACATTCCCAGCCTCTCTGAGCCTTCGGATTATCCTCTGCAAAGACGGGCCGCCAACAAAGGAGAATGTCAAGTGCTCTTCAGAGGTTGGGCTACGGTCCCACGCCATTACAAGAGAGAGGCTCTGGGTGGAGAAGCCTTTGTGGGCAGCTTGTCTGAGCCCCAAGGCAGAAATGCGGGACAGCTGCAGTCTGGTACGTCAAGTTCTCGGGGAAGACGCGGACGTCTTCTGGCAAAGCTTCAGGCATCGACTGCTTCCTGTGGGCATTTGGGGTCTGAATGCACCGCTCAGCTGAGCTTGTCAGGTTCATCTCTCCCGCGTCAGGAGGGGAACTGGGCACTCATGTGAGGAAGCAGGACTCTCTTCTTGGCTCCCTTCTCTAACCCCTTCTCAGATCACCAGTTTTGAGCAATTGCATATCCTAACTGCCTCCAAGCCACCCACCCATCTTCGTTCCCCTGGATCCCACCCTTGTGCAGCCCCTTGGGTTCCCGTGAGAGCCTCTAGCCTTCCCCTAAACCCAAGTTCTCCTCACGGCTCCCACCACCCGCCATGATAATCTCTCCTGCCCTTTATAACTCTGGCCACATGGAGTCTCTTGCCCCACGCTCTCCGCCTCCAGCCCTTTGCCCCCGCTGTTCTTGTGGCCAGAAACACCACCTTTGGCAGTTCCTCTCAGGTCTCTCCGAACTGGCCTTTAGGCCTCTCTGTTTGGGAGGCATTTCCTCCTGCCAATTTCCCTGACCCATGGTGTCTGGCTCGGGCTGAGATTTCTCCTCCTGTGCTGCCTCTGATTATCCGGAGGCATCTGCCTGGAAGGCTAGTTTGAGGTTTTTTGAGACCAAGGTGTGTGGGACAGACAGAGGTTCGAGATGTTTGCAGTGGGAGGAGTGAGCGTGTGCGGGGAGAGCTCAGCCATCCTGGCGCAACCCTTCCCCTCTACGAGGTCTGGCCCTTTCCTTCCCCACGGAAGCCCCTGACCGCTTCTGCCCCACGGACCTCGCCTTCCCCCAACACCTTTGTGTACAATCAGCGCCACACGACTTAGCCCTGATTTCTTCCATAATTGTGTTCGTTATTGTTTCTGATTCTGGTCCTAGACTGGAAGTTCCTAGAAAATAAGACACTTTTCATCAAAGCCTCTGTGTTCCCATCCAGCAGGACTGGACCGTAATTGCTGATGACCGGGCGGCTCGCAACCCTTCGGTCCTGCTCACCAGTAGCCTGACAACGGGCACCTGTCCTCCTCCCTGCAGCCTCCGAGAGCCCCTGCTTCGGCTGCTCTCGTCCTCCACCGCTGCCTCCCTGCCCACGCCTGAGCTTCTCGTGGCTCCTCCCTTCCTGTCATTCCAGTCTCCTCCCAAATTCAATTCCAACGTCACCTCCTGAAAGACCCTTTCGTCACTACCCACCCTCTTTCTTTGTGACTCTCCAGAACCTTACTCGGCTTCATACTCTTTATAGCGTGTGCCCACTTTCTGAAAGTCTTTATTGATGTGTTTCCTTTTTTCTTAATTTCTGTCTACCCTCCCCCTGTCCCCCAAATACGAGCTCCGTGAAGGCCATGTTTAATCTGTCTTGTTCTCACTATATCCTCAGGCTAGACACTCTTGCCAAGTAGATGGATGGGTGAATGAGTGAATGCCTAAGAAATGGGCTGTCTGTCTTTGAGGTTGATCCAGTAGGAGAACCCTTTTACCAGATTATTAATTTCCCAAGCCTCTGGGATTATGGCCTCTTGCTCTGCACACTCAGGAGACTTCTAGATGGCTTCTTGCTTTCTGGGAGAAAGCAGAGTGTTTACTAGAAAAAAGAAAGAAAAAAAAACCCACAAGGGAAGAGAATGGGTTGTAGGGTTGTATGTGGACTGGGCCACCTGAAAGGCAGAGGACCAATGGGCCATCTTTCTGTTCCCAGCTTGTCCAAGCTCCTGGGAAGAAAAGAGGCCATGAAAGGGCCCTTCCTGTGGCCATATTTGCTAGAAAACAACGAGCCATGTTTCCCAGCTGACTCACCAAGAAGGAACAAATACCCCTCTGTGGGTCTCTGAGCCTCGGACTTGAGAATCCCCTGAAGAATGTTAAGGGGGTTTAATGTTTCTCAGCAGAAAGTGCTTTAGGAGAAGGGAAATAGGGACAGAGGGAGGCATTTTCCTGTATCCTTTTTGGACCTAACAAAAAAGGCCTGTTCCTCAGGAGAATGTCTTGTTCTTTTTTTTTTTTTCTTTTTTTTTGGCTGCAATTTTCATGCTCAAAGCCTATTGTTCAGTGCGTCAGTGTATACCCAAGGGAGCCACTCCTCCAGGTGCAGGTGGAGAAGTGCCTGACCGTGGTTGCTGTGTGTTCCGAAGATTTCTTACTGGGATTGATTTGGAAAATACCCAAAAACAGAAGGAAAAAAATGAAAACAAGCTATATTTCCAGCACTCAGAGGCAACTCTCCAGGCTTTTGCTTCTCTCATATTTATATCACATTTCTCTTGTACGTGTGTATTTATAAAAATTGGGAACAGATCATATACTGCTTTTTCATTTGACAGCATATCATAAACAATCATGAATGTTCTTTAAGAAAACTTTTTTGTTTCCTGATTGCAAGATAATATTCTTTTGTTACAGAAAATTCAAAAATAAAATGAAATAAAAGCACAGAAAATAAATTTTTAAAAATCTATAATTTCATCATTCGGGGATAATCACTATAAAGTGTGTACCTAATTACTCATTAAAAACATATTCTTAAAAGCATAATTACATTTAAAAGCCTATTCTTAAAAAGATAAAAATGGGGCATGTTGTATATTCAGTGAGGTCAGGGACATCGTCTCTTATAATATGACTATTTAAAGTCAAGTATAGTTCATATATTATTGGTTCAGTAAACCTATTTAAACTACCCTCTCCATTGTGTTATTCTGCTGTGAAGCCTGGAAAGTGAAAAATACCCAGATTCCCTTGTAGCTAAGGGTGGCCATATGAATTGTTCTGGTCAATGAAATGAAGGCAGATATCCAAGGAAGGCTTCTCTTCCTGAATGAAAAATGATTAATTTAAAAAGAGAAGACTTAAGAAAGAAGAAGATTTCTGCCATTTATACTTCCCTCTTTTTCTTTTTAGAATGGGAATATGATGTCTGGGGTGCAGCAACCATTTTGAAAACATGAGGACAAAATCTGCAAAGGGCAGTATAGCAGGGAAATAGTAGAAGCTGTTGATGATTTTCATAACAACTTCTCCAGCTCTGAGCTGTCTACCTTTGGAATTCCTACTCAGGAAAAATACGTCCCACACTGGTTTAAGCCACTATTGGTGAGTTTTCTGTTACTTGCAGCTGAATGCCTTTTTAACCGATTTGAGATGCATATGAAATCCAGCATTATTCATATCTGTCCTTCATCTTTGCTCTGTGTAAAATTACCAACTCTCACATCAGAACTTGGTGGATCTGGGGTGCCTGGGTGGCACAGCGGTTAAGCGTCTGCCTTCGGCTCAGGGCGTGATCCCGGCATTATGGGATCGAGCCCCACATCAGGCTCCTCCACTATGAGCCTGCTTCTTCCTCTCCCACTCCCCCTGCTTGTGTTCCCTCTCTCGCTGGCTGTCTCTATCTCTGTTGAATAAATAAATAAAATCTTAAAAAAAAAAAAAAGAACTTGGTGGATCTGTTTTGACAATAATATGCCTAATCCAACCAAGGGACTGTTTCCGATGTTCATTTCAGTGTGAGTTCATAACACCTGGCTCCTTTCACTCAATCATTTTTTTTAAGATTTTATTTATTTATTTATTTATTTGAGAGAGAGAGAGAGAAAGAACATGAGGGAGGGGCGGGGCAGAGGGAGAAGGAGAGAATCTCAAGCAGACTCCACACTGAGCACTGAGCATGGAGCCTGACGTCAGGCTTGATCTCACGACCCAGAGATCATGACCTGAGCCGAAATCAAGAGCCAGACACTTAACCGACTGAGCCACCAGGTGCCCCCTCCCTATATCATTTTTCTGTAGGTTTGTAACTTTGCTGTTCCTAAACCCTCTTCAGTACCAACTCACAGCCACAAGTCAAGGTCTGAGCTTTATATTTCTGTGTATCAACATAACACTGTTTTGTGAGTGGTAGACACTCGATGTTAGTGGTTTGATTGTCTGATTTTAACTCTGATTTCTTGATTACAGAACATGTAAGAATTTCTGAGACTATTGATTTAGACATCTTTATAGGACCCACAAATGTGAAATGATGCTTGTTTCTTAAAATGCCAAGCGGAATAGTCGGCATGATACTGTCATACTGTTTTATTTATGGAGTATTTTCAGGTGCCCATCATCCATCACTTAATTCTTATTAACCAATACCTTATCTCAGCCCAGTGGTAAGATTACCCTTTTGAAAGAGAGGCTGTATTTTGAAAGACCTGGAAATGATTAGCGAGGAGGCTTTGATACTGTTCAGATCATCTCGTGATTGCAAATGGAATGCGGTTAATGAGTTGCCCTATGCTCACAGTATGCAGACCTGGACGAGGCTGGTGTTCTCACCTGTTGGAGCAGGTGGGGCATCAGCAGGGAGCCCCATGGCCAGGCAGACAAAGAGGGGAGAGAACAGTATGGTTGCCCAATGAGCCTTTGAAAGAAATTGATCCAGCTGTGGTTCCAAAAGGCCCCGAGGTACTTGTCACGCAGTTCTCCTTGGTATGTAATTGGTCAATGGTTAGGGTGGGGGCAGGAACCTTGACCTCTGCTTGTCCACTTGCAGCAGCAGGATGAGAATCAATTGCTTAATGAGTGTCTTCAGCTCGTGTCTTCACTTACATGGCTCAACCCATCTTCTTCAGCTGTGGGGACCAGTGCAATGAAGAAAAAGTCACCTGAGACCATAGCCTTGTTGGCTTCTGCCCAATGGGAGGCCAGAAGGCCAGAAGCCAAGGCCTCTTGGTGAGCGCAGGAGCCTATTGGGCCTTGGTCTCACAGCCAGTCAGATGAGTCAGTTGCGCAAGAGGAGAACCAGAACAGCCCTTGGCTGAGCTCCAGGATGGAGAGATGCCAGAGGAGAAGGTGGAGTGCGAGAGAGCGAGCTCTGGGCTAGTTGGAGAGAGTAGAACAGAGAAGCCACTGAGTTCTTTAATTCTCCTTCATTCTCCAAACTCATTTTCCTTAAAAAGTAGAAGTTCAGGTTTAATGGACCCTCCCTTATACAAAGATCACATTTATGAAAACATCATTAAGTCATTTTTCTATAAGGAGGCATTAGAACAGAGTCCACAGGAAGTAAAGGAGGAAGACACTGTGTGGGTTGGAACGGATAATCGATGTTCACACATAAAGAGATTTGGAGGTTGTTTGGGCCACCACTTGCCTTTACTGACGTGAAAATGTCAAGAGAAGAGTGGTCTGCCCAAGGTCACATGGGTTCAGCGTGTAACCTGGCTTCTTTTCTCCAGGCCTGGTGATCTTTTCCTATATCCCTTCTGAGCCTCCTTTTATATTTCCAATGGGAAATGGCCATCTGCTCCCCTTCAACCTCTGGGTTTGGACTCCTGTGCTCTGAAAGGCCTTTCTCTGTTCCTCTCCCGTCATCTGCCCATTGATGATCCTCTTTCCAGGGTCAGGCCACCTGGTTGCAGAAGAGCACCTATCATGGGACTGGGAACGTGCTTGTGCCCAGCAAGGCCAGCCTTCTCCCTTCTTCAGCATCCTCCTGCTCCTTGGGGAGAAAAAGCTATCAGGAAGCAACTGGAAACCCAAACGGAATTCTTTGTACGTACTAAAAGACATGGTGAACTGTTTGAAGGCAAGGACTTTCCTTAGTCTCTCCTGTAAATCCAGGGCCCAGTACAGGATCTGGGTCATAGGCTTTCAATACAACGAACTTATTGAAAAAAATGAATGAGTGTCCACAAGGAAAATGGCGTGATCCTCAGAGTAGTTAGGGGAGGTTCCCAGAGGAAGTGGAGCCTAAGCCAGGCTCCAAAGACATGGCTACTGGTAATTCCTTTATTTATTTCTTAGATGTATTTACTGAAGTATTTTTGGGCCAGGCATTCTTCTAGGTGGAGAGGGAGTTGCTGCTGTTTACGTAGAGGTCAGCAAAGGCTTCATTTATAAAGAGAGATGCATGTCTTTTCTATGAGAGGTCACAGTGCCAGGAGGTCCTACTGAGGATCCTCCCACCCCCAACGCATTGCTCCCTAGAACCTTCTTTTTTTTTTTTTTAAAGATTTTATTTATTTATTCGACAGAGATAGAGACAGCCAGCGAGAGAGGGAACACAAGCAGGGGGAGTGGGAGAGGAAGAAGCAGGCTCATAGTGGAGGAGCCTGATGTGGGGCTCGATCCCATAACGCCGGGATCACGCCCTGAGCCGAAGGCAGATGCTTAACCGCTGTGCCACCCAGGCACCCCTAGAACCTTCTTTTTCCTTCACTTCCTGGTAGTGAATTGGCCTGGCTGGCTGGCACAGCTGGGAGCGTGAAACTGTGGAGTGCACAGGTGTGGCAGTGACAGCTGGGCCAGGTGACTCCGTGCCCTGAAGCCTTGAACCTCAGGCCCTGACTTTCCCTGGAGTCTTTTCTCCAGGAGCCAGTGGCCCCCAGATGGCTTATCCAATGCGGGGCTCTCCTCCGGGATTATGAAATAGTGGACACGTTTGCGCCTGCGTGTAGAGGGGCCCTGGAGAGCACCAGCACATTCTGCAGTCTAGATTAGAAGCTGAAATCTGTTCTAGGGCGGCATCCACCTGCTCTGGGAGGGCTCCCTGGGCACTTCCTGTCAGGCAGCCGAGAGGTTGGCAGCCACTTGGGATCCCCAGGGAGGCCCTAAACAGGCAAAGTCATCCTAAGGCACGTGGTCCAACCCAAGCTTGTAAATGTTCTACTTAATAATACAGAGAACTATTTGCATTCTATGGAAATATTTATGTTATTAACTAGTTCGGGGCTATTATATGGATATAAATAAAGAGGTGATCCTGGAGACTAGGAAAATTGGGGTGACCACAGTACATGTACCTTTCCTTTGGAGAAGGTCCATGACTATCATCAGATTCCAAAAAGGGTGGTTGATCCCAAATGTCGAGTTTACCTACCAATGCATGTAAGGGAACTTGGCTTCTTAGGGGCAGGTGCCAGGTGGGCTCTGCTTTAAACAGACCCTTGCTTGGAGGGAATCTAAGACAGCTTGCAACCCTGTTCCAGCACCTGTGTGGTCCAGCAGGGGAAAGAGGCAGACCAGTCTCCTGGTTCCAGCCCAGGCCAGGGAGCCCAGCCCATTTTCTGCCAGGGGAAAAAACAACAGATGTTTATCTGTACAAACTAAGGTGGTGGTGAATCCCTACTTTCTATGAGGTAGGAACAGGGCAATAGAAAATTCCTGCTATGGAAAATCATGATCGTTTTGTATGCAATGGTTTAACTTATTATTACTTAAATATTATTTTAAACGGCTGGTTTTTAGCCCCATATACGTGCATTTTGCATTGAAGAAGCGTGGTACACATTTTAGAATACTTTTATATGTAATGTCATTGAATCGCTGGCCTCAGTTTCCTCATTTGGGAGTTGTGGGGACTGAACAAGATCAGGAGGAACTGATAGACATCACTATACATGCCAGCTCAGCTTGATCTACAGCCCTGTGTTAAGAAGGATTCTGAGGCCACTGGTGAGTGCTGTAGGAAGATGCTTCCTGATTGGTCAGCTCTGCCAGGAATGTAGGAGGAAGGTTGTTGGTACCCTGAACCTCACAATGTTTATTATCTTTTCCAACCATGAGATTCTGTGACTCTAGGGCAAGGGTCAGCAAATTACAGCCCTTGGACCCAAGGCAGCCCCCTAAAAGTTTGTATTTAAATAAAGTTTTATTGAAACACAATCACACTGCTTTTACATGTTATCTATGGCAGCTTTCACCTCTGTGGCAGTTGAGTAGCTGTGACAGACACCATAAAGCCCACAAAACCTAAAATATTTACTATTTAGCTCTTTACAGTAAAAGTTTGTCAATTTTGTTTTAGGGTGCTCAAGACATGTTTTTTAAATGTATAAATCCAGGGAGGTAAGTGTTAACAATGATTAAGTGAGACAGTTCCATTGATACAAACATTTGTTTAACATTTCATGGAGCGGGCAGTCTCTGTTTCCAAGGGGCCAGAGCACGGCACAGGGGGTGAAAGGATAAAGAATAGCGTATAAGGTGGAGACAAATAGAAAATGAATAAGGAACGAGAAAGTAAGTGTTGAGCCCAGAGTTAACTTCACACTTGGGGACTGGCTGAGTGGATATACTATGTTTCTGGTGGAGCGGAGCATTTACAGGGAAAGGAACATTATTGATTTGGTTTGCTGACGTGGTACCCTGGGCAGGAACATCTCCATCTGGGGCCTAGAAATGTCTTTCAACCTCAGGAAGATCTTATTAGCCTTATTAAGGAAACAAGGCACTCCTGAAGGAGAGGGCTTTGCTCAAGGTCACAATGCCACGTACGTCTACCTAGGTCTCCTAGGGGCCCCGATTCGTTCCACTGCAACTCATGGCTTCACAGAAGAGAACCTCTTCGTTCAGGGCAGAATTTCTTTCATTGGTTCTAAGGTAAGAATTTCACACCATGTCTTTGAATGTAAACTGGGAGGCCAATGGATTTTTTTTTTTATTATGTGCAAGAAAGGGAGCATGGAAGTCCCTGGCTATTGGTGGAGTTCAGGCTCTTGAATTGTTCGACAGTTGGGGGTTCTCCAAAAGGCAGGCATGCAGGAAATTTATTGGGGGGAAATGCTTTCGAAGGATACAGAAGGAGAGAGCAGAAGTAGGTAGGCCTTGGACTGTGATGCCAGTCTGAGCCCTGTGAAGGGAGAGAGGGGAGGAAGGAAGAGCCTCAGACCACAGTGCAGCTCAGAGAACGTCACGGCTGGGCTGATGGAGCAATGTCACAGGGGCAGAAAAGGACTGGCTCTAGTCCGCTGTCATGCCCAGCCATTGACCGGAGCAGCCCACAGAAATGCGGCCTTGGCTGAAGCTTGTAGTGGGTCCAAAATGGCAGCACCTAGAGGATGTTCATCATCTATGCTACTGCAGCAGGTTCTCTCGAAGGGGAAGCCGAGCAGTGCAACTCTATGCTGGCATGACATGCATTGCTTGCCTCCACCCCCTTGGCGTGGAAGCTACCGGGGACCCGAGGAATATTGTTCCCATCACCAGGGAGCTCATGGCCTGGCCAGGAAGACCAGCTTGTGCACCTGGACAAGGGACTGTGCGTTAAATCATGGCAAAGACAATAATGAAGGAGAGTGACAGAACAGTCCGAGCTTATCAGGGACAGTGTGTGGTAGTGGTTCAAAGAGGCATCCTTGGAGGAGAGCGTGGAATGTTCTCATTAGGCATGACAATAGGCGTGTGCACGGGGTGTTCTGCCTCCGTTCAGCCTTGCCCACACCCACATGTTGTCTCCACCTATTCAGGATTCGCTGAGTATCCACCAAGTACTAGGCTCCATGCCAGGGACTGTGATTATGTGGGTCCCTGGCCACAAACAAGCTTAGGATATTGAGTGGCCTTAGAGACACTGATGAGTCATTAAAAAAAAAAAAACAAAAAACATCGACAGAAATACGTGTGGGTTTGTGTGGGACTTCGACTGACTGGAATCCTGCTACTACTCACAATGAGGCACGAACATGGGGCAATTCCTGGTTTCTCTCCCTAGGGCTTCCGGGGTGGTGTCTGGAGAGCTGTGTGCTGGGTAAGTATCTGGAGACTTCTGATCAGGGGTCCTCTGATCACACTTTAATTACTCTAGGGAAGTAAGAGAGAGAAACCCACAAGCCACTTGGAGGATTGGCTGTCACAGTCTATTTAAACACTTTGGTCACCGTGAAAGTGTTAGTAAGTAAATGTATGTGCATGTGTATTTTGTCTACATTATGGGGAAAACACTGACAGCCCATTGGCTGAATTTATCTTGAGAATCTGTGGGGATTTTTTGGCCTGAGCAGTTGCCCAATTTTAAAAAAAATTGGAGATTTCACATTAAAGTCCATATTTCCAGCCTCTCTTGCAGATAAAGAGATCTGACAACACAGCCTACATTTTCTCATGCAATATTTGGCTGGAGATGGTAGATGCCCTTCGATGGGATATGTGCCCTCCATTTGACCTCAGCCCCCACCACTCCCTAGTAATTATGCCTAACCTAGTTTTCTCATTTATGTTACCTGCCTGGTGCTAAGATGCTTTTGGATTTGTAGTATATTGGACAGTCTTCCCAACTCAGTTGACATGTGTGTGTGTCTCTGTGTGTGTTCTTTCCTGAAGTAGTGCAGATTGAGCCCAAATCAAAGAGGGTGTTTATTTGGCCATGACACAAACATCAGTGGTATGCATCACTGGGCACCTCCGTTAATGGAAGTTTCTACAAATCTTCTCTGGGATGAAAGACCCGTCCCAGGACCAGGTGTTCAGAAGATGGCTACAGTAGGAAAATTTCCCTGGTCACAGGAACCAATTTCTCTACTCGAGAGCTGACATAAATAGGAAGGCTGTCCGTCAACCAACTATTTAAGGTCAAACTTGGATATAGCCTTGAGGAAATTAAAACTAACGCTGCTTGCACCCTTCTCTGAAGGCAGCAGAACAGAGATAGCTAAAAGCAAGGAAGCACACGCGTGAATATGTGCACAGTTATGTATTCTCACAGGTACATGTGGATATGTATGTAGATGCACACATGACTTTGCGAATGCTGGAAAAATCACTGAAGGGAGAATGGGAATAAGTGGCAGCTTGTGAGAGACAGAAAGGAAATGAATCTAAGAACTCTCTGTTTTTAAAGACATATTTATTTATTTGCGAGAGAGAGGGAGTGTGTACACGCATATATTGGTGAGTGAGGGGAGGGACAGGGGGAGAGAATCTCAAGCAGGCTCCCCACTGAACACCCCAACATGACACGGGGCTGGATCTCAGGACCCGTGAGATCAAGACCTGAGCTGAAACCGAGAATTGGACGCTCAGCCCACTGAGCCACCCAGGCGCCCCCTAAGAGCTCTGTTATGAGCGCTAACATGAAATCACAGAAAGATCGTGGGTTGTGGAGTCAGATGGCCTTAGGCTTAAGTCCCAGCTGCACCACATGTTAACTGTGTGACCTCAAGCATTTTAGTTAACCTCTCTGAGCTCTACTATTTCATTCTCTGAAGTGGGTGTACACAGGCTTTTCCAGGACCTGGCCCGTGGTAGGTGCCAATAGATATAGTTTCTTCTCACAAGTTGAACCCACTGATAGGTGCTTGCCTTGTTTTGCATTCTGATGCCCAATACTCTCTGGTACTCTGAAAAGTGGGAGCTGACCTAAAGATACCCTTTCATTTTCCATGATTGGATCTTGTAGATATCTCAGAGATGGAAGGGACCTGGTACTAGCTTGGGACTGCTTCATACTGTTAGGGAGTTTTCTAACCAACTTTTTCTGGCAGTGGTTTTCCTGGTGTGTACTGAATTCTGCAAGTAATGGGCCCCAGGAAACCAAATGCAGTTGGCATGATCTTGGTGCAATGGGTCAAGATCCAGGAGCCTTGAGACACCTGGCTAGTTCCAGACTTCTGGTACTTTCATGCACCTTCTGTCCATCCCACGATCCCTAGACCCAGGTGAGAAGCACTTTGCACCAGAATCTCCACTTCAGAGGAGACCTGTGCTCTCCTGGCCTGCCAAGCCTCCTTCTCCCCATGGGGAGCTTTGCCCTCCTGCTTCCAGGAGGGTCCCTCATGGGTGGTGCTCACCAGGTCTGTGCTCTTTGGTTGGGGCTGGATAGGTGATCAGAAGCTCAGTGGACTCTGTAGCTTTGTGACCACACTTACTATCTCTGCTTGATGTTTTTCCCACACAATTCCACCTGGAACATCTGTTTGTATTGTTTATCAAACTTAAGGGTTTGGATGAAACATTGCTGGACACCGGATAAGCTGAGAACATGGTCAGCCTTTCAACAGGACTCTGCCTGCATTCTCTCTGTTATCTCCTGCTCTTCTTCTCTTCATAGCCGTCTTTTCTCTACATCTTCAGACTTTTATGTTCCTTACTCTTCTGCAATGCATGGCATCTTCCTCACCTTGGTCTGCCCTTGCCTGCAGTGCCTCCTCCAAGGTTACCCTTCCTCCCACCTGAACATCTGGGACCTCTACAGCTCTCAGTTACATGTTAGCAGGAAGGCAAGCTGACCTAGCCTATGTCTGGGAATCACATACCTGCCTTTTAATCGTCAATGTGTGGCTTACTAGGTCTGTGTCTTTAGAAAAGATACATAATCTTTCTGGGCCGAATGTCTACATTTTTAAAATGCGAATGATAATACCTATTTTGTTGGTCTAACTGCCATTTTCTCCAGAAAATAAGAATGAAGTTCTTTTTTATTTCTTTCTTCTTTTTTCTCCTTGAACTACACATCCTGGAAGCCAAGACTGAGTATGTAAGAGAAGATTAAAGATCTGTTTCATGTGTGAAGAGCTGGAGTAGAAAAACCAGACTTAATTCTGGCTTCAATTTTCAAATGGGTGACTTTTGGCAAGTTACCGAAACTTTCTAATTTTTTATGGTGTTACCTTTAAAATGACAATAAAAATAATATCTCCCTCATGCCTTTTTAGGCATGTGTGATGGTGCTTCTACACGGTAAAAATTCGTGCGACTATCAGACTCAGCTACGGTTATGATATTCCAACTTCTGGTTGGAGAGAAGCCCCTTGAAGGCTAGCTCTCATACCTGCTTTGTTGCCTTCTTGCTTTTCTGCTGTGGGGTTGTGAATTTGTGAGTAAAGGGGAATGAAGACTTCGTGAATGTCCATAGCAGCATTATTCATAACAGCAAAAATGTGGAAACCATCCAAATGTCCATCAAGCAATGAATGGATAAACAAATCATGGTATATTTTCACAATGGAATATTGCTCAGCAATAAAGAGGAATGAAGTGAACCTTGAAAACATTATGCTAAGTGAAAGAAGCCAGTCACAAAGGCCATACAGTATACGATGCCATTTATGCGAAATGTTCGGAATAGGCAAATCCATGGGAGACACCGGGTAGACCAGTGGTTGCCAAGAGCTGGTAGAGGTGAGGTTGGGGGATGGGATGCAGAATGACTGCTCATGGGAAGGGGTTTCTTTCTGGGGTGATGAAATGTTCTAAAATGGATTCTGCTGCTGGCCACACAACCGTGTGAATATGCTAGAAATTGTTGAATTACATAATTTAAATGGGTGAATTGTTCGGTATATAAATTATATCTTAAGGAGGCTGTTATATATATATATTTTAAAGTGGAGATACGACCTTGCTTTTCCTCTTTTTGTTCCCCTAGTTGGAGCCCTGCAGGGAGCCAACGGACTTGAGTCTACTTCCTGTCCATCACTGCTGGTTTTCCCCTGCCCCCTTCGGACAGCGTCCAAACCCTCTGTGATAAGCTGCCTTTACTGGCTCCTTCCTTTGGCTTGACTGCACTGAGGACTCTAATATAAACGCCTGCCTCCTGATGGAGTGATGGTGCTGTCAGTGCTCCCTTCCAAGCCCATCCCACCCCCCACCCCCCCAGGGATTACCTCAGTTTCTGATACAGTAGATACAAAATCAATCTCTGTTGAATGAATGGTCAGTAGAGGAGGTTGGGGTGGGGTTAAGGGGAAATGACTGGTAATGGGAAGGGGTTTCTTTCTGAGGTCGCTTGAAATGTCCTAAAATGGATTCTGCCGCTGGCTAAGTGTTATTTGCATAACAAAGGGGGTACCGCGTTCCTTTATATAAGCAGCTCCATTCTATCAATACCATGGAAGGGTTTGGTTACTTTCCTTAGGGCACATAGAACCTTATGGAGACCTGGCAGAGTTCTCCTACTGAATCCTTAGCAGCTGCTTAGCCAAGAAGGGGCCCAAATACTCGTTCAAAGTCAGAAGCCTACAAAGCTGTGAGGCTATTATCCATTCTCAGGTCTGCCTAGCTGCCCACACCCACCCTCCTCATGATGCCTCTGTGGCCCAACAGAGCACAGACAGCATGAGAGGGGATTGTGGTGGGGAAGGATGAAGAATATAGAGACGCTCTAAGTCCCTGCCAATGAAGGACCCAAGGAAATGCATGTGAAGTGTCGCCAACACGTGACAGCAAGTCCCTAGCGCCTCCATGACCTCTTCAGGGACACAGTAAGTTGCTCTTCTGGAGACAAATACACACTTCCCACTCCCCCGCCTCCCCCATGACGCAGCCCTGCTCAGCCCCACTCAGGCTTGGTTTCTTAGCAGCACTGAGAACTCTCTTGGCCTTGGCAACATGGAAGCAGCCAGGCTGGGAGCTGAGGGCCCCACATGATTGCTCAGGCTACTCGGCAGCAGCCCCTGGGTCAGGCTCGTCCACTGAGAATCAGGCTCCTGAGCTCGGGGCTTCACTCCCTAGTCAGAAAATCCCCACCAGGCAAAGCCAAGAAGACACTTGCAGCATCATGAAATTCTAACGAGCCCTGAAGCTCGCTCGAAAGCCTGGGTCTGTTTGCCCTGCGGTCGGAAGGGAGCCGGTGATTGGCTGGCTCAGCTCAGCCTAGCAGGCCTTATCTCGAGCTGGTTATTATTTGATTAAAGAGGCTTCCTCCTCCTATGGTATTTCAAAACCGTGCTGGGAGAGTTTGCTGCTGCCTGGGGACTTTTTCTGAGGTTACTTCCGAGCACCCAAAGTTCTTCGGGTCTCCAGCCCTGCAAACAGCTGGAGGAGCTTTCGGCGGCTACTCACGGGCGGGGGCTGACTTCCGAAGAGTCTCCATCAGCTTTGCTAAGCAACTGGTTGAACGTAATTCTTCAAACCCTGCAGAGTCAAGGATTCAGGTATTAAAGGTAACTTTTTGGGGAGGCATCTAATTTCCTAGGATGTCATGAGCCTTGAAATGGGGGTACGGCGGAGCTCTGGCGCTCAGAGTGGAAAGCAGGAGAGGCGGAGAAAGTGGAAAAAGGAAGTGCAAGCAAAAAAGACTCAGAATCTTGGAATTCTACAGAAAGGCAAGGCCAAGGTGTGAGTTACTTGCAGCTGGAGAGAGGTGCGAGCACGATCGCCATGTACCATTGGCATCTGAGCGCTTTTGCTCCCATGAAGCCCTTGTTGAGGTCTGTCCACTCCCTTGGCGTCTGTCATCCTCCGCACTGGCTCAGAACCCCAAAGCCCCAACAGGGTTTTGGACGCTGTATGACCGATGCAGTTGCTTTAGCTTGAAACTTCTCCGATCTGATCTGCGAGTGGTACATGGCCTTCAAAGGGTGTTCTGGGTGGTGCCAGTCCTCGTGATGCTGACCACAGAGAAAGGCAGAATGGGGCCGAGCACCGCATTTATGAGACTTTGTTTCCCACTTCGTCAGAGATCTCTGTGGGCTGTGCACTGTCTGTTCTCATCCCGGCCATGCTCCTGCCTCAGCAGTATTTTCCTCCTCGCTGCAGATGCAAGCTGGGCTCCGTGCGGGGCCAGTGGGGGTTTAACCACCTGGAATGAGGACGAAACCATCCTCTCTGATTGTGAGGGTTGGCTGGAGGTGCCTAAGGAGGGGAGGACAGGATGCAAAACAAGAAAAACATCATTTTATTTTGGCATTAAGTGAAGAAGACTTTTAGAGGAAACTGGCATTAGAACTGGCTTTCCCTCTGCATGTTAGCTGACTGCGTTTCTCTCTCTAGTCATGGTCGTTGTTTTACCTGCCAGATGCTTCCATCCACGCTGTCTTAATTCGGAACTGTCTCTACCCTTGTGGTTTGTGCTTTGTTGGCTTCAGCGGGGCGTTGGCATCACTTGGCCCCGCAAAGTTTCTCCACGGGTGGAGGACCCTTCTTCCTGGGGATGACTCTGTGGACCCCAGGGAATTTTCTCTGCCAAGGCCCCCATTGCATTTCCTGAGACTATTCAGAGGAATGGTCTGAGGAGCTCATCAAAGTAAATCCTGCTTTCCCCTCATAATTTTAAGGGAAATGACAAGAAGGAGGACAAGCCCAGAGCAGGGGGTTGTACCTCCTGGGCCTGATACTTTCCTGCTTGTCTGGGGGCACTTCCTCCCTTTACCATCGTCTGGTTGGTCTGGGTCCTCCTCTCTCACCATTCTCCATCCCTGTCCCGCCACATGGACGCTCGTTCTTCGCACCCACTATGATGACCTTATTGCATGCTCTCCGTTCCTGCCTGGAGTGCTCTCCACCCTCCCCCGCCCCCCGCTCTGGCCAAGTCAACATATTAGTTGGATCTTTGAGTAAAGCCTCTTCCTCCCGTACTAGGTTAGGGTCCCCTGCCCCTTACCTCATTGGACCCCTAATCGTATGGTCTTATGATTGCTTGTGTCCTTATCCATTGCCTCCCCTACACTGGCAGCCCTGTGGAGCCAGGGGTCTTGCTTGCAGCCAAGCCCCCAAAGCCCAGCAGCGTCTGACACCCAGTAAACTCTTACTGGTAAATGCAGATAATGCTGCTGGACCACCTGCTCCCTGCCCCGCGCTCTTCCAGTGCTTTACACTCGTTAACTCAGCCCTCGCGACAAGCCTGTTCAGAGCCCGTGCTTTCACTGCCAGGCCGCGTGCCAGTCTGGTGCTGAGTGAGTCTGTGAAAACAAATGACTGATATCAGGGAAATGAGCAGAACACTAGGCAACTCTCCCATGTGCTCTGTCGAGCTGTTCACTCGGCTGAGCGGACTGCGTAGGAACCACAGTGCAGGTGTGAGCAAGGCTTGGAGGACGGGGGTGGGGGGTGGGGGGGTAAGCGGGCACAGACCCTGACCAGAGTGGGTTTTCGTTTCAAGCTCTGTCCTCTCTGTCAGGACCTGCTTTCCCTGTCAGTCTCTTGCCTACCTTTGTAGCCAGGTTTAACCACTTATAGGCTCCAACCTAGTGACAGAGAGGGGGCTCCTGATGAGGAATTTGGTCCAGCCTGGAAGGGAGCCCTTCAGGAAACTCGTTGGCTGGTTGCTGGAGTCGATCAGGTGTTGCGCTGAGGGCTTTCCCTGCCCTAGCTCATTTATCCTCCTTGTGAGGGAGGGGTCAGCATCATCCTGTATCTTAGAGGAACAAACAAAGGCTCAGAGAACTGACTTGCCCACGCTGGTAAGCATGAGAGCTAGACTTGATTTCTGATGTATCGAACCTCAAAGCCGATGCCCTTCCCACACACCAGGGGCTTTCACAAACACATAGCTTTGGGCTCGCTGCCGTCGGGTGATGGGTCTCCTCTGAAATTCCTGTCAGGCAGACATTTCTGTTCCACTGTTTGCCTTCCCAGTTGCTGAGTGGGGATCTCCTCACTGCTGTGTGGTCTTCCCTGCCTGGACCATGATCTAGCACGGGGCTTGACAAGACCACGGACTGGTTTGGGGGCATCTGGTCCTAGAACAGCACAGCCAAAAAAGCTTAAACCAAGGTCCCAGCCTAAGGGAATCTACAAAGTTTGAAAACCTTTGTTAGAAGAGTAATAAAGCATTTGTGTGTGGGGGCGGGTCATTCAGATCCACTGCTGAATTTTGCTTTTTCCTTGTTTTTTTTTAATTTAATTTAATTTAATTTTTTTCTTATAATAATTTTTATTTTGTGATGTTAGTCACCATACAGTATATCCCTAGTTTTTGATGATTCATTATTTGCATATAACACTCAGTGCACCTTGCAATGCTTTTTCCACTTGTTATTTACGTTGTCTAAGCTCCAGTTTCTTCATCTGGAAAATGGGTAAAATGCGTCTCTTGTTGGGGTTACTTGGAGAATAGAGATTCTGTGTTCACTAAATGTGGGTGTGTGCCTGCCATGTGTGAGGAACTGGGATACAGTGGAGAATCGGGCAGAGGAAGCTCCCTTCCCTTGTGGAAATTACATTTGAATTGGGGACAATAGGCATTAAAGAAAAAAATCACACAAATAATTAGGTCATTCCCATTTGTGGTGAGAAAAACAACAAAGGACCTCGTTTAGATGGGGGTGGAGAGCTAGTCAAGAAAGACTTCTCTGATGAACTAATAGCATATGAGCACCCAACATGCCACCGGAATATGGTAGGTGCTCAGTACGTGTGGCCCTGGCCAACCAGCGGCGACTCTCTGGGACTCAGAGGCTGTTAGTACAAAGTGTGGGGGGTGGCTGAATGATTCCTAAGGCCAAGTTGCCCATCTGTAGTATTTAAAATTCCCTTGATCCACAGCAAGATACAGTCAGATTAGAGAATCCCCTGACTCCCTGTCCAGTGCTCTCCTACTCCCCTGTCTCCATGGGTGGAGAGAGTCTGAGTCCAAACCCAAGGAGGCCAGGAGGAAGACTTGGCTGATCGTGTCTCCTGGAAGCCCCTTTCTCTAGCACCTCCTTCCACTCCCAGCTGGAGCCCAACATCCTCACTCTCCGGGGGTCACTCCTTCTAGATGGAAATCCCTAAGCCCCTTCCCAGGGACAGAAAACAGCTTCTCTCTGTGCTTGTCCTCAAGGTTCCTACATGCCCAGCTTGGATGATTAACCCACCTGGGGCGATCGTCTCTGGTGGTGAAATTCCAAGCCCAGGCAGGCTGGGAGGGGAGCAGCGAGTTGAGGATTTGCGGATGGGCCCATCATCTTCCTTGGCTGCCCCTTCCCCCACCCACTCAGGCCCCAACCCCAGGAGCACCGTGTTCCTTTTACATCGCACACAGTGTCTTTTGTAAGCTCTCTGCCCAGGGATTTCGTGAGAGCCCTTGTGAAGAACTGGTTAGCATTTTTTCCAGACAAAGCCAGAAACTCTGGGAGGTGAAGGAAAGGCTAAACTTGCCAAGCATGATGAAAGGAAATGATCAGTTTCAGGCTCCTGAAAGAATTGTCTTCAATTCTCTCCCACCTTCCCCATGGGGGACCCTGTCCCCTTGATCTCCAGAGGCATATCAACTCTCCATCTCCTCTTCCTTACCTCGGGCCACACTCTTGCCTTCAGCTGTCTGTTAGCCAATCCCTGCCTACTGCTTGCTGGCCATAATGCTTAGTAGGACCTCCTAGGGACATCAGTGTTTTAGCCAGCGATGCCTAAGGGAGCAATAATGACGGGGAGATAGGCTACAGCATCGATACTTCAAGGCACACAACTGTGTTCACGTGAATTCAGGATTTGAAAACTTTTATTTTGTTGGGGCAGGGGGTCAGAGAGGATTGGACTGATATTGAGAAAGGAACAAAAATGCTGTATGATAAATAATATATTACACCAAGAGCATTTCCAAAGAGACTTTGAATAGCAGGTTGTACCCTGAGGCAAATCCTCCCCAATGGGCTGTAAAAGGAAAGTGGCAGGAAATTTGCAATGGAAAGCACACCCTCACCATTCAGTTCCAGAACCTGCAGCCTTGCTGATCTTACCAATGTGAAGCTGGGTTCTCTAGCTGTGAGTAGCATTTCAGATGTATAACGGCTCCAAGTTGTCATGCTGAGCCAGTGCTAATGAAAATACTCCATCAGGCCTGTGCTCTCAAGCAGCAGGGGGCCAGGAGCCCTCTCCCCACCCCATCCTCTCCTTGCCTCAATGCACTTGCTTCATAAACTTTGCATTTGGCCTCCAACCTGCCCTATGGGTCTGGCAGGAAGTTTAGCTGAGGCTGGCTCTGTGCATTGAGCTTCAACCTCTTGCCAGAAATCAAGCTGGCTAAAAAAAACTACCCAAAATGAGTTTTAAAAGAAAGCAACACTCATTCCCCCGTGAGCTGGACTTTTTCTGCTGAGAGGAGTGGTTGCTGTGGAACTTACCATGGGGCTGCTTGCTAACAGTGTGGATGATGTTTGCTTTGTGTCAATTCCAAATTAAAAGTGACTGTGAGGAGCGAGGGTCTGGGAAAATGGAAAACCTTGGGACTGAAAGCTCTTCTCTGACTTGGCAACGGGAAGACCAGGGGGATCAAGCAGCAGGCAGACAGGAGGTTGGCTGTGTCACACCCAGCCCTGCTTCTGCCCAGACAGTTCAGAGACAAGGGAGAGGTGCTGAGCCTTCACTCAGCAGTTCCCTGGCACCTCCCTGGGGCAGTAGCAGTCCTAACCCTCATCACACTCCCCGTGGGGCTCATTTTAATGATCTTGTGGGATGATGCCCAAGGTGAGCCTTTTGGGTAGGATGGAGGTGGGTCTCCCCATCCATTGCACCAGCCGGAAACAGCATGCATGATTAGACAATAGAAAATGTGAGCTCTAATCGTCACATTGTATAGGTTCCCGAAGCAGCACTGTGTGTTCCTGGTGCTTTGCCATTGCTCCTTGGAATGCCCTCTCCCTACACTGTCACTCCTGCCCCACAACTAATTAGCTCCGTGACTCAGGGCAACAAGGCACAGCCACTGCTCTCAAGGAACTCAAAGCCCAGTGGAAGAGATGGGTCATTAAACAAGCAATTTAGGGTAGCATTACCACGTGGAGAGTGCCACCAGAGAGCAGAGTGGCTTATTCTCTGGGCAACTTCTATCCCTCCAACCCTACCCCTCACCCCTCCCTGTCCTTACCCTGGAATACCTCCTCTGTTCAGTCTGGGTCTCCAACCTTATTCTTCTCCCGGCCATTCCAGTGGTTACTCGTAGTACCCACATTCCAGACTGTGCAGAGTGCTGGTCTGTGATGTTCTAGTCGACAATGACTTAAGAACTAAGGACAAAGTTGCCAGTCTTTAGTATAGCCGTGTGCATTTAGGAACTTCCCTTCCTTCAGAGAGTCTATCCCTCCTCTTTGTTGGGATGTTGAAACATTCTTTCTTTTACGAGATGATGGTGTTTGTAGATTGTCAATTTATTTTGCATTTAATTTTAATATTATGACTGGGCAGAAAAAAAAGTTAGCATTCATTGTTTACTGCACTGTGATAGTTCAAAGTCTGGGAAGCATTGCCAAACAAACTGCTTGTCACCAATTAACACCTGTGTCCAACCCAAGTGGGAGCCCCTGGGGTGTCTTTCTTAGTGTCTGATTTCTCAGTCTGTAGCCGACTGGCCAAGCTGATGTATTCAAATTCTACTCACTTCCCGAAGACACTTAGCAGGCTGTGGCGGCCAAATCGTTAGACACTCCTGTTTTCTTGGCATCCCAGGCTGTTGTATGTTTAATGCCTTGAGTATCCAATTTCTGGGCCAAACTCATGAAAATCTAAAGGGGAATTATCCATCTCAGAAAGCAGTTGTAATGGAAATAAAAGCGATTCGTACTCAGCGTTATCAGGATGTTTAATTTTTCATTGAAATTGCAAGATAAAAGTTGATCTTCGGAGTTGTGTTAACTCCTATCTCCAGCTTCCACTGAGATGCAGCTTAGAAACTGCTGGAAAAGATGCCAGTACCCTGGCCTGGAGCAGCTGTTTAGGGGCCTTCCATCCATCTGCTGAGGATAGGAAATTTTGGGGTCAAAGGATCTCATCTAGTTAAGTGAAGTCCCATACCGTCTCTGGTTATCCCACCATTTTAGATATGGTCCAGGGCATTAGAAGTCCCCACAAAGCTTGATGGATAGAGGAAAATGCCCATCAGGCAAGCCAAACCCCAATAATATACATGGTAAAGTCCAGGTTCTTGGACTATAGTTGAATGTTCCTATATTAAAGGTTATTTAAGGGACACCTGGGTGGCAGTTAGGTGATTTTGGCTCAGGTCATGATCTCAGGGTTGTGAGATTGATCCCCATGTGGGCTCTGCACTGAGCACAGGGTCTGCTTGAGATTCTCTCTCCCTCTTCCTCTCCCCCTCCCACTTGTGCTCTCTCTCTCTCTAAAATAAATAAATCCATCTTTAAAAAAAGGTTTTTTAAAATAAGTGATTCATGCTAGGTTTAGATAACTGTAAGGAGGGTTTTCCTTTACCACTCTGCAGTGTCGGTTTGGCTATGCAATGGCCAATACAAAAGGAGACTCTCATGCTTGGACTGAGTCCTTCTTGAGGTCAAGGATGTGCCTCATGCGTGGTATTGGTGAACACACTCTTCTCTTTCTGCCTATCTCTCCCCTGGGACCTAACCCATCTCTTGGCATGTATGATGCCAAAAATATTTGTTGTCGGTGGTAACAATAATACAAATGACTCTATCTTTTGGAGAGAATCAATTTTTGGCAGTTTCTACCTTGACCTAATACGACCATTTATTCATTCATATTTCTCATTTGCCTGTTTAATTATCGGAACAAAATTCTTTCTTTGACTTGATAATTATGTTTTGGTTTGCAACCCTAAGAAAAGGAAAAAGTGGGAGTAAAGCTGGTGGGCAGCTAAGGCCTCTACTGAGCACTCGGTGTTCCCAGCCTTGGTCCCAAGTTTTCTGGAACCTACCCTGGCTGCTTATTCAGGGTGTGATCCAGACTGGGGAGCAACAGGCTTGGTCCACTTGAACTTACACAATTGTATTTGATTTGCCTGGGCTCTTTGGCTGACACGGTCTTTTCCCCTGCATTCCTCCCTCTTGTACTGTGCAGCCCTCTGGTTGGTCAGCAGCTTGAGGTCTGGCAAGAACAATGTAGAAGGCTTAAGGATGTTTCTCATCACGGCTTTGCCATTAATCAGTTGTATGGTTCTGGGCAGGTCCTCTGTCTCTCTGGGTCGTGGTTTCCTCCTCTGTCAAACATATTGGATTAGATCAGAATGTCCGAACTTGGCACCGTTGACCTTATGGGACGGATAATTTGTTATTGTGGGGCTGGCTGTCCTGTGCGTTGTAGGGTGCTTAGGGGCACCCTGGCTTCTACCGCCTGGATGCCAGGAGTGCTCGTCCCCTCTTTTGTGACAACTGAAAGTATCTCTAGACATTTCCACATGTCTTCCTGGGGCAAAATTATCCCCAGTTGAGAATTATTGGATCAAATTCCATTTACTTCATTTTGAGAAATCACATTGTGTTGTTAATCCATCCTGTTTTGTTTTGGTTTTTTAAGATTTTTTTATTTATTTGAGAGGAGAGACAGAGATAGCGACAGAGAGCAAGCGTGGGGAGAAAAGGGAGAAGCAGACTCCCTGATGAGCAGGGAGCCTGACATGGATCCCAGGACCCTGGGATCATGACCTGAGCTGAAGGCAGATGCTTAACCGACTGAGCCACCCAGTGCCCCAATCCATCCTGTTTTATTGAACACCGACTATGTGTATGCTGGGTACCATATTAAGTGTTTAGCCTAAATATTTTTTACAGATATTCCATTGAGTGAGTGCTATCTACTTCATGAAAATCTGAATTAGAGCTAGAATGGTGTCTACCCAGGCACTGAGATAGAATGAAAAAAGAGAGACTGTCTCTTTGGATTCTTATTAGCCTCATCTCTAAAACATCAACCTTACACACCGTTGTCAGGACCTAATGCTTAGTGTATATAAAAGACTTTAGATCATAGTAGACATTAAATAGGTAAACTCATTCTCCTTTCTTCCCCACCCCCGAGAGAATCAGAGCTGCACAAAACATTAACTTTAGGGACGCCTGAGTGGCTCCGATGGTTGGGCATCTGCCTTCGGCTCAGGTCGTGACCCCAGGGTCCTGGGATCGAGCCCTGCATTGGGCTCCCCGCTCGGTGGGGAGCCTGCTTCTCCTCCCTCTACTGCTCCCCCTGCTTTTGCTCTCTGGCTCTCTCTGTCAAATAAATAAATAAATAAATAAAATCTTTAAACACACACACACACACATTAACTTTATCATCCTTGCTTTGCCGTCTCTGGGCATCTACCCTTCACCTACCACATGCCTCCTCCCCCCTCCCCAGTCAGGCCAATACTGATTGTCTTCTTAAAAATCTCCTACTGTTTGTTTCAAGGAGAGCCTTCCCTCCCCCTATCTCTTCTATCACCAGATTGTTAATTTGGTCCATTTTTGAAGGAGTTGCCTCTCTCTAGGGAAGAAAAAGATTCAGAGAATCTGGAGAATCACCAGAGATTTGCAGAGGCCATTGTTTCATGTTTACTTTGGCATGATGACGACAACAAGGATCCGAGAAAGAGGGAGCTCCTGCTCTGCGAGTTATCAGCACTGCTTCTCCGGGGCCATTGCCTGGGCCATGGGTTTTATCATGGGTTCTAAGTGTCTCAAGGGCAAAGACCATGTGTTGGTCTTTGGTGGGAGCTCCTGCACCATCTCCTCCAGGGAAAGCCTGTTGGGGTTTGGTAGCCTGACACGGTGAGAGGCATCATGGTGCAGTAATAAGGAGTTCAGGGCAACAGAGTCTATATCTGTATTTTCCTCTCCAGTCAGATCCTGACCAGGGGCTATGGGGAACACGCAGACAGTGTAGTTCTTGGAAAAAATACGTTCAGGCTCAAATCCCAGCTCTGTCACTTACTCTCGGTTTCACCTTGGAATGTTTATGTTACTACTCTGAACCTTAGCTGTCGTATCTGAGAAGTCTGCAGTCACAAGGGTCCCTCTTCATACGGAGGTTGTGAGAATGAAATGATAGAATATGTGGAAGGCCTGTGGTACCATCCTATTAAATATTAAGTGCTCAGTAGAAATCTGCTTTCATTGATAATAGGTATCATCTTAAATAATAACTATAAATGATAATAAATATGACAGGTATTAGACAACAAAAAGATGGATTTGGGTGGATGAAAAGGTAGGTATGAGAGTGATTTGTTCTGTTGCTCATGAGAAAATGGGCCCAGAGGGGAAAGGGAGGGGAAGGCTCCCAGGTTAATGGCAGAGCTGGGGCAGATCTTGCATTTCTAGATTCTCCTTCACATGCTGGTTCTGTCATGCTGGGGCTGCTCTCCTGTGTTAAAGAAACAAAATATTCAATGACACCTGTAAACATGGTAAGGCAGATTCTTCAGGACTCTTACCAGAGGCATGGGGACCACCACGATGGGGTTTTCACGGTGGGGAAGACAGCTTGGGCTCAACTCCAAATACAGCATGGGCAAGAAGCAGGGGAGGGGTCAGTGGATGGAAAAGTACTAAGAGGAAGCAGCAAGGTTAAGGGGGACTCTGGCTAAACCGACCTAACAGGATTCTTCGCTGAAGACCGGGTTGGTCAAGCAACACCTGCAGGCCGGTGGAGGGTGAGGAGCCCAATCAGATATGGAAGGTCATGTTCCTGGTGAAACTGACTTAGCAGCATTCTTGCTAAACCTGGATTTTACAAGGAGATGCACAGATGGGCGAAGGTTCAGGAGGCTGACTAAAGTTTGAATATTTGTCACCTGCCCAAACACTTAAAGCCCAAGTTTGGAAAATTGCATACAGATTGAAGAAAATGTGCCTATTGGTTTAAGCACTATGTGCCGTTTCCAGAGGGAATCGTTCTCGGAGGCTGTTTCCAGAGGGACTCTTTCTTCAGGCTCCTTCTTCTGGGTAAGAAAGAAATGAATATTTGTCTCATGGGTTTCTGGTGACCTAGGGTTGCCTGAAAGAAAAGCAGAGTGTGAGAGGAGGCCTAGCCCCCCAAGACTCCCTAGCCACACTAGCTGGTCCTTATGCATACCAACCACCATAGAAACTCCTGCCTTTGTTCCTCCATCTCCCACCTTCTCAAAGTTCAGCCCTTACCTCCCTCCCAGCCCAGGCCCAAGAGACTGGTGAGTTGATCTTTTGCTTTAATGCTGATATTCAGTCTCAGAAGCTGCTGTGAATGACCATATAACTGGGCACAAATGGTGTTCTCCTTCCCAATGAAGCTACAAGAGATTTCTCTGGGCTGGCTTAGAGCTGAGATTCATATCATATCTTTCACCTCTTGCCAATAACCCATAAGGTTGCTCGAGAAGGAAAGACTGAAGGTTTTAGACTCTCCGTTGAAAGTGGAAGAATGTTAATGGAGTGGCTTTTGCTACACTTGGTCCTTCAATGCTGACTGTTTGGGGCTTGCTTGCAATGGGAGGTTATGAGGTTCTGTTTGGATGCTGGCATCACGTATAATTCCCATGATGCAAAATCAGGTGTAATTACACTGTGAATGGAACCTTGGTAACGGTGGAGTAACTTAATTGGATGAAACTCTACTGTACTCTTAAGTGATGGTCGTAATTCAGTCAAGAAGTTGAATCAGTAGAGTACTATTTCCTACCAGAACTCTCTTCGTCTACCTTTTTTAAACTAAGTTAAAATTTAACTGAAAATGGCTGGCTTTCTTATCTGAAGAGGGCTCACCATGCACAGAGTACCTATTTTAATGTTCTTCTTTTACTCCCCGCCTTTTTTGTTTAACCCCCTTCCGGCATAGCATATGTCAAATAATGATTTAAAGGAGGGATCTGCAGATTACGGTCCCTGGGACAAATCCTGTCCACCAGTTATTTTGCAAATAAAGTTTTATTGGCACACAGCCACATCCACTTGTTTATGTATTGTCTGTCTGTCCTCATACTACAGAGTTTTGTAGCTGTGACAGAGATCATATGACCCCCAAAGGCTTAAATATTTACTAGCCGTCCCTTTATAGAAAAAGTGCGCTGACTCCTGATTTAGAGAATGAGTGTTGGAGTCAAACATGCCTAGGTTCAAATAAGGTCTTGGTTACTTGGTAGCTTGTAACAAGCTAGTTTTGACATTGGAAATGCGGTATGACCTCTCTGAAACCCCATCTGTACCATGGGGATAATAGACACATACCTACCTTGGAGGGTTGGTGTGAGAATTCAGTGAGAAAGTATTTGTAAAAACTACAGCCCTGTGCCTGGTACAAAGCAAATGCTATTCCTGAGCATTGGTTCCTTTAGCCCACAAATGTGTATCTAGTGGTTTCTCTGTGCTAAGGGGTGGGGGTGGCCATGGCAGAGACTGACATAGAAGGTCCCTGCTCTCCTGGAGCTTACATTCTAGTGGGGAAGATAGGCAACATAAAGAAAAGGAATCACAGATTATTATCAGATAGTGATAAGTGCTGTAAATGAAATAAAATAGGATGGCACAGAAGCAAGATGCTAACTGAGCTAAGACCTGAATGTAAGAATGAGTCAGCCATGGGCAGATCCAGAAAAACAGGGACAAGTAAGGAATCCCTGAGCCAGGGATGAGCTCGGGATGGTTCAAGAAGAGGGGTGGCCTTGGGGACCGGGGCCATGGGGAGAGGAGGATGGCAGAGGTCAACAGGGGTAACAGCATGTCGACACTTGTGGGCCTTGAGAAGATTTGGAGAGGCAGAGGTGCAATCTGAGACCATAATGGAGCAGAAATGAGGTCCGTGGCCTCATTCTCCGACCTTTGTTGTAAATATATTATTCTTCCTCTTTGGTCTCTGGCATTCGTTGCTGTTGGAAACCGGAGACGGGAAGGGGCCCTGGGAGCCCTCCTCAAATTGGAAGCTTTTGGTTGTGGCGAGCCCATCCCGCCACCCTGGCTGATCCCAGCCACCTCGCTTGGGCTTTTCTCCTTACAGTACCCCGACTCACCTAAAAGATCTTTTGGCCCACGCCATTACTTCTTTGAAATCTTTCTTATCAGGAGCCTTTGGTGCTTCTCTAGGCAGAGCACTTAAGGTGAAAACCAGTTAATGTAATCTGAAAACACTCTAATAAATTTCCAGCAACATAAGACCACCAGATAATCATTTTGTCCCTAGGGTCGCTCAGAATTCACAGCTCAGTTCCCATAATTAGCATTTCTTTTGTGACTGAATCATTGAACAGGCGTGAAGAGCCCTGGTGATAATATTTTGCCTGTTGGAGGGTTTAAAGAAAGCCATAGATAAAATCAGTTACCCAAACTGCCTCTAGAGTCCTAATAATAACAGCCATGCAGCACTTCCCAGCTTCAAAGCTCTGCTGCATACCTAACTTACTTAAATGAAAAGTCTACTTTTAGTTTACCTACCTTTTTCGGCCTTGGATGACTCCTCCTCCTCCCCTTCGTCCTCCTTCTTCTTCATCCTCTTCATCCTCACCAAACCCTTTATTGGAAAGTACTTACCTGGCTAATAGTAATTAATACTTCCTTCGCAATATGCAAATATGTGTCTCTGTGCTTTAGACATTGTTAAAAGAACAAGATCCTGAATGTGGCTGTCTTCCAAGCCATGCTTTCAAACACTGATTCTTAATCTGGGGTCCATGAATGACCTCAGGGGGAGGTTGGTGGCGGGGGCGGGGGGAGGGAGAGTGATGAACCCCCTGAAATCAAATGCAAACTTTTACGTGTACCTTTTTTTTTTCCTCAAGAGAGAGTCTAGACTTTCATCAGATTCTCAAAGTATTCCCCTGACTCCAAAAAGTGAGGAACTACTGCTTTTAAGACCTTAGTGACACAACCCATAGTATAGTCACCGAAGGAAAACTATGCAAATTTGTAAGTGGAAAAGGGAAGTCGTTGGGGTTGGAGCTGGGGAAGCCTATGATTCCACATTGACTGATTATGAACCTGAATCAAATGAAGTGTCCCAGACAAGACATTATCCCAGAAACTCTTACGATAATTGCAAACATTATGTACTGGCCACTATACACCGGGTACTGTCCACCAGGCCTTACATATTTTAACTTCTTAATTTTCACAACCACCATATAAAGCAGATACTATTACTAGTCTTGTTGTACAGATAAGGAAAACAAGGCACAGAGAGATTAAAACCATAGACTGAGTTTGCATTTAACATTACAAGACCCTTCACAGTTCTGGATAATGTAGTTTGTCAAGCAATAATTAATTGTTCAGAATAATTACCATTTCGGACATGTCTGAATGGTAGCCATGTTGTTACCGCCAAGCACATGCCTAATTAATAATAGGATTCCTGTAGGTGCCTCCTCCGGTTTTGTGGGTAAGAAGAGATTGCAGGTCATGTGCAGAGGAGAGCCAGCTGACGACTCTTTTAATTAGAATTTGTCTAAGCGTCATTGTGGTTTCTAAAATGGGGTTACTGACTATGTAGATAATTTTATTGTAACTATTATCACCACTAAAATATTCATGCCACGTACCTAAGGCATGTCTTGACACTGTAGAGCTTAAAGTTAACTAAACCTTCTCTCTGAGAGGTTACAATTTCATTCATTGCAGGATTTGATCAATTTATGGGGCTTTAGATATAATTCATTATATTTTTTCAACCATTAATGAGCAGGTGACCTAGAAGTTTATGGAGTGTCTCTAAAAGCATCGTTTACAATTACCTAGAGAAAACTGACATTGTGGATATGAAGGTTTATTTAATGCCATCTGTAACCTAGAGTGGTTACTAGGAATTTTGCAATTCATGGATGCATGCTAAATTTACATATGTCTGCCAGGGATTTAGGGAGGTGAGGTAGGAATCCTGGACCAGAACTGAGAGCCTTTGGAAAAAGTCACTATAAGATCATTTGATAAAGGGGAAAACTGTTTTGCCATCTCCTAAGTGGAATTGGATGTACAAGAGGAATGGGTGAGGTGTAAGTCACCCTGAGTGAAGGGTCGGGCTCAGTGGTCTAAGTAATCAGCGGTATAACCAAGTGGGACTGCGAGAGGAGATGCACCCTGTGACTCTGGATTATGGAAAGCCTATTATACAATATCTTACTTTCATGTTGGAGATCATGCTTGTAATCCATTTCAAATATTTTTTGGAATACTGTGATGACGACTGTCAGAAAAGATTTGGTAAAAATCACAGCTATTATTATGCTAATTCAGGTTTTGCTTTATATCAGGTAATTTAGAAAATTGGAAACTGTGTTGATAACGGTCTTTTGAAACTTTTTATTTTGGGAAATCCGTAAGTTAAAAGCTAAAGATGGTTATAAGAAGTATGTTTAGGACATCCAAGAAAATACATTTTCTAAAAGAAAATACATTTTCTAAAAGAAAATCTTGGAGATTCTATGTCCCCAAAAGTAATAAAACTAGATGCCTTTAAAAGTATTCTAAACGGAGGCTTAGTTAAACTTTGAGGCTCTTCCTGATTAGATTTAATAGGTGGAGTTCAAGCTTACTTTGATCTCATTAGAAAATGAATAATTTAAACACAAAGTAGTTTTGCTTCTCCTTGTCCTCTTCATGAAAACCTTTTTCCTTTTCGACAAAAGCTGATTCTAAGGAGGAAGTAGAAATAAGTCTATCTCCAGCCATGTCTAGATTTCAAGTATGTTCAAATTCCTTCCTTTGAGTGTACTGGGTGCATGTGTGTTTGCCTCCCAGCCTCTGCTTTGCCCTGTTCTCCATTGTGGACACTCCTCCATGGCAGACCACCACCCATTGTGTTGCTGGTCACCACTGGAGACCTGGGCACCTATTCTCCCTGGTATTTATGTTGTTTCCTCTCCTCTGACCCGGGGAGTGGGAGTCAGGGTGGTGGGAATGGGTAACCTGTTTCCTACAACTCTACGTAGCTTGGCTGCATGCTTCTCCAAGACCCATAGAGTCCTGAACCCCTAAAACTCTATGGTTCCTTTATTGCTCCTTGAATACTTCTATTCTTAAAGTTATACTTGTCCATGACTATTCAGAGTTGTAATAGCCACTCACACTCTCCTTTATTAAATAAGTAATCACATCTTGTACTTAGACATTCAACAAACAGGTCTTGAGCATCTGTTTTGTGCAAGGCACTGGTAGGTGCTAGGAAATCGAGAAGGGAATGGGAGAGGTCAAGGATTTAAGGGGGACAGGTAGATGTTAAATGGCTAATTCTATAATGGAGTCTCCAATTATAATTGTCATAAGTCCCATGGGGGAGAAGCATCTGACAAGGGGTCTGACTTAGTCTGAGGGTCAGTGAAGGTTGTTATGAGGAGGTGGGAACTGAGCTGTGTTATGAAGCATGGATTGTAGAGAAAAGAGGGGGTTGTGCTGGGGACCACAGCCAACAGAGGAAGCAGTATGTGAGGGAAAAGGGTAGAGCCATCTTTCTTAAGGAATTGAAAGCAAGCAAGCATGGCCCAAGTCAGGGAGAAAGAGCAAGTGGGAGGCGATAAGGGAGGGAAGGTTAGCAAGGGTGGATGGGCAGGTCTTAGAGGCCATGTTGAAGACTTTGTCCTAAAAACTGCAAGAACAGTAGAAAGGATTTTAATCCCTTGCGGTGGGGATCAGGCAGAGAAATGGGGGTGTTTGAAATGCTCAGTGTTGCATTTTCAAACATCCTCTCTGGCTGATGTGTGGGATGTTTGGGAGGGTGGTGAGTGGGGAGCAGACCTGAGGAATCTCGGTAGTAAGTTTTGCGCCTCCTGGGGAAGATGGTGGTGGCCTGCATTACGATAGTGCAGGTAGAGAGGAGGTAAATGGATGGTGGGTTTAAAGCTATTTCGAAGGTGAAATTGCTAGAAGTTGGTGTTGGATTGGACGCAGGAGGAAGTGAAGAATGACTCCTAGGTTCCTGGTCTGCTGGGAGAGTGGGGAGTAAGAATGAAGGATGGCCTTGAACCAGCAAAAGTTGCCAAGAAAAAACACCCAGGTAGGGAGAAAGAAATCCAGGAGAGCATGGGATTGTGAAAGCCAAAGAAAAGCCTTGCTCCTTCCACTAGAACTTGAACTTGCTCAGCACGCCATCAGTATCTGATAATCTGACATCAGGTTGTACAACAGGAGAAGGGCTCTGGGTAAGTCTGGGCACTCGCCATCTAGTCCACATTAGGCTCCCTCTTCCAGAAGGCAAGACGCTTTGTGTCCAGCTAGCATCTCAACTCCATAAACTACGTTGGACGATCTCTTCCAAAAGCCAACGGTGATTTTCAGAGAAGTGACCGAAAGCAATATTTAGGAACAAAACTACATGTTGTCTTCAGAAATGCAACAAAGGCGCAACAAAGGCAAACTTTCATGATGTCATACAGGGTAGTCGGGCCTGTCAAAAGCTCCAAAATCTCTTCATTCCAGAGTGGGAATTCTGCTTTATCCATGCCAACTGGAAGGTTCACTGAGGTGGTTCTGAAAGTCATTAGGGTTGTTGGTAAATGTTTGGTTATCTAATTTTGGGCACATGGTAGGATTACATTTCTTCACCTACTTGCTTTGTACAATGCTTTAGCTAATGAAATGGGAACATGGGCAATGTATGGATTAAGAGCCAGTACATGGTTCATACTCTCTATTCTTGGCCTCAGCAAATAAGGAAGTGTGTGTCAACATGGAGCCTCCCTCAGTGACCTTTGTGAATAGAGCTTCTATAATAACCTGCAGTTTACATGTAGCATATGCAAGAAATAAACTTTGTTGTCTTAAGACTCTGAGACATTTGTTACAGTATCATAACCTAGGCCATCCTGACTGATACAGAGACACCCTTTCCAGAACAAAGTAACCTTAAGAGTTCACATGAGTTCCAAAGATTTTAGGACAAATTCTTTGCCAGGATTCAAGCTCAAAGAATTAGGATTTTTCTTTTGTCTCCAAAGTTTCTGCAAGAGGAGACTATTAACAGTCATAATAATAGCTACTTTTGTAAATCTTAACCAGGCAGCAGATGCAATGATCTTGCATACAGTATTCCATTTAATCTCAAAATAACCCAATAAGGACATGAGCAAATCCACTTTAAAAATGAGAGGATTGAGGCTCAGAGAGGTTAAATAACTTGCCCAGGGGTCACACAGCTGGTAAATGGCAGAATCAAGATTGGAATCCAGGATGTCTGGCTCCAAAGTCCTTGCAGAGTTCTCAGACATTCTGCTAGAAGGATTCAGGGTTGGCCCACTGATGTCCTCACTCGCAGCTCAGTTCTTAAGCCAGCCCCACCTGAGTATCTTTATAGAGTGGGGTTTACCATTAAGATGTGCTTTCAGACCTGGGACCTGACTACTCTAAGCTCTCACCTAAGCTGGCTGAAAATGTATGGTATGTGTTTGTGCTCTAAAAACAGATAGATCTAAAATTCAGATAGATCTGAATTCAAATTGAAGTTCTGCCAGGTACTGGATTTACCTGACATCTCCTCATGCCTCTGCATCTCCATCTGAAAAAATGCGGTTAATAGTTATTCCTGGCTCATGGGGCTGTGGGGAGAATGGCCCCTTGTTTTTCTGTTTGCTCTCAGATCCATCCCCCATCCTCCCCTGCTCTACTTTATGTCTGGGAGGAGAGTGGTCCCTGTAAACTCATTCCTTAGGCTTCTTTGCAGTTTGCTTCAGCCAACAGGAGGGGCTTGCAGGTAGAGGGAGGGCAGAAAGGGGGGAAAGCCAGGGAGGGTGTCCCTCCTTTTTCAGGTAGCACCTCCAACCGTGGCGGCTCTGTGATTTGGGGTCCTCCTAGGCAGCCCCTCTCTCCTTGGTCCCTGGCTCCTGGTGGCTCTGGCTCCTGGTTCTGTTAATATCTTACTTTGTTGCTCCAACCCTAGGGTACTGATCTGTTGTTGCTAACCTCTGGGCTGCCCCATGATTCCCTTTTGTTCTTTCAGCTTTTCCAAGACCTTTCTAAGAAGGATTCTGTATGAAAATCACACTTCTGGTGGTCTGGCATGGACTGTTTTCCAAATTGTGCCACGACTGATTCAGAGGATTGCTTGAGATAATGCCTGTGAAGTACTGAGAACAGTGCTTGGCACATAAAACATGTTCAACCAATGGTAGCTTATAAAATGTGCTTACTTTCCTCTTACCCAGATTCTCTGTGGCCAGTTGGCCCCAGGAAGGCCCCTGCCCGCATCATAGCTCCTGAGTCACTGCTTCCTCCTTCTAGGTTGGCCAGGTCCATGGACCTGGGCTTCTGTTTTAATTCATCCTTCTCTAATCTTTACAGAATAAAGAGCATGTGAATTCCTCCATGATTTTTTTTTTAAGATTTTTATTTATTCATTTGACACAGAGAGACAGCCAGCGAGAGAGGGAACACAAGCAGGGGGGTGGGAGAGGAAGAAGCAGGCTCCCAGCAGAAAAGCCCGACGTGGGGCTCGATCCCAGAACTCCAGGATCATGCCCTGAGCCAAAGGCAGACGCTTAACAACTGAGCCACCCAGGCGCCCCATCCTCCATGATATTTTTGACTCATGTCACAATGTTATTCATAGTTTTCAAAACTTCTTACTATGGCATAAAAAGCCCTGCTTTATCTGGCCCCTCTGGCTTCCCAACACCTCCCTTTGCCACTTTCCTACTTGTTCCACTCCAGCCCACGCTGCTCACTTCTGTCTGCCGGCTCTGTCCTCCTGCAGGGCTTTGGCACCTGGACTTCCCTTCCTTGGAAAGGTCTTCTCTGGGCTCCTATCAGACAAGGTCCTTCTCACACCACAGCCTCGGAGTAGCTGCTGCTTCCTTAGAGAGGCCCTCCCTGATCACCTTCTCTCATGCTGGTCACCTCTGTTGTCCTCTCTGACAGGCTGTTTGGATCTTCATTATACTTTCCATTGTCTCCCTTCTGACCTGCCAGAGGCCATTAGACTCTTAACACCACCTGGGCAGGATCTGTGTGACATCCCCGTATCTTCATCTTGTATCCTCAGGCACTAAAAAGATTGGCAAAAAAGGGGCTCTCAGTCAGTATGTTATGAAAGGAAGGGTGTTGAAGTAATCTCATGTCAAGGGTCCGTAAAAGTCCAATAGCGATCATTTTTGGGATTCCCCTCTTCTCCCTTATCCTAACACTTGTGTTGTACAGAATGCCTGACAGCCAGTTTCCTTCACCATTGCTCCTTGCCCGGGCGGTGCATGGTATGGGAAGCTCCATTCCCTCCACAACACACTTGGCCAGCAGGATCTTCACGGAGGCTCCCAAGGCTCTAGACTTCCAGTCCTCTGAGTCCTCCCATGGTCACGCTCCTGCAGACTGGCCACCTCCACGGCCCTGCATGAGGCAATCTCAAATGGAATCCAGAGCCAGCACCCTCAACACTTAGCCCCTTCTCAGCATTTGGGCCATGCGGGTCCCTGCCCCCTTTTCAGACAACCTCTTCTCACACAACCCCACTTCATTCCACAGGAAAAACAAAAGGCCCATTCAGGGTTTGTCTTCTTGGTGACCAACCCAATTGTTTCTCATTTTTTGTTTTTCAGTAACAAAAAGGCAGTTAATTGCAATTACTCAGCCTCCCTTAAAGGCTTGGGGAATCTCGAGACTTAAACCAAAGCACCTGGCTACACTCCTGGGAGAAGGGGGAAAAATGCCTTCCATTTCTTAAGAATGAACTAATAGTTGGGGAAAAAAAAATCCGACTTACAAGCTAATTTCTTAATTACCCTGCTCCACGAGTTATCTGATCCAGTGCCCCAGATCCCCTCTGGAACTGGTGCCCTGCCCTGAGGCGCAGCTCATGGCTGAAACAAAGTCTGGAATCCTACCTAGTTCCTGCGGGCTTTCCTTCTGGGGGGTGGGGGGTTGGGGGCTGAGTCCTGTCAGGTAGCCCATCCCGTAGGAGATGCGAAGGCAGATCTCCCAGAAGCCTGCCTGTGTCCTGCTTGGGTTATTAGAAGTTTGTGGCTTAATTTACTAATAAAGCAGTTTTTAGTAGAATTGAAGTCCTTATTCTGCCACAAGTGTGGTAAAAGTGAGTCAGAGGGGTTCCACTGTCTTCTGGCTTAAGGTACTTTCTAAATGACAGGCTCTAAGGTCACTTCCATCGCCAAAAAACCCAGCATGATAACACTGGTAGGGACTACTTCTTAACTCTTCTCTCTTTTTTCCCCTATATAGTTGAGTCATTCTAGTGGCTAGAATTGTGCTCAAAATTAAATGTGAGTTAGGAATAACTAACTGTGAGTAGCAGAACACAAGATTTACTGGCTTAAACAGGTAGAGATTTAACAAAAATCCAGAGGTGTGTGATTGGTGGTGCTGGGTTTGGACATTAAGTTACAGAACCAATGGGGGAAAGAAGTGAAAAAGAAGCAGTACCAGCCATCTGTTCCCTTCTACTAAGAAAAGCTTCTCTGGAAATCCTCAAGTTTGACTTTGTCTTAGGTCTCATTGCCCAGAACTGGGTCATATGACCATGTTGGTTGCAACAGATGGTCAGAGTATGTATGTCAAAGAGTGTCTTTATTTTGTCTTGGTTTTGAAATATATAAATATTTGGGGGAAAGAATTCTAGATTGCCAGTTTTTTCTTTGAGTACTTTGTTTTTTATTCATTTATTTTTTAAAAGATTTTATTTATGTGAGAGAGAGAGAGAATAAGCCGGGAGAGGGGGTGAGGGAGAAGCAGGCTCCCCGCTGAGCAGCCCATCCTAGGACCCCTAGATCATGACCTAAGCCAAAAGCAGATGCTTAACCGACTGAGCTACCCAGGCACCCTCTTTGAGGACTTGAAAGGTGCCGCTTCCCTGATTTCTTGTTTGCAAATTTCTGATAAGAAATCTGTTGTTATTTTATCTTTGTTCCTTTGCATAGTGATGTATCTTTTCTTCTCTCTGCTTTTAAGATTTTCACTTTACCACTGGTTTTAAGCAATTTAATTGTGACGTTCCTTGGTATAGTCTTCTTCATATTTCTACTGAGAGTTTGTTGGGCTTCTTGGATTTGTGAGTTTATAGTTTTTATCAAATTTGGGAAGTTTTCAGCTACTATTTCTTCGACTTTTTTTCTGTCCCCTCCTCATTCCCATATTTCTTCTGTCCTTCAGGGACTCCAGTTATGTGTATGTTAAAGTCACTGATACTCTGTTTGTATTTTCAGGCTTTTTATTCCCTCTGTATTGCATTTTGGATAGTTTCTATTGCAATGTTTTCAGGTTCTTTAACCTTTTTTTTTTTTCTTTTCTAGTAATGTTTAATCTGCTGTTAGTCCCATAGAAATGTAGGGGTGTATGGGTTAAAAATCTCAGACAATGTTTTTATGATTTCTAGGTATTTTCTTGGAGTCTTTTTAAAGATTTTCCATATCTCTACTTCCTTGGCCATATAGAATACAGTTATAATTATGTATGTCCTAATTTACTAATTCTATAATTTCTGTGACTCTTTCAATTGATTCATTTTTCTTTTTAAAAAAAATTTATTTATTTATTGGAGAGAGAGAGAGAGCATGAGTGGGGTGGAGGGGCAAAAGGAGAGGGATAAGCAGACACCCCACTGAGCAGGGAGCCCTGTGTGGGGATCAATCCCAGGACCTTGGGGCCATGACCTGAGCCAAAGGCAGATGCTTAACTGACTGAACCACCCAGGCACCCCTCTGTGACCCTTTCAATTGATTGATTTTTCTCCTTATATGAGCCATTTTTTCCCATTTTTTTTTGTTTGTTTTTTTGTTTTTTTGCATGCCTGATCATTTTTGATTGGATGCCAGACATTGTGAATTTTATCGTATTGGGTGCTGGGTATTTCTGATTTCCTATAAGTACTGTTGTGCTGTTTTGGGATACTTTGTTCTCGGAAACAGTTTGATTCTTTTGGTGCTGGCCTTTGAGATTTGTTTGGTAGGACCAGAACAGCATTTACTCTATGATTATTTTTACCCCACTATTGAGACAAGACCTTTTGAGTCATGAATTGTGAGGTTTCTGATTTGAGTGCCAGGATCAGGTCCTATATAATCCCTAGGTATCTTTCTTTCCCACTCTGATTTGTAGGAACAAGAACAATCCCCTGCCCTGTGGAAGCTTTGGTGATTGTTCTCACTCTCTGTCTAGGTGGCTCCTTCCCTAGCCATGGGTAGCTTCCTCATGCTCAGAGGCTAATCAGCTGAAGACTGGAACAAGGCCTTCTATAGGTCTCCAGAGCTCCCCCTTTCACTATATAGTTCTCTTCTCTCCAGCACTCAACTCCCAGCTCCCACTGTTTTCGTTTTCCCAGTCTCCCAGTTCTATCTCCTCAACTTAGGAAGTCTGTCTAGTCCTTGACCCCCTTCTCTGCACTGCTGCCTGGCAGCTCTCTTAGGCAGTAAGCAGAGGCAGAGTGCTCACCTCCTTCATCTGCTTTCCCTTATGGACCACTGTTCTGCATTTATTTAATCAATTTATTTAGTTGTGTTAGCAACTAAATTCAGTCAATGTTGTTCCATCTTGGCTGGCTAGACTGAATTACTATAAATTATTGTTGTTCTGTTGAGGAAACAGATTGCTGTGTCAACTGTTTCCAAAACAGTTCTCATTATGTAACCTGAAACACCTTGCACTGCAATCCACATCTCCTGCAAGTACAGTACATCCTTGCACAATGGGTATTACAGAAGAGTCGCCTACAAATAAACTCTGTGTAAGATAATCTGATTTTTTCCTCTGGCTTCCATTTTCATTCCTGCAATGCTCGCTCTCCTTCATTTCTCATCACTTTCTCTTTAGCAGTGACTTCAAACCCTGAGACTTGCCTTTGTTTTCTCCTCTCCTTGTTTTTTTTTTTTCTTTTTAGTCAGGGACCAGTAATCCATACACAAAATGTCATGATGTTTTGGGATTGGAATTCATCATATTCTTGTCAACACAGTCCTTGAGTACTCAGGTGTGTGCTTGGAGTTAAGGGGTGTGTGGGGTTGAATAAAGGCGAGGTCTTTGACTTCAAGCAGCTCAGTCTTTTTTTTTTTTTTTTTTTTTTTTTATTAATAGCTACTCCTACAGTTTTGGATTGTTTTAAAAGAAGGAAACCTCTGCCTTTTGAGATGGACTTAGAAGTAGAAAGTTCAAGAAAAAGAATTCTTGTTTTTCTTCCTGCTCCTCAGCTTCAACAGTATTTATTGAGTGTTTACTACAACAAAGTGTTATTGTATTACCTAAGAGACTGAGACAAGTCACTGACATTGATGATGAGTTCATGTTATGGAAGAATGAAACATATTGATAAAGACCCAAGGTGTGTCACCACAGTAAACCTGTCAGATTTCACAGAAGGGTGTGATTACTGAGGTCTGGAGAGATTAGGGAAGGCTTAGAGACTTAGCTCAAGAAAGAACTACAGAATTTAGGAAAATGTGGTGTGAGCGCAATTAGGAATATGGGAGCCCATGGCTTGTCTAGGGACAACCAGAGAGGTTGGAGTAGGAGCTTCTACTGGAGAACAGTGTGGAGAGTAGAGGCCTATCTGTAGAGTAGAGAGTAGAGGCCTAGGCATTTGGACTGTGCAGAGCTCTGGATATTTTTTTGATGGGAGGACATGGAAGATGTGTTTCCATGAGAGGGTTAGGGTTAATGTGTGCAGAGTTGATGAGGATTGGTGGCAGAGGTGTGAGAGCAGGGACTATGCTATGGTTTAATCATCTTTGTATTTCCATCTGCTGGTTCAAAGTTAATGCTTGTTGCTAAGGTGCATGTAAAAGGTTATCCTTCCCTTCCCAAATTGCTAATATTCTTGATAACCACTGGCCCTGTCAAAGGCATGACAAACATTGCGAAAGAACTTCTTCGTGCCCCATGAAGCATTAAAGGTAGGCAAATTTGGACTCAGGGTCTTTCAAGCCTTGTTTCTCCTTCAACTCATTTTGTTCCCTTGAGGAAAAGGCACTTAGCCACTGTTACAGAAATTACACAACAGGGTCGTTCCCAATCCGCACCTCCCTTGACCCGAACAATTTCTGCATGCTCTTACAGATCTCATAAGACAGACCACACATACACACGGGAACCAAAGAGCCCAAACGAACACTCCCAAAGGAGGCCTGCGCAGGCACAGACTTCCAGATGGACAGAACTGACACAATGTAGCCTCAGGCGCACGTGCACGAGCGCGCACCGCCGCGCGCGCACACGCACATCCTCACGTGACTCAGCGCCCAGGCGGAGTAACCACTCGATTAGGCACTCACACTCCATTATTGGCCCCATCGGCCCCCTGGTGTGCACACTTTCTACTCCCATCCGCACGCGGAGCCCGGGAGCCGCCCCCCGCCCCCCGCCCCCAGGGACCGTCCCCCCACCCGGGGCCGGCGGACTCGCCGCGGCTCGGCTCACTGGCGGGCGCCGGTTGCGTCATCGGGACGCGACATTGCAGCAACACCGGTGGAGACTTGAAGTGCCGGCAGCTGCAGGAGCGGAAGCCGGAGCCGGCGGAGCTGCCCGGTGCGCACCGCGAGGGCGAGAGCGGCTGCGGGACGCTGCTCGGGGCCGGAGCACCGCGACAGGTGCGTCGTCGCTCTCTCCGCTGGACCCGGCGCGACGCCGGCAGGTTGTCCATCTCCCCGGAGCTCCAGGATTCCCCCGGAGAAATGGGCCCGGCTCGTGCCGGGTAGGGGTCGGGAGACCGAGCTGCCGCATGGGCTCCCGTGGGGAGGAGGGAAGTTCCTGTGGACTGAATAGCCTACGCACCTGAGGGGATCTTGGGGGGCATTGGCTTTCAGGCAGCTGGGGTGCTTTGCAAGCGGCTGGTGCTGGGAACAATCCCATGACACTTAACCAGTGATTGGCCTGAGCTCCCACCGTGTGCCAGACACTGTGTTAGGCGTTTTATAGGTACTGTCCAGCCCTCCCAGCCACCCCAGGAGGTAAGATCTATCATATTATACCCATTTTCCAGATGGGGAAACCAAGGCATAGAAGTTAAATCAACTTGTTCAAAGTCAACACAGATGGTCCGCAGTGGGGGATTCGAACTTGAGTATGGTTGGCCTCAGAGCTGATTCTGGTATCTCTGTTCCTTTAAAAATCCCAGAGTTGGTTCCCGTCAGTTGATAGTCTGGCGCCTCCAGATCTTGTTTTACTTCTCGACCTTGGATAAACGCTGTAGGGAGGGAGGAGCGAACCGTGCCTTCCTATTGGCACCCGACGCTCTCCCTCCACTACTCCCATCGCTGGGGCCAGCAGCGACTTCTTTTTCGCAGGCAGCAATGGGGCTCCCCCTGTTGTAGCTACATTCTGCATATGAAACTGATAGCTGATTTATTTCATAATAGTGAAGAGCTTTCATGCCAGGTGCATTGCTTTACTGTTCTCTCAACTGGCCTATTATGTTAGGTTGATGTCATGTTAAATTGTTAAGGACGTACTATATGGTTGTGCGGAGGATAATAGTTACCGCAGCAAACCCGTAACACTGGGGAGTAACACTGGTACCCCGGGCGTGACCTTTCAGAGTTTTAAAGGAATCATTTAAGACAGGGTGAGAAATAGCCAAAAGCTAATGCAATTTGAGAATTATGTTAGGGAGTTTTTATGTTTTAGGTTAATCTGTTTTCTTTAGCAGTTCATTGTTAAAGAACATTTTCCCTTAGGGCACGAAAAGGCTTATTGAAAAGGATGAAAACTTTTAAATCAGGTATTTCAAGATGGTATGGTTTTGATTTAGAGCTTTGTAGATGTATTAAAAGTGCAAATATTGCATTTAAGGCTTCGCAAGAAAATTGAGAGCTTAATTCATTTTAAGTGGGAAACTTTAGAGGTGCTCTCTTTGCCTTCACCATTTTTACATTGCATAGTGGGTATGACCAAAAATTCCTAGCACGTAATTTAAAAAAAATTATCTACTTGTGCGCGTACATGTAACTTCTATTTAATTAAATAAACACATACCTTCATCCCCCCGGGAACCATTAATGCAAATGAAATAATTCTTTGTCACCTACCTGAAATAAGCTTGCACATTTATGGCGGTTTTGTTCAGGAAATCTAAAAATACAAATGTTGATTTAAAAAAAATAATCAGAACAGTCTGCCAGAGTTGTTGAGTTTAAAACACATCAAAGTCTGCTTTTACACATTGACTAAACATGGTGGCAGTCCACCAGTAGTTCATTTGACACCCTATAATGGAGCAAAATAATGTCGAGGTCAGAATTTAGAGTTTTGGTCTTTATCTGAATTAGTCATTAATTTAAATGGTGTATATTTTTTATAGCACATGATTTGGGAGTTACCTCTTGTGACATGGATGAATCTGCACTGACCCTTGGCACAATAGATGTTTCTTATCTGCCAAATTCATCAGAATACAGTGTTGGTCGATGTAAACATGCAAATGAGGAATGGGTAAGTGTAATACAGGTTAGAAACATTCAACCTAAAGATGTTTGTTCCAGTGTTGTTTATGAAGGTAGCTGGAAGCAACATGTCAAATAGAGGTTCATAGCTAAAGAAACTGCCTCCTGCTGTTTGAAGATATGTTTATGGAGCCTAATATTTAAACATTCTTATGGTTTTATGTTAATTGGAAAGAAAAAATTGGGTGGGATATTTAAGCATACTGATTGTGTTAAAAAGCAAAATACTTTGCATAGAAAAAAAACCTACTAGGAGTTGTTTTAGGTGGTGTACTTATAAAGATACTTTCTGTATCTATTTTCCATAATGTGATAAGTATGAATTTCAAAATGGAAATAAAATTTTTAAAAAAGGAATAAATTTTAGTATGAATCTCAATTCAAAGGATATGCATTTTCCTGTATTTTTTTTTCTATTTTGACAACATGGCTTGTTTAAAATATTCCTTGAACACTATCTGCTTTATATAAAAAATGATGTCAGAGTTTTTTTTTTTTTTTTTTTGCTTATTTTTGAGAATGTTGTATCAGTGGAATATGAGCAACTAATGAACTCAGTGAGCAAAATGTTTAGAACAGAGGAGCAGAATTTGACCCTAATTGGACAGTACATACAGCTATGATTTAAATTCCAGCCTTTAAACTCTGTTGTCAGGCTAAAGGAATGTTATATAAGTTTACCTTGTTTTTTATTTAAAGTAAAATATTTTAAGCTGTGTGTAACAACTTGCTTACTGTGTAAGGCTTTGTAGTACTTTTGTGGGAGTCTGTGATTGAAGACGAATAAGATTAACTGTTAACATATGGATCCAGGAGTCTGGTTTTATTCATCCTGCTGCTGTCACGGGCTGTTTAACCTTGCACAACTGTTTTTGAACCTCTGAATGTTCAGTAGTAATTGCTAGCTATTACTATTCTTAGGTGCTCAGCTTTTGCTTATGTTCCAAGTTTTGTTCCAAGTGTTGATGACGGAGGGGAGTACCATGAAGGAAAATCACTCTGAGAAACTTATACTACCAAAAGAAACCTAAGTCTAGGTTTCTCTTATATCTGAAATATCTTAGTTTTAGAGATCAAGTGGAAAAATATGGTTGGTTCTCTTGCCATTCAGACACTTTTTTTCCCCATTAACATTTTTTAGGGTGAGTGTGGTTTCAGACCTACTGTCTTCAGATCTGCAACCTTAAAATGGAAAGAAAGCCTAATGAGCCGGAAAAGGCCATTTGTCGGAAGATGTTGTTATTCCTGTACTCCTCAGAGCTGGGTAAGAATGTAACTGCTTGTTGACCTTTAATAAACAGAGTGAAATTCCAACTTTGTGTGAATTTTATTATTGGGTAGTCTTAATGGACTTAATTCGTTTTTAGCACTTCGGCCCATGTTTATAAACCAGATATTCCAAGTAATGATGTTGACTCAGTTTTTCTTTCCATTCATTTCTTCAGTAAATATTGGTCAAACAGTTGATGCTAAGTGATAATTTGGTTCTTTTTTAGTTTAGTTTTTTTTTTTTAAAGATTTTATTTATTTGAGAGAGAGAGAGAATGGGTACGCACTTGAGAGAGAGAGAGCACGAGACGGGGGAGGGGCAGAGGGAGAAGCAGACTCCCTGTGGAGCAGGGAGCCCAACACAGGACTCGATCCCAGAACCCTGGAATCGTGACCTGAGCTGAAGGCAGCTGCTTAACTGACTGAGCCACCCAGGTGCCCTGGTTCTTTTTTGGTTTAGTCTGACTTTAGGGGAAGAGTAGATCTTACTTTTAGATCACTCTTCTTTTTTTATTTTTTATTTAAGTTCAGCTAGCCAACATATAGTACATAATTAGTTTTTGATGTAGTGTTCAATGATTCATTAGTTGCTTAACACCCAGTGCTCATCGATCACGTGCCTTCCTTAATTCTAAAGAGTTGGTGGGAACCTTCATATCACTTCTAGATGTTGAACTTTTGACTCACTGTTACAATCCTAGTGAGATGAGCAAGAGATAGCAGGACAGAGTGAAGTTTTAAAGCTGTGGCTTTGCCCTACTCTCCTTTTTCTAAGTTTCTATTGTGGGGGGATGGGTAGGGAGGGTGGGTGTCTGTTGACTATGATAGTGAAGGAGGGTTACTAAAATGTTAGGATGGGGGTGCCTGGATGGCTCAGTCAGATAGGTGTCTGACTCCTGATTTCTGCTCAGGTCATGATTTCAGGGTTGTGAGATGGAGCTGTGCATTGGGCTCTGTGCTCAGCGTGGAGTCTGTAGGGTCTGCTTGAGATTCTCTTTCTCTCCCCCCCCAAAATAAATAAAATCTTTTTAAAACATAAAATAAGGGGTCCCTGGGTGGCGGAGTCAGTTAAGTATCTGCCTTTCACTCAGGTCATGATCTCAGGGTCCTGGGATCAAGTCCCGAGTCGAGTCTGCTTCTCCCTCTCCCTCTCCCTGCTGCTTGTACTTGCTCAGGTGCGCGTTCTCTCTCTCTCTCTCTCTCTCTCTCTCTCAAATAAATAAATAAGTCTTTAACAAATAAAATGTTGGGATGAAGATTTTAAATAGCGTATGTCTGGGTTTGTTTGTATTTTGGTGAAACAAGCACATGTCATGCAGAATCTTCCACGTTACAGTGTAGTACTTGAAGAGTCAGTTGGATGAAAGGCAAGCCTCTGTTGGTGATTTGCTAGAGGGCTGTGTTAGCCCAGGAGTACAGAACCGAATGTGGCTGTGTTCTTGAGCAGCAGAGTTACCCTTTAAAAGGTATACCTGGACGTTAAGCTCTCTTTGGAATGGGTCAGTTATCAGGACAGAAATTCTGCCATTTGAGTGCCTTTCATTTATAGACACTGCTTATAACCTGTGTGGATAGCTGACTGTGCTGTGTGAATTTTCTACGCAAGGTCTGCTTGGCAGGAAGTAGAATTCTGAGTCTGGTATAAAGGGATTCACTAACTTGGGAAAGATTTGTGTGGGACCCAAGCAATTTATGTTAAATATTCTGGTCTGCTCAAGAATGTCTTAATTATAAATATTGTTCCTTTTAAATCACAAGTGCCTTATTGCAGGAATTTGGTAAACTTGAAGTACCATGATATTTCTAATCCAGGAGTAAAGCCAGTTCAGATTAATAGGCCAATAGAAATACAAATTTAAATAAATGATCATGTGGCTTTTCTTTTTAGACTGGCACCTCATCTAATTCTAATGTCAAATGCTTAAAAGGTCAAAATAATACCTTGGCTTTAATGTGTTCTTTTTTTAAAAAAAAGATTTATTTATTTTAGAAAGAGAGAGCACACATGCATGAGCATGGGGGAGGGGCAGAAGGAGAGGGAGAGAAAGTCCCAAGCAGATTCTGTACTGAGCAGGGAGCCCAATGTGGGGCTTGATCCCAGGACCGTGAGATCATGACCTGAGCTGAAACCAGGAGTCTGAAGCTCAATCTACTGAGCCTCCCAGGCGTCCTGACTCTGATGTGTTCTTAAGTCAGGAGAGAGTATAGGAGATTATTTGGTGGTGGTGGTGGGGGGGTGTTTTGGGATGGGCATAGATAAGTTGTATAGTAAGTAATTGATTTTTGTTTAGATACGGTACCTTATGGAGTTGAACTTGATCTTAAAGTTCTTCCATGGCATGTTTATTTAAAATAATTTTAAACAGTACTTTCATAGTAATTTTTTTATATTTGCTACCCTTTCTCTGATATCCTGTTTTCCTTATCTCTAAAGAGATTCCACGTAAATATTTTTATATCTTCTATTGAAAGTACATTATGCTTTCCCAGCATTTATTTGTGGAATGTTTACCTTTTTGTCCATACTGATAAAGCTACAGACTTTCTCTTTCCAGAAGAACTATCTCTGAGTTCTCCTTTAAGGTTTCCTATAAAAGAGAATGACCTTTAGTCATACATTTTCCAATTAAGTAAACAGTCATTTTAGAGAAATAAATACCATACTCTTCTGAGCAAGATGCAGATTTGAATATTAAAACCGCCGTCAGCCTCAATTTTCATATCTGTAAAATGGGGATAATAATTATTGTGTCAGGATTATTGCCAGATTTAATAATGTAATGATAACTATGTGGTACTTAGTATGGTATTTTTTCATTTGGGGAACACTGAACTCTCCAGTATTCCTGTCAGTAATTTAATAAGCTCTCAGTAGCTTTAGCTCTTTTGGGTTGGAGGTAGGCAGTGAGGCAGGAAAGGGAAGCGCAATTTCCTTTGCAAGGTGGTAAGCCTTAATTCTGAGTTTGTGACCTTCTTTGGAGACTAAAAAGTACTTTTCAATAAAACATAATTTTTCTTCATCACTTAGATTTTTGAGGCAATGCTTCACTTTATACTTGACTTTGCTTAACTATGCTTAACTTTATATACTTTGTAAAAGTTATCAAGAAGTAGTAATGTGAGCTCTTCACCAGCCATCCAGTTGTATACTTATGTCTACATTTATTTTGTTTCATGTAGGATAAGTTTTTCAACTCCAGTATCCCATCTTTGGGTTTGCGGAATGTTATTTATATCAATGAAACTCACACAAGGTAAAAAGAAATTTCTTTTATTTCTAATACATCTCAAAAGAAAAACTACAATAATCAGTGGATTTACTCTAAGAGGAATTACTTCCTCTTTTTGAGAATTAATAGAATTGAGCTTCTGACACAAGAGGTCTTATCTAAAAATTGGAAGCAGCACAGCCCCCTGAGAGACCGGTTACTATTACCACTATGTAATTATATAGTAACTATTTCATGAGAGTGTAGATATCACTTATAGCTTTCTCTTTTTATTTGCATATTGATTTTATATCTGAAGTGTGCCAAAACGTGATAAAGATTTGTCTGAGGAAAGGGTAAGTTCGAATGTCTTATCTATTATTATTATTTTATGCTTAAAAATTGAAATCAGCCTAATCTGTGGAGTTTTAGAAGATTCCTGTATTGAGCAAATTTTTTTCATTTTACTACTAGCTTAAGGCTTTCTTTAGAATTCTTCCAGACGTCAGGCACTTGGAGATGGGCTGTGGCATCCCAGTGAGAGAAAAGAGGCTTTGTTTTATGTGAATCTAGGCTAGGGGCTAGGGAGGAGGGGGGAAGTTGTGTGGATGTCTGTGAGGCAGGAGAGAATGGCAGCCAAAAATGCCGCCAGTCCTTATAATTAGTTCTAAGAGTAAATGCCTGGAATAGGTCAGCAGTAGGTTCAGGTGATGAGACATGCTTGAAATTGTGTGAAAGTTGATCCAAGACGTCAAACACTTAAATTTGAAGGCTTTCCAATGTTCCTGATCATATTTTGGTGATGAGATCATAAGTGAGCTTGACAATACCTGCATGTAAAAGTTTTTTTTTTTTTTTTAATAGAACCAAAGTCAAGGGACATACTTTTTCCCATTCCCATGTTACCCTTCTCTCTCTCTCTCTGTCTTAAATTTAAAGGAGAGAGGAGAAATTCTGGCCCCCTGATTTTTCCCCTCTTTTTTGACTTAAGCTCCTAAGGGATCTCATAGAGTCTCTTCTTGTTTACATAAGTAGCCATGTTATCTATAAAGCCAAAGGATTCATTTGTTGTGTCCAATTGAAGGCAGTTAAGAAAAAAAGCATACGCTGTACTGACTAGGTGATCTGAAACCAGTCCGTGAGATGAGCTGCGTGTGCAGTTGAGCTGAGCTGGCTGCTTCGCTTCTCTGCGTGTTACATGAGGCAAACCCTGGACTTTTACACACACACACACACACACACACACACACTACTTTCAGTCCATTGCAAAAGGATTTCATCAAGAGCTGGGACTTTGCACATTCCAATAACAATTGTGAAAGTATTCACTCAAGGAAGAATTTAGAATTAAACACTTAACACAGTGGGTCAAGTTTGCAGAGAATTGAGACAAAGGAAAGGAGGTAGAAAAAGAGAATGTCAGGAAAAGAGATGAAGGAATGAGTGATTCATCAACAGTTCTGCCTCCAGTTACTTTTCCTTCACTGAGGGCTTTTCAGAATTCATGAATTTATATTTGAAATCTGTCCATTTGAATGTCTTTATGGGCGACATGATAATGAGGCATTATATAATCATTACAAATGGTTTCAGATCATTGCGTATGAAGGTTTGTAACATTGTCATTCTGAGGTCTCTGTCCCCAAGCCCCCATATAAATAACACATAGTTACCAACCCCAATGGGAATACATCCTATCCCTTAGGTATGTCAGATGTTGGGGGGTAAAAAGGTAAGAACTTCTGGCTTCATAAGCCCAGTGTACAAATGTCTAAACCATACTTAAGTTATCCTTGACTTTTCTCAGTTAATTAGCTTTGTCAATTCCATATGAGAGTCAGTGATTACCTTAGATTAAAAAATTACCTTTAATAAAAAAATTAGCCCTTCATGTAGAAAAGACTTCCAAATTATCTCTTTATAGTTTATAGGTATAAGTTATATAGCATATATGGCATTCAACATACTTGCTTTTTAAAAATGTATTAATAAAGTAAGACATTTTTATTTCTTTTGTTTTTATATTTGGTTTATTATTTGGCAGAGTAACACCATTCAAGCATTTTACTACAGAAATTCCAAGTTTAAATTTTAGTTGAGAGTACATGAAGTCAGGAATGAAATTGTCTGCATGGGTCATCCTGAGCTACTAAGGACAGTTTGCTATAGGAGAATACCACATTTCAGGAATAGATGAAACAAGGCTTTGTGTTTACAGAAGGGAAACTACAAGTCAAGCAGTTTGTTTTAGGTGTTCCTAGACTATTTCTCTGCTAAGTCTTTTTCACATTGCAGGCACCGAGGATGGCTTGCAAGGCGTCTTTCTTATGTGCTTTTTGTTCAAGAGCGAGATGTCCATAAAGGCTTGTTTGCCACCAATGTGGCTGAAAATGTACTGAACAGCAGTAGGTAAGGGTGAGGATGATGTTATAAAGGGAAGAGGCAGGGATGAGGGAGTGGGAGGGGGGAGTGGGGTAGGAATTGCCTTCCTTTATTAACCTTTAGTTTCTCTGGGACTCTGTCTCAAGAGGGATTTCCATTTCCAAATGTTAAATGTTAAACTCCAAAGGGAAGCAAGGAAAGGCAGTAAAACAGATGGTTTTGTTCTTAGCAGTCTTGTTTTATGCATTAACAGTCGAATGGGCTTCTTATTGGAATTCAGAGATACACGTATTTCCAGTTCTCTGTTAAGTGTTCTGTAATATGAATGTTTGGGACATTGTGTTTCCTATCATTATAGCCAAAAGAGAAACACATGTGATATTTCTGTTAAACAGTTATTGAGTACCTAGGCACAAATTTTTGTGCTAGAAAATCCTTAGTAGAAATTTTAAGAGAATAAGGTTCTGTCCTTGCTCTCAGAACAGCTTGCTTACAAATGGGAGGGACTGACTTGAATTCAGATGGAGTGGGGAAATAAATCATTCTCAAGTTTAGGCATTGAAATACGGGAGTTTTCATGAAGGTTGGTCTCTGATCCACCTCACTGATGTCACCATGGTAGATGTCTACCTGGATTTGGGGAACCAGAGGCCAGAGTGGTTTGAAAGGTTGCTTAGAAACGGAGGCCCTGTAGTGTGGTTGTTGAGGCCTGAACGGTGGTGGCACATAGTAGGTACTTAATAAGTGTTTATTGAATGAATGAGTAAATAAGATTTTGTTATCTTTTCAGTTACTTGTAAAAACATTCCTGGCCAGATTGAAATAAAGGTATTAAAGGAATAGGCCTAGGGTGCATCTGTGTCCTATGGAATTGGTCTTTTGTATTAATGAATTATGGGGCTGTGTGGGATTTTGCTGTGTACTAGTCTAAAATCAGTAGTAACAGTGGGAGAAAACATAATTATTTGAAACTCTTTTGGGTCATTGTATATTCTTTATTCTAGGTAAAAACCTTCAAGTGTGTTTCATTCCATCCAGATGTTTTGACTAATAACTAGGATATTAAAAGTGATTTAAAGAGGTTTAACCTCATGATCTTCCCTAAGTCACATGGAAAATTCACAAAACTGGATTAAATCTTACCTCTTACTTCACTGCTTATTGCTCTGTGTTGTTTTAATCTTGAGCTGTGCCTTTCTTAAATTACTGGGTTGATATGGAAAACACTTGTAAATATTTATGCTCCTCTTTGATCCCTCCTAGAGAGTTTTACGTATAGTTCTAATAAAGTCACCATAAAAATGAGTAATACATTAGTACTTTAAAAGAAAAATCACACATTGCTTTGGCAGTGGGCTTTGGATACCTCTGAATTATATGCCTTTAAAAGGATAACCTTTCTTTCTCTCCCCTCTGCTGGAGTGTAACTTTGTATCCCCCGTAGCATACCTGGAACACTCCAAATCAGGTGGTTGTTACCCAGTGAATTTGAGTTAAAATCTTCAAGATGCCTTCCAGATTCCTCAGGGATCCATTGATTTAGGAATATAATATCCTTAATATTTATTAGGCAGCCAAACAAAACATATCTCATTTGAGCTTATTTTCATGTTAATCACAGATAAAGGAAAAGATACATGTTGTTTTGTAATTTATAGCTACGACTTAGAAAATACTGAAAGCAGAATGTAGCCTAGAATGAGTTACATTGTCTTTCTGTTTTGAAATCAGAGTACAAGAGGCAATTGCACAAGTGGCTGCTGAATTAAACCCCGATGGTTCTGCTCAGCAGCAGTCAAAAGCCATCAATAAAGTGAAAAAGAAAGCCAAGAAGATCCTTCAAGAAATGGTTGCCACCGTCTCACCAACAATGATCAGGTACTAAAAGGCAAAGCAAAAAGCTTTCAGTGAGAGCCGTCCTGTTTTGAGCAAACAGGGACTGAACCATTGGACTTTCCTAGCACAGTGGTTTTGGTCCAAAGGAAGTTTGGACATATTCTGATGTTAAAACTCCTTTTTATTTTATTTATTTTTTATTTTTTTAAAGATTTTATTTATTTATTTGAGAGAGAGATCATGAGTAAGGCGGAAAGGTAGAGGGAGAAGCAGAGTGCCCGCTGATCAGGGAGCCCAGTGCAGGACTAGATCCCGGACCCTGGGATCATGACCTGAGCTGAAGGCAGACGCTTAACCGACTGAGCCACCCAGGGGCCCAAACTCCTTTTTATATTCTTTTTTTTTTTTTTTAAAGATTTTATTTATTTGACAGAGATAGAGACAGCCAGCGAGAGAGGGAACACAAGCAGGGGGAGTGAGAGAGGAAGAAGCAGGCTCATAGCGGAAGAGCCTGACATGTGGCTCGATCCCATAACTCCAGGATCACGCCCTGAGCTGAAGGCAGACGCTTAACCGCTGTGCCACCCAGGCGCCCCTCCTTTTTATATTCTTATTCAACTTCCATGGGAATGTGCCTTCCATGGGGAGTAGGCTTTAAGGGTCCTTAATCTTTGTTAATCGATAGCAGCCACTGTATGACTGCTGACCTCTCTTTAGACTTGTGAGCTGGGTTTCACATATCCATATCTTAAACAGAGTGGTTTTATACTGCTTTCTGCTCACCTAAATGTTTGGTTGATGATTTGCTTCTGAAGTGTAAAGTGTGCTATTTGAGTGAAATGTGAGACTTCAGTCTGTAATAAATACATGTATCTCTAAGTATGCATGTAAAGGTCAGCTCTTTAATCCAGTAGTTCAGGTATAGACACAGACGTACACTAAGTTACTTACAAGTGCTTTTAGATTGTAGGTTCAGAAACTTAAGTAGACAAAAGTCAACTCTCTCTAAATGTATGTATATACATTTAAATATCTTTTTTTTTTCAAACTTCTTTTAGACTGACGGGATGGGTGTTGCTCAAATTGTTCAACAGCTTCTTCTGGAATATTCAGATTCACAAAGGCCAACTTGAGATGGTTAAAGCTGCAACTGAGGCAAGAATTTGTGTGATATGTCATTCCGTTGTCCCCATGTTTGCGGAGTGATTTCAGAGTTCTTTTGTATGGAAATGTTCTCTTGTGTCCGGTGTGCGTCCATCCCATTTGGAAGATTTCCCCCATGTGACATGACCACAGTAGCTGTGCTTGCGGGGCGGGGGGTGAGTAAAGGAGGACCTGCCAGAAATATGCTGGATTCCTTTCGTGAGTTACCTTGCAACAACTCGGAAATGAGGTAGAACAATCCGTATTTATAAGTGAAGAAATAAAAGCACAGATAGATTAAGATTTCCCAATCATGGCTAGTAAGTGACTGCCCATGATTTCAAGCCAAACCAAGCTTGACGTAAACCCTCTGCTCTTTTGACATGATCAGAGCGGCCCCTCACAAGATACATAAAGTTCATTTGAATTCTCGATTGTGCTGCTCCTTCCCCAACTCTTTTTTTTTTTTTTAAATTGTGGTAGTTGTTGTTTTCAGCTAAGAAAGTATTGAATTGGAAGAAGTTCCTGTTGCTGGAAAATGTTTTTAAAGAATGAGTCATTGATCAGCCAGCATTTGCGTGATTCTATCCAAATATGAAGTTGCAAAATGTGATTGAAGTTCACATTTGAATTTTAAATTTGGCATTTTTTCTTTTACTAGATGAATTTGCCACTTATATTTCTACCAGTTCACAGATCACATATTGACTATCTTCTGCTGACTTTCATTCTCTTCTGCCATAACATCAAAGCACCATACATTGCTTCAGGCAACAATCTTAACATTCCCATTTTCAGGTAAGAACAACTTATTTTGTAATTTAAGGTATGGAAAAGATTATATTTTGAATTTTTGTTTTTTTCATTATATGTTTTGAAACATGTTATTGTAAAGATGACATTAGCTTTTTTGCTTTCATTATAAAAGTAATGCATGTTTATTGTGGAAAATTTGAAAGGTACAAAAAAACATTAAGACTATCCCCCATTATTTCTATGTTTTATGTGGGATACTTGGTGAACTGTGACTACCTCAGCTTCGTGGGCAATATTTATCAAATGGCTAAAGGCAATTAGAAAGACAAGATAGCAAATTACCATATCGGGCTTGGCAGTAGGGAAGGTGGTGTGGGGATATGGGTCACAGTGTTGGTATAAAGTCAGTAAGAAGAACCATAATATCTGTTAACTTTGACCTGATAATTTAGTAATGCTAGACACGTAATAATTATAATATGACACAAAAAGTATATTTTAGAGGTTTTCAGTGCATTCCATTCAGAGGAAATAGTATGTGAAGAGGCCAAGAGGTTCAAATGCACGGTATGGTCAAGAAACAGCAGATGATTCAGTAGGGTTAGAATGCAGGATGCAATGGGAAGGGTCAGAGGCCAGAAGTGATCATTGCATAAGGAGTGAGAGCTAGATCACAGCAGTTTTTAAGCCGAGAATTCAGAGTGTATCCTGTAGTTGAAAAGTGATCAGATTTGCATTTTGAAAAGTCATTCTGGATTAGAGGGGGTTAGAACGATTCTGACTCTATTACAGTAGTTCAGGCAAAAGATAATGAAGGCTTAAATTAAAATTTGTAGTGGTGCTCTTGGTGAGGAGGGCATAGAGTGGGAAAGTATTTGGTAAGGTGAATTGGTAAGACAAAATGCTAGTCTAGAGAGGGGGAGATGAGGGAGGAAGACTCCCAGATATTGGCCACTGGGGAGCTGGATAGGTGGTAGAGCCGATCACCAATGGGGAATGGGTGAGGAGGAGGTTTGGTTGGTTGGGTACATTGAAGGTTCAGATTTAAAAGGAGAGAGCATCTGTGACTTCAGCTCTGAGCAGTAGGGGGTATGAGGAGGATGGATTTACAGTAACTGGAGGGCAAGTAGGCTGGCAGGTTGTGCAGGTAAGGTCTCACAAATGGCCCTCATAACCTTTGTGCATTGTGAAATCTGACCCTCAGCCTCACAGTCCAAGGAGCTCCTTCCTAATCCATTGGCTCAGAGTTCTGTGGCTAACTGGACTCATGGGAATGGCTGAAGGGAAGCCATTCATTCGTGTAGTCAGCGGATACTTACCCCGCTGTACTTTAGACAAGAGTGAAGAAGTTACATAGTCCTTGCCTTCGAATAGTTCATAATCTACTGGGGAATATAGACAAACAGCTATAATGCAATGCGATACACCCCTACGGGGCAGACATGCTCCTCTGGGACCAGAATATCTGTGTTTACTCTCTTGGGAGCCTCTTCCCAGTACTGGGGAAACTGGGAAGTTGCGTTAGAAAGTCACCAGAAAGTTGGTAGCAGGCATAGACTTAGAGCAAAGAAGACTGTTCCCTTGGGGCTTTGGGGAGGCCCTGCCCCTTAAGTTACTCATCAGAGTAACTCCTGTACTCATTCCCTCCAGGTTCTCAGCTTGCAATTGCTCCTGGAAGGATCGCATTGAAATGTGTGTTAGAAGTTGATCATTTCTCATAATTCAGCTTTCCTTTTCATGAGCTCTGTGCCAGTCGTTGTTTAGCTCATCCTTCCTTCAGAGGTGACAGTCGATGACCTGGCCTGTGTATTGCCCCTTTCTTTTGTTACACGCCAGTCTGCCCATTCACGAACCACTTTTCAGGGTGGGTTGTTCCTGTGGGAGGTTCATCTCATTCATTATGAACTTTTCTGTAGTTTTGCTCTCAGAGAGTGATAGAAGATAGTGAAAACATATATTAATATCACTATTTGAAAAGAATAGGAGGAGGTTCTGAGTTTAGAAAGGTTGCCTTAAGTATTATAAAATTTCAGCTCAGTATCAAAATACATCAGTGTCGTGGAAAGAACCATGGGGTTGAGAAAAGAATCATTTTATCCCCGTGTAAGTGTATACGAAGCACATTTTTGTTTCATGTTTTGGGAAAATGGTTATGCTTGGTTTTGGTTTGGTAAAATTACCCTTGTCTTACAGAGACACTCTCTAAGCAGTACTTTCTTGAGAAAATTTCCCCAAAGGAGCTTTTGTAACATCACATTCATTTTGTAATAAATGTGCCCAAGGCAGATTCCAGGATGTCTTAACAGTGTCCTGAGATCCTTGACAGTTTTAAGATTTAGCAGTATTTCATCATCCTCTTAAAATCTGTACCATTACCTTTGCAGGGTACTATATTGTACAAACTTCTTTTGGTTTGGAAGACACGTTAGTAGGTTAGTAGAGCTTCAGTACCCAAAGTGATATTCTAAAGGCTGACGAATGATGCAAATGATTGAAACATGTCAATAACATGGAAAATGGAAAAAGGCCACATTTTCACTGTCAGCAGCTTGAACAACACATGTGGTGTATCTTCCTATGGCATATGTTTTGAAGTAACTTGGAATTTGAGTATTCTTACATTTTTCTTTGTAAATAATGGATGCATTCTTCAATTTATAGTACCTTGATCCGTAAGCTTGGGGGCTTTTTCATACGACGGAGGCTGGATGAAACGCCAGATGGACGGAAGGATATTCTCTATAGAGCTTTGCTCCATGGGGTATGTATGCTCTCTCATCATCCTTAAAGCCCTTATAGTAGTTATCACAGCAGAAGGAAAAACAGACTTGATTGAGATTATTAAAAAAAAAAAAAGTTGTCTATGTAATTATTTAAGTGGTTATTTTTCGGGTATCGGGTTGATGATTATGTCTTTTATCACCAAAATACAGCATTGGAGGAGCTGTCTTACTGTTATTCATGTGAGTAAAATATTTTGTCAGTAGTGAAGTTACAGGTTTTTGTTTAAGATTTAACTTTGCTGAGCTTATCCTAAGTTGGGCGGTCTTGAATTCATGGTTTACATTCTCCTTACATTCCAGCATATAGTGGAACTACTTCGACAGCAGCAGTTCTTAGAGATTTTTCTGGAAGGCACACGCTCTAGGAGTGGGAAAACCTCCTGTGCTCGGGCAGGACTTTTGTCAGTGGTGGTAGATACTTTGTCTATGAATACCATCCCAGACATCTTGATAATACCTGTTGGAATCTCCTATGATCGTATTATCGAAGGTCACTACAATGGCGAACAGCTGGTAAGAGGACTGCCTTCCCAAACGTCTTCTTCACTTTCAAGTCTTTTGCTTTCAGATGCGGGCTTTTGGAATCAGCTAGGGATTTTATGCTACTATTTAAAGCACTGTAAGAAACATGGTAGAGTGGGCGTGGTGAGTGGCTTTCATCTCTTGTGTCCTTCTGGTGGTGCTGATGTGTTTTCCTGCACATCTTCTTTATCCATAAATTCTTCTGTTGGTAGACACTTGGGCTGCTTCCATACTTTGGCTGATGTAAATGATGCTGCAGTAAACATGGGGTGCATGTATCCCTTTGAATTAGTGTTTTTGTATTTTTGGGTAAATACCCAGTAGTGTGATTATGGGATTGTAGGGTAGCTCTGTGTTTAATTTTTTGAGGAACCTCCATACTGTTTTCCACAGTGGCTGCACCAGTTTGCATTCCCACCAGCAGTGCACGAGGGTTCCTTTTTCTCCACATCTTTGAAACACTTGTTCTTGTGTTTTTGAAGCTAGCCATTCTGACAGGTGTGATCTCATTGTAGTTTTGATTTGCATTTCCCTGATTATGTGTCTGTTGGCATCTGTATGTCTTCTTTGGAGAACTCTCTGTTCATGTCTTCTGCCCATTTTTTAAAAAAGATTTATTTATTTATTTGAGAGAAAGAAGGTGCGTGGAGGCAGGGTGAGGAGGGGCAGAGGGATAGGGAGAGAGAGAATCTCAAGCAGACTCTGTGCTGAGCATGGAGCCTGATGTGGGGCTTGATCTCATGACGCTGCGATGATGACCTAAGCCAAAACCCAGAGTCGGATGCCCAAGTGACTGCACTACCCAGGTGCCCCTGCCCATTTTTTAATTGGATTATTTGATTTTTAGGTGTTGACTTGTGTAAGTTCTTTATATCTTTTGAATACTCTTTATCGCATATGTTGTTTGCAAATATCTTCTCCCATGCAATAGGTTGTCTTTATTTAGTTTTGTTGAATATTTCCCTTGCTGTTCAGAAACTTTTTATTTTCATGTAGTCCTAATAATTTATTTTTGCTTTTATTTCCCTTGTTGCGAGACATACCTAGAAAAATGTCGTTATGGTCAGTGTCAGAGAAATTACTGCCTGTGCTCTCTCAGGGATTTTCATGGTTTCAGGTCTCACATTTAGGTCTTTAATCCATTTTGAGTCTATGTTTGTGTATGGTGTAAGAAAGTGGTCCAGTTTCATTCTTTTGCATATAGCTGTCCAGTTTTCCCAACACCATTTGTAGAAAGGACAGTCTTTTTCCCAATGCATGTTCTTGCCTCCTTTGTTGAAGAGTAATTGATCAAATAATTGTGGGTAAATTTCTGGACTTTCTATTGTGTCCCATTGATCTATGTGTCTATTTTTGTGCCAGTACCGTAATTTGCAGTGGTGTTTTCGTGAATGGCGTAAACAGTGTACTAAGTGAATTAGTGTTAGGTGTTCTGGTTTTCATTGACCAAACCGCCTCTCCCAATAAAAGGATTACATCTTTTAGCATCTTTGCATGCTAAACATTTTATGACAGGTCTCCGTCAATGACTACGTATTTTCCTTCTTTATTTAGTGTTGTCCTTTTCAGTACAAGCCTCCAGTTTCCATTAAAAAAAATAAATAAATGGCGGGTACCTGGGTGGCTCAGTTGGTTAAGCGTGCGAGCCTTGGTTTTGACTCAGGTCATGATCTCAGGCTCGTGAGATGGAGCCCTGCGTCAGGCTCTGCGCTTGGTGGGGAGTCTGCTGGAGATTCTTTTTCCCTCTGCACCTCCTTCAAGTGGCATTTTTTGGATAACAGAGTACCTGTTAGCTTTATTTCTTACCATGCTCTTCTTTCAAAATTGGAATTTAGGGGAAACCTAAGAAGAATGAGAGCCTTTGGAGCGTAGCTAGAGGAGTTATCAGAATGTTACGAAAAAACTATGGATGTGTCAGAGTGGATTTTGCACAGCCATTTTCCTTAAAGGTGAGTATCTGTTGGAATGAAGCAGTGTGAAAGCGTTGGCAAGCCCTGTGTCAAAGATGTGGGCTTTGGTCCTGCCTCTGCTGCCTCCTCTCCATGTGCCCACGATTTCTTCTCTTGTAAAATGAGGACTATGTCAAGAATGGCAGTTCCTACATTTTCCCACCAAAGTATGCCTGTTGACAGAGGACAGCAAATGTCTGTCTTTGGGAGATGCCAGGGTCAACATTTATTGCTATTGTTTGTTTTTTAGTTCATGAGAATTCTGCATGTTGCTTCATAATATATGTTGGTATTTTATATTATGTTTTAAAATTGCCTTTAGAGGAAATTTTGCAAAACCCCAAAAATCTGGGTAAAATTGACAGTCTAGGATGATGTTCTACTGAGTGGAATCCAGCACGCACCCATGCAAAGGGAGAGTGCCATTCTTGTGCAGAAGCCTGGCGCTGGTGGGTCCCTGAGTTCCTGGCAGTTTTAAATTCCTACGATTTTCAAAGTGGTGATGGAGAAGGAGAGGGATGAGTAAGGGAATCGGGAGCCCAGGGATAAGGAGCAGAGGTCCTGCTTTTCCTTTTGTTCCATTCTTAGTTTTACATTAAAGATCCCAACTGCCATATAGATGCTTTCTGGCCTTGCACGCTTTCCACTTCAAGGAGCCTTGTCATGGTACCACTTTATCTTTTTCAAAATGATTGCACAATTTCTCCATATTGTTATGATTCGCTTTTGGATTGAGGTTCTTTTGAATATTATGTGACCCTTAGGTTGTCAGATTTCCTTTAAAAAGCATGGTTGTGTTGATTATTACTAATAAAAATATTGGGAATGTCAGATAATTTTGTGTAGTTGTGAGAGAAGTTAAGTGTTTTCCTTTAACTTTTTTTTTTTTTTTTAAAGATTTTATTTATTTATGTGATAGAGAGACAGCCAGTGAGAGAGGGAACACAGCAGGGGAGTGGGAGAGGAAGAAGCAGACTCCCAGTGGAGGAGCCCGATGTGGGACTCGATCCCGGAATGCCGGGATCACTCCCTGAGCCGAAGGCAGACGCCTAACGACTGCGCTACCCAGGCGCCCCTCCTTTAACTTTTAAATAATTTTGCTTAAGGGGTACGTGGCCAGCTCAGTTGGTAGAGCATGCAACTCTTGATGTTGGGGTCATGAGTTCAAGCCCCACGCTGGGCATGGGGCCTACTTAAAAACATTTTTTTAAAATTTAAATTAAAAAATACATAATTTTGCTTAAGCATCATTGTCCCATCCTTTTATCATCGGTCCTTGGATTTCATGCTTGCCAAAATTCTAGGCATCGTCCTGCACTTCCAAAGGTAGTTTATGATCTAGAAAGTACTTCTACTCTGTAGCATGGCTCATTTTATAAAGTACTTCCTTTTTACTTTTCGAAGATCAAATTATATTTTATATATGTTTATGTAAGCAAGACAATGAGAGTTAATAACTGCGTTGTATCCACCCTTCCTCCCCAGGAATATTTAGAAAGCCAACGTCAGAAACCTGCATCTGCCCCCCTGTCTCTGGAGCAGGCATTGTTACCAGCTATACTTCCTCTACGGTAAGATTTGTGGACATTTTTATCCCAACGAAACTGTCAAATATCTGTTATTTCTGGCATTGCCCAGAAAAAGAGGTTAAGTTTACGAAGAATGTGCACATTCTCATTTTCACTTCCTCACTTTGGGTGACTTTTCTCTTGGTGTCCGGTACAGGAGAGTGAAGTGACACGTTTGCATATTAGTCCGGAGGTTTTCGATTATTGGAGTTATAACATCTTTTTGATCGTATGAGTCAGCTAGGAGTTCTTATCTGATTTCTGCTTTTGAATGTTGGAACTGAATTCCTTTTGGTAGTAGCTTAGGTGATGCATCTTAACCGTAAGTGCAGCGTATAAAAGAGTGTTCCCGTGTACGTTTTCCAGAATTCAAGTTGAATGGTAACTTAGAGAAATCAAATATTAAGCCCTTCCCCTAATGTGTTCAGGTGTCAAAATGTTAGAAATGTTTTAAAATGAGGTATCTTGTTTTCTGTAGTTTCTTCAGCCAGTGGATTTTGGGGGTGATGTACCAATAGGTTATTTAATCGTAACTCAATAAAATCTTTTGGTCAGGAAAATGTCTTAGATAAAATAAGGTATATTTTGGAGGAAAACAGTGCATAGAAATCATCTATCTGTGGTTTAAATTTAGACTATGTAGTAATTGCAAGTATTTAAGACATTGATACCTTAGTTCTAGATAGTTTGCTTAGAAAAGAGTGTGGTCATCGAACTTTCCATCAGGAACCAGGGATGTACTGTATGGTGACTAACATAATGTAATAAAAAAAATTAAAAAATAAAAAAAAGAAAAGAGTGTGTTTGTAGAGTCTAATTAAAAAAAATCTTTTCAGACCCAGTGATGCTGCTGACGAAGGTGCAGACACGTCCGTTAATGAGTCCAGAAATGCGACAGACGACGCCTTACGAAGGAGACTGATTGCGAATCTGGCTGAGCACGTTCTGTTCAGTAAGTACGGTACCAAACCCTTCGTCCTGCCGTTCAGACCCAGCATGGCGCAGGGCACCGCACTGCCTGTGGAATCTGCTGGACTTAGATTCCCTTCCGGTGCCTCCTACACACGTGTCCTGCGCTCGTCCGGGGGCACAGGTGCGCGCAGCTAATTCAGGCGCCAGTGAGCCAGAGCAGAGTGAGTTACGCGCAGAACTAGCTTTCTCGAAGTCCCGGATGCCAACATGTGCCCTGTCGTAGGAACTGCTTCAGAATCCTGTGGCAGTGGCTGGCCCCTTGGTGCGCAGCCCAGGTGGGCTCTCCTTGCCATGCCCTGAGCCTCCCTCCCAGGCGGGCCGGACCCTCAGCACTTCCCGGAGGCCCCGTCGTGGGGACTTCCTCACCTCCTCTGGCTCCTGCCACTCCAGCTGTTCCTACTCCTGCTTCACGGGAGGTCGGGGTGTGCTTTCTTAAGCACATCCCTTTGTGTCTCTCTACCCAGATAACCAGGGATGTGGCCGTCTGGTCTCTAAAAATGTTATTTTATGGTTTTGTATTGTGCTGTTTTCCATTTATAACACAAATATTTATTCATGTTTTTTAAAAAACTCTTTATAAATATTCTTTTTAATGGCTATGACTTTTTTCGTTTTTTAAACACTGGAGACAACACTAACTGTGAATGAAATATTCACAAATTCACTATCAGAAAATTCACACACGGTGTGTTAGTTTCAGATTATTCCATATCTTTTATTTGATTTATATGATTCTAATTTTCTACAAATTCCGAGTATTGGGTTGTGGACTACAGTAATTCTCAAACGTATTTCTGTCCTCTCCCTCCGTACCTCGGACCTGGCAGGTGGGTCGTTTCCTCCTCGGCCCGGTGAACGAGGCAGCATTTTCATCTTACCCATGAGGAAGCTGCGGCATGGGGCTTGAAGTAATCTCCCCCCAAGTTATGAAATTAGGCAGTGTAGAAATTAGACTCGAGCCCAGATTTTCTGACTTCAGATCTGCCCCTTCTCCCACTGCACCTCTGGAGTGATGGCATCTCTGCCCGCAGGAGAGAGCAGTAGAGGGGCGGCTGCCAGAGCCCGGAGCCAGAAGCGCAGAAGGGGGAGACCCCGTAGAACTGCCAGGACAGGCTTCTCCTTCGGGTCTGGGTATTTCCGTGAAGGTGTCCCTTGGCCATTCGGTAACTAAATTCCACTGGCCTGTTTGCGAAGCGGAGCTGTCTTCGGCGGGATTCTGCTAGTGATGCTCGTGATCTCTAATGAGGGTCTGTGGGCCGGAACGTGGTGTCACATTGTCATTTCCTTTTGGTAAATTCTAGTTACAGGAAATGTGGTAGATGTAGAGGTATTTATAGTTGTAAATACTCCCATTTGAGATTTAGGTACTTTTAGAGACTTCCAGCTGTATTTGAAAAAAGGTAACCTAAAGCTCTGTGTTCGCCTTCCAGCTGCTAGCAAGTCCTGTGCCATTATGTCCACACACATTGTGGCCTGCCTGCTTCTCTACAGACACAGGCAGGTACGTGTGCGGTGTCCCCTGCAGGGGGCGGGGGGAGGTGGCGCGTGGGAATGCCTCGGCAGCTGCTCAGACGCTTGTTCGCCACTGGACATGGCCCAGGCCTGGCTTGTGCTTCTGAGATGAGCAGTAACGTAAGCCAAGCACCTGCCCACAGGAGCTTACAGACCCGATGGAGGAAGGAGTCTGCGTGAAAAAAACTCAGACTGCGTAACACAGACGACAGTAGGACATTCTTTGAGTAACATAGTTCACGTAAAGAAGGCATATTGTTGCGTTGACGTGCAGTAAGTGTTCTGACAGCTGATGACAGCTATTTGACGTGCATTTAGGGCCACACTCCCTTCATGCGCTCGTCTAAGTGCTGTGATGGCAAAGACCACATCTGTTCCATTCACAGTCGTGTTCTCAACACCAAACATAGTGCCTACGTGTGCATGTGTGTGTACACACATAGATATACATACATACATGTACATACTACTTATGTACACACATCTTACACACACACACACACACACACACACATATATATGTAAGCACCAAGTAAGTGGTTGTCAGATAAATATTTAAAATGAGGAAAATTGGGGCGCCTGGGTGGCTCAGTCAGTTAAGCAGCTGCCTTCGGCTCAGCTCATGATCCTGGGGTCCTGGGACTCCGTGGGGAGTCTGCTTCTCCCTCTCCCTGCTTGTGCTGTCTCGTTCTCTCTCACTCTCAAATAAATAAAGTCATTTAAAAAAAAAATAAAATGGGGGGATTACTGCTGAAACATAAGCACTTCTTTCTTTTAGATGGCTTCTTCTGCCCTTTGTGATCTTACATGCTCCTGTCATGTGTTGTGACCAGAGCGTTCTCTGGATGTGAATATTTTGACTTTCTGGAGGACCAGCTTTTTTCACCAGTTTTCTGACATCCTGTGTCCTAATATTCTGGCCCCTTTTCTCTCTGTGGCAACAGCGGGCTGCAGGAAAGCCAAGGCAAGAAATAAAATCCTCGGAATGGCGTCTTGGCCTTTTGGGAGGCAGGTTTTCCACTGTCGTGAGACCATTTCTGTCTGTTTCTCCAGGGAATTGATCTCTCCACATTGGTGGAGGACTTCTTTGTGATGAAGGAGGAAGTCCTGGCTCGTGATTTTGACCTGGGCTTCTCAGGAAACTCCGAAGATGTAGTCATGCACGCCATACAGCTGCTGGGAAATTGTGTCACAATCACGCACACCAGCAGGAACGATGAGTTTTTTATTACTCCCAGCACAACTGTCCCGTCAGTCTTTGAACTCAACTTCTACAGCAACGGGGTGCTCCATGTCTTCATCATGGAGGCCATCATAGGTGCGGCCTGCCCTGAAGTAGCTTCGTGGGGGGAGAAAGGGCCTAAAGCACATGGTGGTGTCTGTCGATTTGGATGGTAGCCTCTCGTTGGAGGGGATGTGTTGCTATAGTTTTAGTTTTCAAATGGAAATGTAATCTTTGTATCACTCTAGCTCGTGTTTACATTTATCCATCAGTGAGCAGTTACTGAGCTGCCGTGCATAGTATTACACTTACTACTGAGGACGAGAGGGGAGGCGTTCTGCTCTCAGGAGCTGGGAACCTGAGTGGGACGAGACGTACACATGGCAGTACCGTGCGTGTAGGCGATGAAGAGGGAACAGAGGAGAAGGAGAGCGGGAGGGACCGAAGCCCCTGAGGAAGGGGTTGGATGGAGTGGGATCACATGGAATCACGAGGAGTGAATCCTGAAGGGATTTACTCGACAGTTTTCTCCAGTGAACGCAGATAATTCTTTTTGATGTGTTCACGGTCTAGTAAGGCAATCCAAGTTTTCTGAGCCAGTTGAAGTTTTTCTTGGATCGGTAAGGCTGCCGGCTTCATTGATGCTGTTCTCTCCTCAGCCTGCAGCCTTTACGCAGTTCTGAACAAGAGGGGCTCGGGAGGGCCTGCGGGGCCGTCCCCCAGCTTGGTCAGCCAGGAGCAGCTGGTGCGGAAGGCCGCCAGCCTGTGCTACCTGCTGTCTAATGAAGGCACCATATCGCTCGTAAGTGAAGACTCTTCAGTGTTGCCTGTGGTCTTTTTCTTGAGAATTTTTATGGAAACATAAGCCACTTTTGTTTTTCTCTCAGAGAATGGTGTGTTATTGAAGCTTTACGTTCTCCCCCGAGTCTCAGGCCGGTATGCTATCTTGTTTGCTACTGGGGTCACTGCTCCACTGAACACATCATGTAGTTACGAGGCGTGATAGGACAGGTTGTTCAACGTTCTCCGTGAGTCAGATCCATAGTTACTGCGCTCTTATTATACATAAGGCACTGGGTCAGAGGCTTGTAAATAATTAACAGGCCCAGAGGATAAGAGCCAGAAACAGTCTTAAAAATCATCTGTTCAAGCCCTTGTCATTTTACAAATGGGAAAACTAAGGCTCAGCAGGACCCATGAGCATTTATGTTATATACAAGCACTTCTAGACATTCAGAATGAGGCGTACGTATTAAGCAATACATTCTTTTTCCTCAAAATCATCAGCAAATAGTATTCATATTCTATTTAAAGTCAAATACTCTCACTTATTTGAATGTGTCCTGGGACATTTGTGCGTACCTGTATTGTGAATATGGTCCTCACAGCGTTCTTTGCATATGGTATATTGTTGCCCTGTTGGGGAATCTGTTTTGCATGAACCTTGGGGCACAGGGTGAGTTGGGATGGGTGGACAGAGCTCCCAAGATTGTCCTTTTCCTGGGTCATTTTTGAGTTATTTGAATATTTGTTTCCTCCTGCACCACCTCTATGTACAGTGTTTACTGTAAGGGAGCATTTGCAGAGAAACTGTCTTACGAAGGAAAAGAAATTGGCGGTAGGGGCCTGATGAGCAGCGCTTCTGAGGACTTGCTCTACTGTGGGAGAGACTGTGCTCAGGGCGCCTGTGCGGGTGGTGTGGCACTGGGTGCTCTGCCAGACACACAACAAGGGCTCTTCTTGGGCGTTGCCCTTGACCATGCATTTATCAGGAGGGTGGGCCTGGGGAATCTTTGGACTTGAGCAGTAGAACCAGGTAGTTGATACGGAAGCATTTGGCCGTTACCTCGTACAGTGGTTTCGGTCTATAAAAAGGCCAGTGACAGGGCGCCTGGGTGGCTCAGTCCATGAAGCATCTGGCTTTGGCTCAGGTCATGATCCCAGGACCATGGGATTGAGCCCCATGTCGGGCTCCCTGCTCAGCAGGGAGCCTGCTTCTCCATCTCTCTTTGCCTCTCCCTGCCCCCACTCATGCTTTGTTTCTCTCTCAAATAAATAAAATCTTAAAAAAAAAAAAAAAGAAAAGGTCAGTGACATTTATATTTAAATGCCTTTTCTTTTCAGCCCTGCCAGACGTTTTACCAAATTTGCCATGAAACAGTAGGAAGGTTTATCCAGTATGGCATTCTGGTAGTGGCAGAGGTAAGAGGAGTGCTTTCCTTCATTTGCCTTTATTTAGTTTGCTCTTTCTTATCTTTTCTACCAATTATTTTAACCAGTGTTACAACCGATTATTTTAGCCAATAATTACATTCAATATGTAGTCAAGTCCACATGAAGAGAAAAGTAAGAATAGGAAGAGTAAACATCTTTTGGGATTGTTTTTAATATTTTGGTTTCCTTTGTGTAACTGGTGTTGTCTAGAACATATTGACTCCGTGACACCCCAGGGTTTTCATTCCAGGAGGAGATGTTTTACATATTCGTGTGCTTGTAGCTTGCACACGTGCATTTTTCTCTTTTGAGATTTTAATTTTTGTCGATTTAGTGTAGCGAGTATGGCCTGGGAAAATAGACAGCAGTTTAGAGGAGATGAGGGTGTCTTTATCTGTTCTGTCCGGTAGCTTCCCCCCACTACCTCTTTCTTTCCTTCTTTCCTTCCGCTCTGTTTCCCGAGTGTCTCTGAGTTTGGAACTGGAGGTGGGTTGACAGCGTGAACGGCTAACAGAGAGTAGGGAGGCAGGGAGAGGGGCTGCTCACCTGACCGCCAGCCACGCAGAGGTCCGTGCGCCCATGCATGCTTATTTCCTGTTCGCCATCTCTTTGGCCTAGCAAGATGACCAGGAAGATATTAGTCCTGGTCTTGCTGAGCAGCAGTGGGACAAGAAGCTTCCTGAGCCTTTGTCTTGGAGGAGTGACGAAGAAGATGAAGACAGTGATTTTGGTGAGGAGCAGCGAGATTGCTACCTGAAGGTACTTCGGTGGAGAATTCTGGTGGACGTTACAGGGAGGAGTTGAGGTTTATGTTGCCCTAGTTAATGAGCTTCTTAGAAACTGAGCCTCTGTAGACGTGGTGATATTTCTGGCACCCACAGACCAGCTGCGGTCCTTTCTGCCCAATAAACACACTCAGATGTTTGAGGTGAGCGAATACCCCCAGTTGCTCAGTTTGGCACAGGTGGTGGCAAAGGAAACAGAAGTGCAGATTGGGAAGATGAACACCACCACGAGTGAGACCCTTCCCGACCCCGTCAGTAGAATGCCTGGGGCACAAACTGGTTTCCCCGCACCTGCGCTCTCTCCTGAAGAGGCAGGACTGTGTTCAGTCATTAGCAAGGCCGGGCCGCGCCAGGCCAGGATGGTGCAGGGATTGCTCCTCAGCTGCCACGGCCGGTGGCTCTTTCGGAGGCATGCTCGGTCTTGCCAGCCCTCCTCAAATTTCATACATTGAGCCCTTTGCCTTGAATTAAAACAAATCCCATCATAGGAGAAACTTTAGATTTTTTAAAAGATTGATTGTCCCTGATTTATAATTTTGATTATATTTTGATTAGATTTGATTATAATTTTGATTAGATTTTTTAAAAGATTGATTGTCCCTGATAATGACCCATTTTCCCCAACTACCTTAAATGGATGACTGTATAATAGCCCAGATACACACACACACACACACACACACACACACACACACACAGAGCCTCAGGACAGGTCACTTCTGGAGAGTCCACCTGGCCTTTTTGGGTGTGATCAGCTGTGAGATGGGGCAGTGGCCTTGCTGCCACCCTGCAGAGGGGCTGAGCCGAGTGTGCCTGATTTGGGTGGGGGCAGTGAGAGCCCCCTGTGCCACCCAGCACCCCATCACCACTACCGTCACTCCCTGCGGTGCCAGCCTGTGGGCCAAAGGCCGTGGGGCGTGGCAGGAGGTGAGGGCTGGGGAGGACTGAGCTGACTTTGGTGGTCTTGGCACGTGCCCTCTTTCACACTTGAGCGAAACCCGGGAGGGTCCAGCCTGGGACCAGCTGTGTTCAGTGATGACGCTATGTCATTCAGGTAGGCCAGTTTCTTTCCAGGGAGCTGTTCAGTGAGTGCAAACCTCAAATACTGTAGAAAACAATGACTCCGATAAAGAACGCATTTCAAAAGCCGGAGTCCTTTTCAGCAGAGGGTCTGTGCCCCCGAGCGGGGGGCTGCTCCCCTGGGGGTCGCCTGGCCACTGACGGCTCTGAGGACGTTGCGTGTCAGCCTGCGTGTTCTCTCCCTTCTCCGTGACCATCCCCCCCTTGCTGTCCCAGGTGAGCCAGTCCAAGGAGCACCAGCAGTTCATCACCTTCTTACAGAGGCTCCTCGGGCCTTTGCTGGAGGCCTACAGCTCCGCCGCCATCTTCGTGCACAACTTCAGCGGTCCGGTTCCCGAGCCTGAGTACCTGCAGAAGCTGCACAAGTACCTGGTCACCAGAACGGAACGAAGCGTTGCCGTGTACGGTAGGCCTGTCCCTGCTTCGCTGCTCGGAGAAGCTCCGCTTTGTTGATTACGGGAATCCGCTACCTGTAGACCGTTGGGAAGAAATTATCCTGCCCTCTAACTTCCTAGACTCCTGTTGTTACCTGTTCCAGAATGTTCTCTAAATGGAACGATACAGTTATATACTCTTGTGTGTGGCTTTTCCACTGAGCGTTACAAGTGGGAGGCCTCCGTGTTCGTCCACGTGGTTGTTTGTTTACTCTTGTTGCTTCATGGGGATCCCCCGTATAAATATTTACTGCATTTTATTTGTGTCCATCATTGAGGGATAGTCGGGGTGTCTGCACTCGAGAGCTGCGGTGACTGGTGTTGCCCCGAACATGTTTGAGCGCATGGGTGCGGGCCTTAGCTCATTGACGCTGGGCGGCAGGTAGGCCCAGAGCTGCCTGTCAGAGCCTCCGTGGGCCCCGCGCGTGGTTCCTGGGGGGCGTGCCGCTCTGCAGTCCGGCAGCGGCGTGTTTCCGGGGCTCGCCTCTGGCCAGTGCTCGGTCATGTCTGTGTGATGAGAGGAGCGACTGAGGTGGGAGCAGTGTTTTCTACAGTGATGGCTTAGGACTGAAACTGCTGGGAATCCAGACTTTTTAGACCCAGAAGGGCTCTCGAGATAATTTCTCTCTAGACGTCTCTCCATATATAGACCTATATAGTTCTAGATTTCTCTCTAGATAGACATCTGGAGATAGAGCCACCCACTTTACAGATGAGGAAACTATCGTAGATCGCATAGCTAGTTAATGCATACACTGGGTTCAACACTCTTTTTTTCTGACCTCTGGATTTGTGCTCTTCCGGTTGCACTGATACAGGACTCGTCTATGCGTCACTGCAGTTGAACAGAACTTCTACCCACTGTCTTGTTTGCTTCTCTAAAAACCCTTCAAGATGGATGTTGTAGGTGTTTCTCCTTCTCTTCCTTTCTCTCGTTCCCTCCCTTCCTCTCTCTCTTTTCTTCTTGCTCTTTTTGCCTTAAAAGATGACAAAATAGGTTTAAAGAAAAACAGCAAATCCTTTGAGACCTCCCGGGCTGCCAGTGGCCGGAGTGGAGCTTGACCCCAGTCTGCTGACTTGCTCAAACCCTCTCCAGGGCCTCCTACACTTTCTTACTGTGGACATTGGGGTTTTCGTGTTTGCTGGGCCTCAGCTTTTGACAAGGTTTTATCCTTTTTCTGCAGCTGAGAGTGCCACGTACTGCCTTGTGAAGAATGCTGTGAAAATGTTTAAGGATATCGGGGTGAGTACCCACCACTTATGGTAGGAAGGCATGTGTTAACTTCTGTTTCTGCTCAGATCTGGTTTGAGCCACCTGCATTTGGGGTGGGCCCTGAGAAAGCAGTTTCTGCTGGACTGATCATGAACACATTTCTGGGGATTGGGAAGGGGACAGGCATGTTGAAGGTGAGGCCCATCAGTACAGATTTATTTGAATGTTCCAGAATTGTCCTGGTTTTCACCTTCATCCCCAAACCATTTACATATAACAGGTGGCAGTGTGTTTCAACATGTTACTGCAGTTTTCGGCAGGGATGTTATGCCATATGATTTTCAGTTACTGTGTTTCTACCGGTATTGCTGGAAGTTTCCTCCCGTGTACTGTACTCCATGTGTCACGTGGGACGGGAATTCCATGGAGGTACTAATGGCCTTTGTGAGGGACTCTGTGACTTTATTCTAACACAGATTTTAAAGTATAGTACACTGATTGGACTCTACCCAAAAAACCCCACACCTGCATCTGTAACCCTACTGATGAACACCCACACGTCTGTTTACTTAAAGCCAGGATATCGTTTTACTTGCCTTGACTGCCTTTTGGGGTCTAGAACACAGGTCAGGGTTGGGGACAGAAATATCTTCTTGTTTTGGTTTGTCTTTAATTTCAACTTTCTCTCTAGGTTTTCAAAGAGACCAAACAAAAGAGAGTGTCTGTTTTAGAACTCAGCAGCACGTTTCTACCTCAGGGCAACCGGCAAAAGCTCCTCGAGTACATTCTGAGTTTTGTGGTGCTATAGGTCACTCCTAGGACCTCTGGCAAGTGGGGGGCCTTGGACGAGTCCCTCGCGGGCTCTGGCCTCTGGCTCGCGAGCTGAAGGTGCCAGCGTGTGGGCAGGCCTGCCCTGTCCTGCTGTGATGTGCTGGAAGACAAGTGCCTTCCCCCCCATGGGGCTGTGCTTACCCCTACTCTGAGATGACACGGCGGCGTCCATGTGATGCTAGGGGGCCCCCGGCCTCTGCTTGCAACTCGTCATCGGTAGATGACACAGTGAAATCTCAAAAAATTACTTTGGAGTTTATTAAAGATTTCCCTTTTAAGTATAACCGTTAAGGACTAAGTTACTGTGATGGGCACAAAAATGTAGATTCATTCTAGAACCGAATCTTATATAGTACACTTAATACTGTCAGATAATTTGTCGGTATATTTTCTGATTAATGGTTAATGCTTCCTTTAAACATAATTGAGTCATCCGTTCACTGTTCTTTGTTTTGTTTTGTTTTTTTAGTCTTATCTTTGTCAATAGTAGCTAAATTTTAAAGGGGACACCTTTCATCCCAAAGTGCTTTACAAACGAATGGGCTGATCTGTGTCACATCCAGGTATCACTGTGCTGTCCTTTGCAGTCAGATTTAGAAAGTGTTTGAAGAGCTATCTGAAAACACAATATTCGTTTAGGTCGGAAATAGAGCTAATGGGATCAAACAGTTAACATCAGGAGGTAAATTTGGCCAGAACACAGACTTTGAACTTCTGCTCATATAAAAAAGTGCCATTGAGTTTTAAATGACCAGCAAGTATTTAGGAGCGACTCCTGTTTCATGTCTGTACCCCTTCCCGCCTCTCAGGTGGCACCTGCCTCTCACAGGTACAGCGGTTTCTGGGAGGTTCTCGGTAGACTGCGTGAGCGGGAAGTGCTGTGGCCAGAGGCTGCTGACCTGGGGCTCTCACGTACCGTGTACAGGTTGCGCCCTGCAGCAGTCCGTGTGACTGGGGCCTGCTCAAGTTGTGTGGCGTACAGCCGTGTGCCATGTGGGTGGTAGCCCTGTCGACTGCTCAGTGGTTGGAGGCAGTTCGCGATTCTTAGCTGTGAGGAAAAACCATGGTTTTCTAAAAACGTGTATGGGTTACATGCCTAAACCCAATGCCACATAGTGGCAAATTATTATGAAAAATTGTCTGTTCATAATGGGTAGGTGCCTTCTTATGAGCAGGGAGCATAACTGTTCATTGTAATTTTGGTGATTTCATAAAGATCATGTGATATTGAAACATTTTCTAACAGCTTATTCCTTCTCTCCACGGTATTATGGAATTAGGAATTTTTCCTGACGAATATTGTGTATAGTCTTTGAATGGAAAATACTGAGAATTAAGTTTGTACTTTTATAAGCTTGGACTTGAAACACTAATGGTATCTCATGGATATCCTGTGTCTGTCGGGGACTGATCGGTATCACGTCGTATGAAGGATCTCGTCTGAAACTCATAGCAATAATGCTGTGCTGGTGTGAGCTTTTTCCAGTCTTCTCAAATTCCATGTTTAAAATCTGTTTGTTCTTTATAGGAATTCACGTGCCCTTAAGCCATTGTCAGTGTTGTCACGGCCCTGGTGTGGAGCAGGGTCTCTGCCAGGTATCCCTCCGTTGCACAAACGGGGGGACGAAGGAACACTTCTGTTGGCTGGAGCTGTGCATGTGGGGGAACACCCAGGGAGAGTTATTTATCCCCGGGGGTGTTCCTTTCCTGGGCGGGCAGTCACTGCACTAGTCTCTCTCATTCTCCCTCTAGATTACAGATCACGGGTTGCTCAAGTTCTCTCTCAGCTACCTGGGAAGTCAAGGTTGGGACTGATTTCGAGTGGTCTGTGCTGTCCCACCTGTGACTTCCGCTAAGAGCTGCTGCTTCGCCAGCCTGAGCAGGGAACAGTGGCTTCCCTGGCTTTATTTTCCTTTTCTGTTGGTTCGTTTTCTAGAAATATAATCAGATGCTTTGGGGAATGCAATGTATGATTTGCTAGCTCTCTCGCAACTTAACTCACTGTGAGAATAAATATGCATGCTTTTTGTAATTAACTGGTGCTTTGAAAACCTTTTTTAAGGAAGAAAAATCTCAACCAAAGCTATGCTCATCCAGACAAGCTGACCCTGAGTTAATTTCGCACAACTCATTCTTCAGTGCCTCATTACTGACAAACATACATCATCACAGTAAGGCTTCCAGTTAGCACTGTTTTGCTTAAAGATTTATTCTCACTGTTTTCCAAAAGCGAATGGCTTCCATGTTAAGATTATACAAACTAGGTGCTTGTAAATAATTTATTACAGTTTACTCTACTGCATTTCTGTAAAACTGAAATGCATGCCCTCCAGGGGAAGACTGTGAGTCAAATTAAAAAACAAACAAAATCCAATAATAAGCACTATGAATCTGCACGCTTTCCAACCGAGAATGTCCTAAGTGATTTCAGAAAAGAGGAAGAATGTTTTGCTCCCTTAAATTTCAAGAAAAGCAAAGGGAAGGAACTTGTGTGAGACGTGTAGAACTAGTAAAAGAGAAAGTACTCCCAAGTCCTCCTTCTCAGATCTGTTCAGTCTTTCGAAGTCATGAGGACGAGTGGAGAAAATACATCAGGTATTGCCACGAAATGTAGACGCAGAGTGTGGGACTTCCCGGCGCCTGAAGGGAAAAGCATTTCCCGTGGTTCTCCACGTAATCTCGGTGTTCTGTGAGACGTTCATAGGTGTTTTGTAGAAGATGCGTTGCTGGTAAATGTGTACGTGGATCCTCTTTTTTAGATACAGCGTGCTCTAGCTCGGCGTAGGCTCAGGGCGTGCCAGTCCCAAGCCTGTTTAACCCAGCGTTTCCAAACTGTTGTGACCCCGGGACCTCTTTCCCCCTTGGCGTCCCTATGAACCTCTCACTAGTATGCCGTGGAAAACATTTTGGGAAGCGCTACGTTCGATAGTTCTGTAAGGGGACAAAACCATACGAGACGGCAGGGAGGCAGACTTTGCAGGCGTTCTGTACGATCACCTGCTCTACTTAGTGGATGTAGGTTTCCCCCTGGAGATGATAAGCACAGAAAACTGTAATATAGGAGGTCAGGTCTCTTTCCTTTGATGGAGAGATCAGCCATCCATGATCCTGGGTTTTTCCCTCAAAGTAATAAAATTAACACAAGGATTAACTGGGGTAAATAATTAAGATTTTAATTCAGATCTAGAAGAAAATATTGCACAACTGAATGCAGATTTTTATCCACAGATAGTTCTAGTGTTTAGAAATGATAAGACCTATCATTGAAGTTTATAAGACTTAATTTGGATGTAAATCTGTTTTTTAAAACACTCTTTTTAGGAACTTGAGACTTGGCATCTGGCGTTCTAGTTTAATACAAACTAATGATTGCATTTGAAAGAATTTTGACTTTATTTCTAAACATCTGAATCTCTGAAATGCCTTGATGGAAGGTGTTATTTTCCTGTTGTACAAAGAAATGTTAAATTGTTGTAAAAAGAATTACTATAAAGTACTGTGAAATAATACTGCGTGATTTTGTGAGTGAAACTTACTTGGAAACGTTGATTGATTTTTATGCCCGTTAATGTAAGAAGCACAGAAGTGTAGTTTTGTTTTAATAAACCAAACAATGAATATATTCTTGATGTCTTGCATTTGTAGTTAACAGTTCCCGACGTAATTCATTAGACAATTATTCTTGTTTGACTTTACATAGAACTTTATTAAAATGCTTATAAGAAATAATCTTGTGTAAATGTGTGAGCCTGCAGTGCATGGTTTTATTACCGATCCGTAGCTCTCCAACTTTGATCAAGCATTTGCTCTCCTTAGTAAATATTCACATTACAGAGATACACTTTGAGTTCCTATAAAGATTCCTTTAAACTTGGTGCTTCTGTCATATTTTTATATACTAAAGTTTTAGGTCTTTTTTCCACTAGTTCATAGTATTCACTCAAAAAATATTAGTTGACTTTTTTGACAAGTAAGGCAAGTACTTCCTTACGGGACTATTTTCTGTGGATCCCTTGAAATCACTCAGTGCAGCCATCTCAAGAGCATGCCCTCTTGCTGTCCATGTCCTTTGGGTACGTAACATGCCTGCGAACCTGACATTCAAGACCGTCCCATCTGTTCTCCACCAGACCCTCTATCTGAACTTTGCCCTTTGCCCCCTCTGGTTTGCTCTGGAAGGTGTTGCCAGGACTATGTCCTTGCTCTTTGGTGCATTCATTTCTTTCTTTGCATTAGCAGCTCTCTTGCGGCGGCCAAATGTGACCTTCCCTTTATCATATCAAATTCCATTTTTTACAACCACTCACTCGAAGAGGATGTTCATTTTGAAGGCTAATCTCTTAATGTTCCGTTCTGTGCCCACTCATTTTAGTCCTTTTTATTCCTTTTTTAAACACCTTGCAGTCTGCTACACACACACCTAGTGAAATTCTTGTGTCCTTTTTTGACAAATACAAAGGCGTTTTCCTAATTGTTGTCCATGGCACCTGCGATGTCCATACTGCAGCCTGGCCTCTCCGTGAGAAGCCACTTCTGCCCTTCTAGTTTCCTTGGCCCTCTGGTCTTCTGTCTCCTTTACAACTCCACCTTCTCCAGCTCTTCCTTGCCTCCACTCTTTATCGGATTGTCCTGGTGTTGTTGCTGGAGCCTCTGAGTTATTCTGAAACCTGTATTGGTTTTGTATGAAAGTACCCAATTTTTTTGTGTTGGTACAACAAACGATGTGATCGTGTGCACTGGCTTGCTGGGCCATTTCTGCCTCGTCAGCGGCCATTCCGTGCCTTCTGGCCTGGGAGAAAGCAGCTATGAGAGCGCTAGTTCCAGAGGCCCCTTCTGGGAGCCAGAGGGCGATCCGTGGTTGGGAGATGGTTAACCTTGCTCGTCTGTATTAAGCAGGGATGAAGTCTCAAAGCAAAGCTTTGATGAGGACTACTGGGTAATGTTTAACCAGGCAGGCAGTGGGCATCTGAGTCAGCCTTTGATGTCGGGCTCATTGCCATGCCCACGTCAAGGAAAGGGTACGTCAAAACAAGCCAGGGTTGCCACTGTCCGTGGCCTTGGTACTAGTGCCAAAGTTGCTTCTGGCAAGGAATGATGAGAAGAAGCAAACAAGCTCAATTTCCAGCCTTCTGGGAAAATGTCTTGCCACCTGCACATTGCAGGTCAGTTGAAAATTAGAAAAGAATCCATACAGAGACCCCCTCAAGCACCTGTCAAAAGTCCTTAACTTACACAGCCAAGATAGAGAACTTAGTAAAGTGATGTGATTACATAAGGCAAGAGCAGATGTAGATAACCTTTCCCCTTGCTTCCTTTTGGGTTCTGTATTGGTGGGCTGATCCTATACCTAGACCCCCATTTGCTTGCCGTGGTCCCTTGTAACTATTAGTAATGCCCTTTTTGACTCTCGGAAGAGTCTAGGTGCGGATAATAGCTTACGCGGTCACTGTATCCATGGGGCATGCACCTGCCAGTCAGCGACAGAGAGGATCCTGCTAGAGTTGAGAGAGAAGCTACTTTTTTGTGATACCATTAGCTTGTTATAAAAGAGAGACGTGGAAATTATTTACATGATAAAAGATTTCACAAGTTCACTGGAATGGCCAGCTTCACTGGGTGCCATTTCAATAATGATTTATCTCAGGCTACATGCTTTCTGAGAATGTCACCATCTCTAAAGAAGAAATAATCCATGTCATGTAGAACTACTTCGGTGTCTCCTTACTCTGGGAGAACTTTATCTCTAACTTTCATGCTAACTGATTGAATCTCTCCACTCTCTCCTTTAGAGTGTGATCCGACAGCTATGACTATTGCTTGCAATATTTTTCCTTGAGATTTTTCTGGAAGCATAATGCATCCTTTGGTTACAGTTTCGGCTACACTCCTTTCAACTAAAACTCGTTCAAAGTGGGGAAGAAACTTTCTAGACACCTGTACTGCCAGGACTTTGGCCACTGTAGTTTGTGCTTGACTACTTTTTTTTTTTTTTTAAAAAAACATACTCAGGGTTCACTACCTGAGAACTTTAACCATTTTTGAATTTACTTGTAAGGAAATGTTTATAAACATCTAGCTTCTGCTTCTTGAACCAGTCTGAGCACTTATGGGGAGACAGAAGAGAAACAGGCCACATAGTCTCCAAGTAAACTTTCAGTTTTCCAGAATCCCACTAAGCCCATCTCCTTTAGTACTTCTGGAGGGTTTGAGACCAAATGAATATGCTTCGTTATTTCTCTATGGTTCCAATGGTGAGCAAAATATCCCTGCTTCTATTTGTATGATTCTAGGCGTGCATGGTGGGGAAGAGAGCTACCTGTCTCTCTTCACCTAATAAGGAAAAACCACAACAACATGGGGCCCATGACGAGGATTTCAAGGCGGGCTTGAATATGGCCACTTTCTGTTGGTCAGTGGTTCTCAAGGGGGAATTGCCAGACAAGCAGTATCAGCACCACCTGGGAACTTCTTGGGAAAACAAATACTTTTGGCCCCACCCCAGTGCTCCGGAATCTGTTCTAACAAACCCTCAGTGATTCATAGTTTGAGAACCCCCACTCAGATACACTGCCTTGGCAAAAATTGGAGTTTCACCCTATATTCAGGAAGTGAAAACAAGGGACGAAGATGGGTAATAAATACTCTTTCCAGAATGGCTTCTTCTCAGGAAAGTATGAACGCCATCAAGTCAACTTGACCGCACTGGGCTGCAGGATGACGGGCCTTGGACCCTCTGCATGTTGGGGTGCATCTCCATTGGGCAATGGTAATACTGAGCCTCGTCATTGCTCAGCCATGTCTGTAGGTGAGGGCAGGCGTACCTTCAGCCTTGTGCGACTTGTCATCTGGGTGGTTCTCAGCACTTATTTATCAAAAGCAAGGCTTACCCAAGTTTTGTTGTGTGTGTGAATTTTATACGGCCCTTCAAATCCGTTTTTATTATTTTTAATAAAAAGTCTTTTGCTCGAGCCAGTTAACTTTCTTCCAGTTTCACATCATCATGTAATTTTCCAAGTTCCACACTAAATGCAGAAATTACCTCGACATCACTGCACGGGAGTGCGATCACGTCACTTACTGGTTTGCATTCCGTTTGGCCGGGTGGTCAGATGATCATGTTTCTGTTCTAGATTTCTTTCATCAGCTTCCTGTGTGAGCACGGGCGATTTCCTCCTTCGTAAAACTTGGGGGCTGAATGCTAGGTGATTCCTCATTTCCCCTTCAGAGCTAAACTTTTCTGAAGTAGAGAAAAGCAAATTCCACCCAATTGCAACATTTCAAATTTACAAAACACTTCCACATTCATTCCACCTAATTTCTTCTTCAAGAATGAATTGTGGGGGTGCCTGGGTGGCTCAGTTGGTTAAATGTCTGCCTTCAGCTCAGGTCATGATCCCGGGGTCCTGGGATCAAGTCCCGGGTAGGGCTGTCTGCTCAGCGGGGAGTCTGCTTCTCTCTGCCCCTCCTCCCTGCTCATGCGACTCGCTCAGAGGACTTGCAGAAGCCCTCTTCAACCGTGCTGCTGGCACAGAGTCGAGCAGGAGGAGAGCCTCCGAGGTTGAACATGGCTAAAACCGGCTACCGTTTGTCTGTCTGTCACGGCTCAGAGCCAACGCAGTGATCACCATACGTGTTGGAGGAGGCTGTGGAGAGAACGTGACCTCCCGTTGACCCGCAGGCTGGACCAGGGCCCCAGGAGGCTCGCACCCCTCCCTTGTACATTTCGCCTGGAATGTACATTTCGCCTACCACTTCCGCCCTAGCGGCCATTTCCAGGAGGTAGCGCTGAGAGAGCAAGGAGTCGTTCAGGTCTTCTAGAGGGCTCCGTGACGGAACCCAGTGAAGGTCTCTATGTGAACTGCAAAGATGCTGGTGCGGAGACCTACTTGTTTTGCGGCTGCCCAGGACAAGCCTCGTAAGTAAGTTCCCTCGTTTGCTTAAGGCTGCACTACCCATCTGGAGTGGTCTGCCTCCTCGGTGTCTCTTTGCCCTTAGTATACAAGGGCCGGTTTGTGAATAATCGTCTGATAGTATTTTTCGTATCCTGTGTGTCAGGCACCATACCAGTCACTTGGTGGTGGTCCCAAGACCCTCAGAGGAAACTGAGTGGAAGCAATTAGTCAAGGTCATGTGGCTGGCAGGCTGTGATCCTCAGCGCTGTGTTTTACGAATGCTCATTGAAGGCACTCAGGCTCCCTGGTGGGTCCACGTCTGCAAGAGAGAATGAATAACATGGACGCAGAATCTGTACTTTATTTGGGAGGTGTTTTGAACACCAGGCAGGCTTTGGTTGGGCTCACCCCGAAGTCTTCCACTGTGTTCACTGGGTTGCAAAAGTCACTGTCTCTCCTATGGAGGGAAGAGGTGAGGTTCCATCCTGTCCTCCCCCAGGGCAGTCTGCGGTCCTGGCCCCTCCGTCTGGGGTCAGAAGATCTCCCCTCCCCTACAAAGCACCGAATAAATCACTTCTAAGTCTGCACTCCTGGGACAGTAATGGTATAAACAGGGTCAGAGCTCCATCATGCTCTAAGGCTCAAAACTGCAAGTCATTTTTTAATGGAAAGTTTGTTTCTATCTCTGAATTGGGGTGGGGGTGGGGGTTAGAATCTGCTTTGTAGGAGCCTTCCAGCCTGATTAACTTTTCTCCACTGGAGTTCCCGCTCACTGTAGGCACAAAGCAGGCAAATTAATTTGGAAAGAATGTCTCAGATGGGCAGTGGAACACAGCCGTTGTTTTTGATCAGGATGAAACTTAATTTTTATTGGCAACAACCTTCCATTGAGGTCATTCCCGATGAAAGTTCACTGTGCTCTCTAATCCATTGTGCCGGGAGTGTCGGTGTAAATGGTGTGTCCATGGTTGCTGTTTTAATTCAATTTTCTTAACAGTAAAATCTTGCCACTGCCCAGGAAACAGTTTTGCATAAATAAAGGTGAAATGTACAAGTTGAAAGAGTACTTGCCAGAAAGGGCATTCAGAGCTCACGACACTGGAAGGGGCCAGAATGTGGCAGACATCAAATCCCTGCAACATCGATTTCTGCAGCAGAGCTGACCCTCAAGCACACAATGACAGATGCACCAGGAGCCAGACAAATTCCTAAAAAGATGTGAGGAAATCAGCTTTAAAAATTACCAAATAATTTGAAGGGATGAGATGCTTGGCTATGCATAAAGTAACCCCCTGGCAAGGTCTTTAGTGATACAAAGTTCAGCAAGTCTGCAAATTAGAGTCAGTGACTGTTTCTATCGATCTGGGCAAACACTTGATGTCTCCCATTTGTAAATTACAGCAGCGAGTCGGAGCCCCGTGCCCATCATGGGGAACCGAGATGGGCCAGTGGGCCGGGCTTTGCAAGTATAATTCATTCTCTCAGTCTTCTGGAGGCAGAGTTCTTGCACGAGATTCTGTAGGACTCTGCCTATACCCTCTTGGCCACGTGGGGGTCACCTAAGGATGTTCTGGCACCCCTTGTCTGCCTGGATGTCCCTGCTGAGGGCAATCTCTGACTGGGAAGCATGAGGGACCCACAGAGCAAGCCAGAAGTGCTGGGGTGTTAGTATCCCAAGAGTGACCCTCCACCAAGGAGGGGTGGGGACCAGAAGATACATAGTTGGCTTTTTTGCCCCTTTGGAACAGTTCAGAGGATCCCCAGTGGGATTAAGCTCCACTGGCCATGGCAGTGACCCATGCATTATACTTTTTTCTTGGTTTTCCCCCCTTCTGTGTCTCCCTTTCCCCATCCCTTACTGGTGCTTCCTGGCGTCAGCTCACACATAAATGACTTGTAGATAAATTCTTGTCTCAGGAGCTGCTTTTAGGGGAACCCAACTAAGACAGCCATCATGACTACTCGCTGGCTAGACCCTGAGCTACCAAGCGATGTTAAGAGTGTATCCAAACACTGTTAAGTTGGACTTCCCAATGCACTGTCATGCCAGCTAGCAGAAAAACTAAAGAGAGAGGGAGAGAACCTGACATTTCTAATTTCCAGTTTGCGATCCATGTTCAAAGGTGGTGATGAGGAATGATCTATAAACATTGCCCTGCCTTTTTTGTTGGTTGCCAGTGGGAAAGATCAACATGGTGCTTGGAGAGATTAGAATCCAGGTGGTAAATGTTCGGGGAGTGTTATTGTTATCGGTTGCCAACACCGACAGAGTTTAATAGGCTGGAGGGGATAGGCTAGGAAGTGTAAAGCGTGCTGCTCACCCTGGAGCAGCTCCCTGTCTCCTAGGAGACACAACACAGGACTTTTCCCAAGAAAAGTTACCTGGAGGCAAATACCTAACCTCCTGTGGGAGATCAGGTGGTGACCGAGGGGGGTGCACAGCAGAATCAGTCTTCAGTTGGGTCTGGAAGGAAGGGTGAGAATCAGGCGGTGGGAACAGGAATCCTTGCAAAACCTCACTCGATAATTAAATTTCATAGTACTGTTAAGTTGCTCATATGCAAAACCCTTGCACCTGGGTCACCTGTGGGCTTCGTTCAGCCCGCAGACCTACCTTGTTGGGTAACTTTGAAATGCCAAGCAAATGGAGTCAATGTGCAAGCTATCAAAAGATTTCTAAATTCTAAAATTCTAGCTTTTCTAAAGATTACTAGAAGATCTGGCAGCGCTGGGTCTATATTCCACCTGGAACAATGGGTTCAGATGGGGCCTGTGGCTTTTAGTGTGCTACAGCCCCTCCCCCACCCCCACCTGATTGTTCCCTGGCACTGAGGCCAAGGGTCAGAGGTCACTGAATCACCGAGCTTGCAGTTTTTAATTTTCCCCCCCAAATACTGAGCAATGTCTCCAAATGCATGTCTTTACTTAACATGACAAAAAAGAAAGCCATCTGAGTGTGCAGATGGGAAATGTATTTTTTTCAGGGGAGAATAAAATGGTACATATTGAGCCCGAGCTAATTGCCGGTGGCTGAGCTAACAGCTTTCCAGGCGCAGCCAGCCACTCCCCATTTTACAGATGAAGAAGTGGAGGCGGGAATGTCTCGGGGAAACGCCTCAAGCTTCTTAAAGGAAGGAAGCATGGCCAGCCTGGTGCTGGAACCTTTGCTCTTTCCACCGAGCCCCAGGGCTTCCTGGACCTTGAGCTTCTTCCTGAGGGCTTGAATTTCATGAGCTGGGTGTGGTAAGTCCCCACAGTCACCACATTGGGGGGTGGGTTAGGGGTGAGGGTAGTGGGAGGGAGAGCCCGGTGACGCACAGGAAGTGGGGCCTTATGGTCACCCCAATGACTTGAAGCCCACCTCCCAGGACCCACATGTCTGCCTCAGGACTTACACCTGCCCACCCCAGAACAGAGAGATGTTTCGGGAGGGGAAGTGAGGGCTGGCGTTGGGTGTGCGGGATAGGCGAATCCCAAGTCTGGAAGAGGAAAAGCAGGCCATGACCAGGAAGTCATGGGTGACTCCATGTTCACAGCTTTCTTCAGGTACAGAGCCCTGAACTGCCAACATAGTTTTGAACAAGGAGGGTCCCGCGCAGGAGTCTGGGGGCTTCTGGGTTAATGTCTTCCTGCCATATCTGCTGCTGACATGTCCATAGCTCTGTGATTCCATCAGTGCCTCGCATCGGCCCAGGCTCCCTGGCTTCAAGCCCCAGCTCCCTACTGACCAGCCCAGAGACCTCCTGGCTGTTCCTTGATTACCTGCCTCCACCCACAGGGGATGACACTGAAATAAGGAATGTTCAGGAAGCATTTAGCACCAAGCCTGGCACATAGAAAATGCTTTATACACGTTAGCTCTGTCAAGGGTCTGTCCCTTTCCAGATGACTCAGAAACTTTCCCCAGGACCCTCTGCTTTTTCTATTTCCATCTGCCCACTCTCTCCCTCAGCCGGAGATCTCCGGAACACTCTGGCAAACGCTATGGCAGCCATACTACAGGGGCAGCAGTTCCCGAACAGTGTTTTGTGCTTGCCTAGCCTCCTCAGCCCTCCTGCGGTCCTGAAGCCTCAGACCCGTTTGCCGGAATCTGGTCCCACCTGCACCGGGATGCAGGGTGTGGGCACGCCGCGCATTCCCGCTCTGTCCACTAGGTGGTGCTAGCACTTCACCTAGGGCTCCCAGACCCCGGGCTGAAAAGCAGTCCCACCAGCGCCCAGGCGGTGGGACTAGAATGTGTGCTTCCCGGGAGGGCTTTGAGAAGCTCCTTCTGCTCCTTAGCAACAGCGGCCACAGATGAGCCCTCAGGATGGATCCTCCTAAGTGGAGGAAAGCGAAGGGAAGAGACAGCAACGGGGTGGGGTGGGATAGAAAAGGGCAGCTGTGGGTGTGGTGGGATAGAAAGGGCAGCAGTGGGTGTGGTTCCTGCAGCCCTAGGTCCCCTGTCTGCTGTCCCCCTGGAGCAAGGATGCCAGTGGGTGAGGCCTGAGGGAGCCCTGTTCCCTCTGCCTTGGGCTTATGTCTGTGGCTGTGCCTGAGCCCATCCCCTGTGTGAGTTCAGGCTCTGGCCACTCTGTCACTCTCTCCCATCCCCCTACCCCCTGTCCCCTCTGCCTTGCTGTTCATCTTCCACGAGCCTTACTGCTCCTCTTCTAATACCTCCCAGAGCCCTCCAAGACCACGTCCCCTCTCCTGGCCCTCACTGTTCACTATTGTCAAGCCCAGCCACTCGAGCCTGCCTTAGACACACCCCTCCCCTGCAGCCTTGTCACCGCCTCTGCACGTTCAAATCTCATCTTTTCCCCCGGGTCCCCTGCAAGTGATTGTTCCTTCTTTTGAACCCCTGTTGAGTCTCTCCCATGGCACTGGACACCTTCATCCATTCCACTGAGCCCCTACTATGTGCAGCAAGGTGTGGGGATATAATGGTGAACTACACTGACATCCTGGCCCTTGGGGAGCTTACATTCCAGGCTCTGAGGTCGGTGTCAGAGGAGTGAACGGGAGTGTAAATAAAGCACAGATGAGGATAAGTGCCGCGAACGAAGCCAATGGGGTGCTGTGAGATGGCATAACTGTGGGATGTGGACTGGGGGAGTCTTCTCTGAGCAGGTTGACGGTTAAGCTGAGAGCCTTAAGGCTGATAAAAAACCAGCTTTGCAAGGGCGCTCAGGAGTGGGCTGCTCCTGCCTAGGGGACAGCACGAGTGGGGCCCTAAGACTAGGACGGGAAGGTACTGGGCTGTAGAGAAGATGGGAGAAGGCTGGAACCCAGCACCAGAGCACAACGTAGGAAGTCACCGAAGGGAAATCAACAAGGCTACAGCCCTGTAAAGGGTACTGTTGCTGCTTGGTGTGCCATGGCCTGGGGGGAAGGGGAAGAAAGGAAACCATATGCACAGATGATGGTGTCCGGGACACGGTGGGGAGGAGCTGGGAAGTGGGCCCATTGGCTTATGCTCTAGAGATCGACAGGCAGCTCTTCCCTGTCACAAAGGGGTGGGGTCTTGTGTCACGCTGAATACCTACTCCAATGGCTTGGGCTGGGGTGGAGGAGTCATGGTCTCCCAGAGTACTGGGAGGGAGGGATTCTAAGGCCGTTTGTCGGCTGAGAAGTGAAGGGTGACAAGATGGAGCAGGCAGCTGGGGGGCGGGGGTTTGCGCAGGAGAGGCAGAGTGACCCGGACAGTTGATTTGACATTTGGCTCCTAGACTCAAAGCTTCCAGAGGGCAGGAACTCTGCTTGATTAATTGTTGTGTCCCCAAAAACATTTCCCAGGGTGGCCTCCCTTGGGCAGAACAAGCATCAGGATTTGATACCGTTGGGGATACAGGTGCCAGCGGGGCTGAAGCAGGGTCCCCTTCGCTGCCTGCCAGTGTGAGGAATGCTTGCTATGCATGCAGACGGTGAGGGGCCAGGCTGGGCCATCTCTTTTCCCCTTTGCCTCTTTTCCCCCTTGCTCTGTGCCCACGGGGCTCTAAGCCCACTTGGCCTTCACTGCTATTGCTTAAGCAGTGAGTTCCAGATCCCTCGTGTTCTCCCTTGGTGGCCCCGCCTGTGGGCTTCTTCACGTCTGGAAAGCGGAGTGCTTTAGGAGTTCCTTAGTCCAGATGGCCTTGCAGAAGGGGACAGTGGGCGCCTCCCACACCGCCCAGAAACACATCGACGATGCCTGAATCAGATCCGAACTTCACTCCTAACAAAAACTTTGCTGACTGTAAACTGTCTTCCTCCCGAGAAGGCTGCCCTGTTAGGTCTTGTTTACAGTATAAATTTTGCACTTTGCTAAAGCTGGGGGCCACAGAGCAAGCTGGGGGGTGGTAGCGAGGATGTGTCACTGCCTCTGGGATCCGCGGGAAGACGGCAAACGCTGAGGAGGGGTCAAGGCAGGGACTGGAAGCCGGCAGGCTCCTGTCCCGCGCTGCACGGTTTTGCTCCGGCCCTGCCCCTCTGGGAACGTGAGCCTTTCTCCCGCCGCAGGGAAGAAACCCCCCAAGCCGGAGATCCCGGCGCGGTCGAGGAGGACCGTCTGCACTTCTGCCGCTAGAGGGCGCTAGCACCCTTCAGTGCCGCCGGGAGTTGCCAGTGCCCAGGCTTGAAGGGCTGCTGATAGTGGGAGAGGTTTGGGGTGTCTCAGGGACCTCCGGGTGGACATACTGTAGGGCCTGGAACTGCTGTCTGGCATCCCCTGTACCTCCTCCTCCGCTCCGGAGGTCACACGTGGCTGCTGCTTCCTTGGGCCTCTCACCCACCAGCTCTGGCCCCACTATTGGCCATGGGAGCCCTAGAGTGGGGACCCCTGGCCAGGGCCCCCCACTCCAGGGCTCTGGGCAACTGTGGTAAACATTGGAAGGCCTCCCCGAGTTGGCCCCGGTGTGTGTAGTCAGGTCTGCCTGTCCAGGATCCTGTGGGTGCCTCCGGCCTCCTCCCTCCAGGGTGAATTTCCTAGGGGAGCACCCGTCTTTGGCCCGTCTGTCCCTCTGCCCTCCGGGCCGAGCTGGGTGCTGCACTCAGTAGGAGCTCATCAGATGCACTAGGGCTGTGTGTCTCCTGGGGGCTGGCTCCCTGCACGCCGCTGGCTGGGCTGGTGGCAAGGCCTTGGCTGACAATGAGTGGGGGAGAAGGTGGTGCCCCGGGGCTCAGCTGGGGTCCTGCAGGGTGAGGCTCAGAAGCAGCGGAAGGGCTGGGGGCCCTGAGTGACGAAGGAGGGCCCAGTAGGGAAGAGGGGGAGGCGGGACCACACACCTAGTGGAAGAAGGGGAGCAGGAGGTGGCCGGGGAGGGCAGTGAGCTGCTCTTGGAAGCCTGGAGGAGGATTCAGACAGGCGGGGAGGATCTGCATCATGTGAAGGTTTGGCCCGGTGGCCAGTCCGGCTTGCCACTGTTCGAGAACCAACCCGTGGAGCTGGCTCTGCTCCCGTCTTCCAAATCTGTTTCCTCCAGGCTGCTCTGGGCCAGGGAGCCAAGGGATGTTTTCTTTATTCTGCTCTGGCCTTAAACCATGGGGCCAGGCTCTCCGGAGGACACAGGGAGAGCCCCCATCCTGGGCTGCTGGGGCTTGTACGTCCCACGGGGTCCACGGACGTCCTGACAGCTGCGGGCAAAAGTGTCATGTTTCCGCTGGCCTAGCTCTCGCCGCCAGCATCTCTGAACATGGCCAACCTGGGGGTGGGGTTGCGTAAAGTTCTTGGATCCCCCGCCTTACCATGTGGGCTGGGGGCAGGCCAGGCGGGCTGCACTTTCTTCTCCGGGTACATACAGCCTCTACCCTGGGAGCCGGAGGACGCTGCTCACGTGTGAATCTCCAGCAGCCATTTCTCGGGTCTGAAAATAAACCCTCCCTGCATATAGGGCTGGTCTGAAATGTTAATACATTTGATTTTAAATGTCATTGGCGGATGATTGTCATCAAAAAGAGAGCCTTAGCGGTGGACATTGTCCAGAGCCTGAGGACTTGTGCAGAGTCTGTGTGGAGCACGAGGGAGTCTAATGAGGGGAAGGCCAGTGGGTTGGAGGTGGTAGCCAGGCTTCTGAAGGCCAGGATGGAGAGAGGAAGCACATTATCTATGCAGGGTCACCGGAAACCAGGAGGTGGTGGGCCACAGCCAGATTTCTACTCATTCTCTATTGCAATGGGACAGTAAGTGTGACTTTTTTGGAGGAGAGGCTCAGAGAGGTTTAGATTCTTGCCCAGGGCCACACAGCAAAGCAGAGGCAGAGCAAGGCTCAGGAGGCAGATTCTGCCTCTAGATCTTCAGAGTTCTTTCTTCAAAATATTTATTCACTTGGTCAAATAATCTTCACCACGTGCTTACTTCATGCTAGGCATTGAGGACAGCTTGGGGTCTGATGGGGGATGCAGACAAGTTGACAGGGTATTACCACGTAAGGATGATGGGTACACAATGTGACAAGCCCAGGTGGGGTGTCAGGGTGGCTCAGAGGAGGGACTCACTCTGTCTGAGTTAGGTAGCAAGCAAGGCTTCTTAGAGGAAGTGAAAAGTGATTGAACTCTGATGGAGGAGAATCCAGTAATGTGATACCGTATGGAGAACGTTCCAGGAGAAACAGAGGAAACACTAACAAAAGGACAAATAAGTAGCAAAAGTAGCTCCACTGACATGGAGCTTTCACTAGACTCTAGTCCCTGGGAGCAGGAATCCATACCCCGAGGGGACTAGCTCTGGGGGGACCCAGGAATGGCCAGGGGCCCCTAGCTGGTCAGTGGTGGGGTTGGGAGTCTACTGGCCAGAGGCCTTTTGCTTTCCTTTTTTTTAAAAAAAATTACTGTTCATCATGGGAAATTTCAAACATGTACAACAGAGGAGAGAAGAGTTTAACAAAGCCCCACGCTCGCATCAGCCAGCTTCAACAATTGCCAACTTCGGGCCAATTCTGTTTTGTCTGTTTCCTCCCCGCTCCCCCACCTCCAGATTATTTCAAAGCAAATCCCTGACATCGGATCATTTTATCCATAAATATTTCAGCAGGCAGCTCTAAAGGATAATGAAACTTTAAAAAACATAATCACAATAGCATTATCACACCTAAAAACAGCAGTCATTCTAGTCGGTGTTCAACGTTCAATTGCTTCAAGTTTTTTTTTAACAGTTGGTTTGTTCAAGTCAGGATCCCAGCAAGAGCCACACGTTGCAAGCAGTTAGGTCTTTTAAGTTTCTTCTGAGCTGCATTTTTTTCTCCCTCCTTTCCCCCTGCCTTGCAATGTAATTGTTAAGACAGCTGGGGCATTGTTCTGTGGTTGCCCACATCTAGCTCTTGCTGTTGGCATCCTCAGGGTCCTGTATAATCTGTTCCTCTGTCCCCTGTATTTCCCGTAATCTGGAAGTCTGGAACTTGGATCTGGAGGCTGGATCCCATTCAGGTGCAATTTTTGTATCTCTGGCATTCTTAAAGCACAAAATCAAAAGGCAGCTTGCTGAGCAATGTGTGTGTGTGTGTGTGTGTGTGTGTGTGTGTGTGTGTTTGCTGGTGTGTGTTTGCTGGTGTGTGCACACATATGTGCATATGCCTATGGGCTACTTTCTTCCCCCTTTGGCCACTTCCCAGCAGCCACTGCTTTCCACTGTTCACAGGCTCCTCTCAAGGTTGCAAAACTCCTTCCAGGCTACTTGCTGAACAAAGAGAAGGCCAGGAAACCATCAAACTATCCCCTTTCTTGAAGTCAGTCCCTGGGATGCTGCCACCAAAAGGCCTTCTTCAGCGGGGACAGAATTCTTTGTGATGTCTGCACACGAGTTTCCTCCTGCTGCCTCCTTCCATTGCTCATCTTTTGACTTAGGGTCCTGAGAATCCAGCCTTCTCCCGCTCCCTCCTATCATTCCGTGCCAGCTCAATGCCAAAGCTGAGAAGTCAGACGTAAACCTCTGGTTCTGGCCTGAAGATCCTCAGGGGCTGAAGTGACAGTAGTCACCCCAGAGCCCAGAGTGTCCTGGAAACAGCAGGAGGGCTGGGGGAAGGTCAGGGAGCACAGGTCTGCTCTCTGCCTATCCTTTGGGATGGGAAGCCCCACACAAGCCAAAGACGGAGTGTGGAGAGGACAGCTGCGAGTAGAAAAAGAGGCCTTGTGCTCGCTTTCTAGGATTCCTGTCCTGGCAGAGACTTGTGTGCTCTGTGAACCATCCACCAACACATGGGGACTGGGGAGGAACACCCGTGGGGAAGACGGTGTCATTTCGTACCCTCACAGTGTGTCTGGTTCCGCGGCCAAACAACGGGGAGGCATTCTTGATCCTCTCCTTTGTCCCTCACATCCCATCCATGGCCAATGGTGTCAACTCAACCCTCAACACAGATTTAGAATTTGTCCCCTTGTCTCCACCTCCCCCAGCCCAGCCCCCGCTTCCATCCCTCCCCACAGTTCCCCAGACTCTTAACTTTCCCTATTCCTTGCCCTAATCCAGCCCTCACACAGCAGCCGGAGTCATAGTTTTGAAACATAAATCCTATCCTAGCCATCCCTTGCCTAAAAATCGTGTGGCAGGTGGACTAGTTTCCCCAAAATCACGTCTACCCGGGACCTTGGAATGTGACCTTATTTGGAAGTAGATTCCTCACATATGTTATTAAAACGAGGTCCTACTGGGTGAAGGTGGGCCTTAAACCCAGTGCCTGGTGTCCTTACAAGAAGAGGAGAGGACACGGAGAAGAAGGCCACGCGAAGACAGGCAGATTGGAGCAATGCATACAAGCCGAGGAAGGCCCAGGAGGGCTGGCAACCTCTAGCAGTGAGGAGAAAGCATGGAAGGATTCTTCCCTAGAGCCTTCAGAGGGAGCATGGCCCTGCCACACCTGGAGTTTGGATCGTACCTTCCAGAACTGTGAGAGAATAAATGTGAGTTGTTTCAAGCCACCCAGTTGGTGGTACTTTGTGATGGTAACCCCAGAAAATAACAATAACCCTTACTAAATGGCATTTGAAGTTGTATCTAGAATAAGGCCGCCCATCGTGCCCTGCCACCAGGCCCCTGCTCTGGGCACGCCCCCCACCCCACCTGTCCTCCTGATCATTCCACAGGCTTCCCTTCAAATGCCGGCTCCCAGAGCGGCCCCCCAGCCGGTGCTAATCAGCATCCGGGACCTGTCAGTCTGTCTCATATCATTCTGTTGTAACTTCCTTCATGGTATTATTCCAGCTTGTAATTTTGAATAGGCTGTGTTTTGTCCCCTCACCAGATCAACAGGCATGCGTGTCTTTTGGCCCCTACGCCTGGCTGTTCAGGCTGGGTCTGGCTCACTGTACGTGCTTTGTCAATATTTGCTGAGTAAATGAACCCAACATACACATGTGATAATGTTTCATGGGGTGAGGCTGGGCAGAGGGTCAATCAGTGAGGCATGGGGAGGAGGGGAAGTCAGAAATGACCCAATCCACGGTCCCCGGGTAGGACATGTTGGTGAAGGCGGGTCAGGGCCAGCCAGCTCTGTTTCCCTGTGACTTCGGGGAGCCACGTGCTTGCCACTATGAGCTGGTTCCTCGGCTCTGCTTGCCTGCGAGGCGTGCCCTGCATCCGAGCAGGAAAGGCCCTCCGGCTCTCTGTGCTGTGATATATGGGTCCCAGACAGAGGGCAGGTGGTCCTGATTTACACGAGCCACAGACCCTTTGGGGCAGCGACTGTGGTGAATTATTACATCACCTGACAGAGGAGATTTATGGCAGGGGCCAGATGCCAGAGCCTCCGGGAGCCGCTGCTCCCACTCCAAGTTTACAGATGGGTCCGCCGAGGCCTGTGGCTTGTTCAGGGTCAAACGTGGGCATCCTCCCTCGGGGCAGGGCAGGACTGGAATCCAGGTGTCCTTGGACTCTTCTGGAGTCCCCTGAGGACTTTCCTCAGGAAAACGGTCAAAACAAAGCAGATCACATCCCCCTCCTTCTACCCCCCAGCTTGCTGGGAGGCTGGCATTTAAATCCCTTGATCTGGCCTAGCTTTTGCTTAAAGATAATAAAGGTGACAGTTCTATTTTATTGAAAAGTGAAGCTTTTGAAACCTTCCTGGTCTTTCCACTGATGGAGCCAACACTGAGAGGTCAGGGCTGTCCTTCTGCAGCCTCTGTCTTCGCTGCCCTTTTGATTCTTTGATGTCTGGGCACCTGAGCCAGACGTGGGTGAAAGGGGGCCAAGTGTGGCAGGCAAGAGGGGGCCTGCGTCCTCCTTCACCTGTCCTGATTTCTCATGAGGCTGCCCACCCCCTCCAAGTAGGGCCTAAAAACCTGGCTTTGGGCTGCGCACGCAGTGGTGCCTCGTTGGGGCGGACGGATGCAAGGAAGAGCCAGGGATGGCTTGAGCCTGCAGTTCGGATGATCCTTTTTGTGATTCGCCCCATCCCCTGCCTCGTCGTCGACTTCCTCACTGATCAGACATGTGGCCTCCCAGGGCTAAGGTGGCTGGGAGCCCGTCTGCACCCCGCTACTCAGGTCAGAACCCTCTTCATCATTTTTTTTTTTTTAAAGATTTTATTTATTTATTCGACAGAGATAGAGACAGCCAGCGAGAGAGGGAACACAAGCAGGGGGAGTGGGAGAGGAAGAAGTAGGCTCATAGCGGAGGAGCCTGATGTGGGGCTCGATCCCACAACGCCGGGATCACGCCCTGAGCCGAAGGCAGGCGCTTAACCGCTGTGCCACCCAGGCGCCCCTCTCTTCATCATTCTTGTCTTTCCTTTGCTCCCCAGCGCAAGCCATCCAGCTGCGAGAGCCGTGGGCTTGATGTCTCCAGTGTGTCTCCAATGCTCCTCTGCTCTCCATTGCCATGGTCACCACCTCAGCACAGCCCACCCCCGCCCAGGTCCAGAGAGATGCCTTTCCCCTTTCCCCGGGGCCCTGCTGCCGCCCTCGTCTGTCCTAGAGCTCCTGTTTCCCACGGTGGCTGTACCCGGGGCGATGCTTGTAAGATGGAACACACCCAAATCATGGGAACTCTGCTTAAAACAGTCCATGGCTTTCTGCGGCCCCTGGAGTAAAATTCGGACTCCTTGGACGGCCCACAGGGAGGGTCTGCCCATGCAGGGACCCCCGCCGGTGCTGACAGCCCCTTTAGCACCCCCCCTCCCCCAGCACTGCCCACTCGGCTCACAGCCCATCCCAGCCCTGGGTTCCCTCTGCTGGGAGGCTCTCTCCTTTTGCTTTATGCGGCTGACTGCCCCTCACCCTTCCAGCCTTAGCTTACATGTTACCCTCTTAGGGACGCGCCCTCCACCTCCCCACCCCCGACGCATCATGCACAGGGGTCACCGAGCTGTGTGGGCCGATCTCATAAATGAGGCTTTGCTGGAACACAGCCACACCTGTTCTGTTACCTCGGGCTTATAGGGGCAGAGCCAAGAGGTTGAGACACAGGCCGTATGGTCCGCAAAGCAGAAAGTAGTTACCATCTGGCCCTTTTTAGGAAAAAAACACACAAAACAACTTGTTGACAATCCTGTTCTAGCTCAGCCTTTTGTTTGCTTTTTTATTGTCATTTTTCACATACAAGATTCAATTTGCATAATTTCACGTTTACTTTTGTTTTGGCCTATCTTCCTGTAAAAGTGTGAATTCGCTGGGCGTGGGGCATTATATGAGGGGTGACACCTGTATGCCCAGTCTGAGCGTGGGGATGGGCATACATGAGGCATTCAGTTATTATTTGACCAAAATGAAAAAGAATGAAGATGCTGACCAGCATTTTCTAGGACTCATCAAGTGATTAATTACCGGTCAGATGAGTATTTTTGGATTATGTGGAGACTCCTTGCTGTAAACACACGTACACGCCCCCTGGGTGGGACAGATGAATGTTGAGTGTGTATTAACGTCACTCTTGCAGGCACACCTGAGCACAGACTCTTCTGTTTCTCTCCCAACCCGATTGGTCTCCCAGATCATCATTGGGAATGAAATGTTTACAAAGGGTAAAAAATGGATAAATCATTTTCCCTGCCGGGAGTCAACAGGATGGAGGGTAGACGACCAGGAGGCTGGTTTCTGGAAGAAGGAAACGGAGCCCAGGATCATGTTGAGGTCTTGATGCCATGAACTTGTTATGAACGGTCTCAATTTATTTGCAAGTATGTAGATGATAAATTATAGCTAACTAACTATGAGAGCCTGTTTTCTCTGGGCCATTGTGTCTTCATCTGGAAAATGGTTCCTGAAGAGTACGGATTACTATTTAGTCTCCTGGGGCTCTGATGTTAGAGTCAGATGCCATCCCTGTGTGACCTGGTTATTTTGACTCGTAGCCAGCCCCTCTGCATTAAAGGGAGTGTGGATTTTCTCCCATATCTCATATTCTTTTTTTTTTTTTTTAAGATTCTATTTATCTATTTGAGAGAGAGCACAAGTAGGGAGGAAGGGGTGAGGGAGAAGCAGACTCCCTGTGGAGCAGGGAGCCTGACACAGGGCTCGATCCCAGGACCCTGAGATCATGCCCTGAGCGGAAGGCAGACGCTTAGCTGACTGAGCCACCCAGATGCCCCCCCCCCCCCCCATATCTCCTATTCTTGATGCTAACTTCTGGCTCAGGTCCTTCACAAGCATTTGCTCTGTGTCTTTGGGCCAGATACCGCATGTCTCTGAGACCGTCTCTTAACCCACGGTAGGATCATATTTTAAAAATATTAACTTGATTGTTATTTCTCTTTCCTTTTTGTCTCTTCCATCAGTGGGAATCCTGTCTTTCTCCATAGGCCTCCCTGTGAGAGCAGAAAGGAGAAGGGAAAACTCTCTCTTCCTGGCTTTTGAATTTCAAAAGCCTAGAAAGGGCTCCTATCAGAGGAAGCAAGACACATGAGATTAAGACCTTCTTCCCATGTCTGTCTCTGACTAGAAAAAGACTCTCAAGGCTGCAGGCAGGGAGGCAAATTTCAGGGGATGCAGGGAAGGAGTAGACAGACATGGAGAGATCCCACGAGAGCTTGGCTTCCTGCTCCCCAGACTGAGCCCTGGAGAAGGAGCAGCCGTGCCGGATGTATTTGAGGCTAGAAGAGACTTAAGTCCCTCTTCCACAGATGCAGGGGAAAATGGCATCCTACTGAGTCTTGCTAAAGAACTCCCTGATTGCCTCAGTTTATCCCCAGCCTAAAACGAAAAAAGAGCAGATCGTTCCAGAAGGGTCATGAGGCCAAAGGGGCCTCAGGGGCAGGAATGGGGATGAGACCCATTCACCACCCATAGTGACCTCCAAGGGCAGATGACGTCAACATGTTCCCCCTCCCCCCACTGCAGCAGTCCATGGGCCTTCCCGAAACTTCCACGCAACTTCATGGCAAAAGGAGGGTGGGCCTGAATTAGCTGGTGTTATCCCACTGCCCAAATCAGACAAAAAAAGAGTAGCTTCACCGCTGGCTAATACAAATTTGAGGTTGGGCTTGAAAATGGGGACAAATGGAGTATGGGGTTGTAAACCCATGAGAAGTTTGGCTTGGAATAAAAATGCAGAGAGGGAGAAGGGGAGAGAGATTGAAAAATCATTCCCCCAGCCGCCAGCAGCCCAGCTGGTAGGCAGCAGATGGGAAAACGATGATGAGCATATCAGGTGCTGTTAACAAGGCTGAGAGCAACCACGAGAAGCCACCTGCAGCCGGCTTGGTGGAAAACCTGGCTCCCGAGCAAGGGGCTTTGAGTAATCCATCTCGGGCGCCACTGAGCCATGAACTTGTTATGTGGTAGCCACTGGAGGCCCGATCATCCTACACTCAGCTGCAAACAGTGGTGGAATCTCTGGCCCTGAAAGGCCAGATGGCGCCCATGGCATTGCGGTCGCCCGGTCCCGTTGCAGCGAGCACGCACCGCAGCAGACGCCCGGGTTGGCAGCTCCTGGATCAGCTGAACGCGCGGTGCTGGAGCTCCCGGAGCATGTGAGAGGTGCGTCTGTTCGCTGCGTGAATGCTGTTTCCTTCCTGCCAATGTCCATTCTCTGCCGACCAGCTTTGTCCCTCTGCTCTGGTGGAGCCTGGTGCTTCGGCTCGCTTCCCTCTGGATGGGTCGGGCTGGTCCTGATGAGGATTGAGGCTGCTGCACGCAGAAGGGATGGAGAGTGGAGCAGAGTGGATGCCAGAGCTCTGGGCTCAGATGAACTTGGACCCTGATCCTGGCTCCACCCCCATCGGTGGGACTCTGGGCAAGTGACTAAAGCACTTGCAACCTCATTTTCTTCCCCTGTCAGAGGAGGATACCTACCTCATGGAGTAGATACAGGGATAAAATGAAGTCATGTGAACAGAGTACTTAGGTCAGTACTTGGCACCAAGTACCTAGTACCTACCCAGTAAGGATGACTGGAAGACCAACCAGCCACAACCAACCACACCCATGCAGGGCCTGCATCGCCCGTGACACAGGAATGGCCCCTGGGACACTGGCACAGCACAGGGGCCAGGGCTCACTCTCCTTGTGGGACTGTCTCTGCCCCAGACCTCGGTGATCTTGTCTGTTTTCCCCACTCCTCCTGGAATGTGCCCACTTTCCTGCTCCCAGGACAGGCCTTGCGAGAGTCCCAGCTGCACGTGACGGTGGGAGCCAACTCTTCCCAGGCAGGATTGTATCAGAGGACCCCTTTGCCTGTGCCTCTGCCCGTCGGAGATCGCCTGTTTCCAATTGCTGTCCCTACCCGTAATTAGATGAGAACACGCTGGAAAACTGGCTTTCAGGGGAGCCAGTGGCACTGGATTGGCTTCAAAGCTGTCAGCCTCATTATGAATAATCAACATTTTGGGGATGAACTTTCAACCAGGCACTCATCGAACATTCATTCCTCATGAGCGCCCTTCACTGGACAGGCGGTGTGTGTGTGGGGGAAGGGACTGCCCTTGAAATCGGAAAGTCGGAGGTCACGTCCTGGGTTGTGCTTGAAAACTCGGCTCCTCTCTCTGTGGCTCAGCTTCCTCATATAACATGAGATGGTTAGAATGGATGACCCCTGGGGGAAAACCGCTTTTCTTTTTTTTTTTTTTAAAGATTTTATTTATTTGACAGAGACAGACAGCCAGCGAGAGAGAACACAAACAGGGGGAGTGGGAGAGGAAGAAGCAGGCTCCCAGAGGAGGAGCCTGATGCGGGGCTCGATCCCAGAACGCCGGGATCACACCCTGAGCCGAAGGCAAACGCTTAACGACTGTGCCACCCAGGTGCCCCGAAAACCGCTTTTCTGAGCTTCAATCTTTGCAGGAGAAACACCACCAAGCTCTAGAGTGAGTAGCTCAGAGCGGCAGCGACCCGTCAGTGCCCTTTGATTTTTAAAATTACTTCTCTGGGAATCAACTTTGGTGAGTGATGATGCTCCGGGACCCTTTAGGAGGAAACTGTTGGGAAATGACCCTGAGTGGACACAGTTTTTGTGAGAATAATTTTTCATTCCAAGGAAGCTCTGGATGCGATGAATCATGTCTTTCTAAGTAGTTCTTGACCTTGGCTTTTTATTAGAGTTATCGCAAAACTTCGGTGCTTGGATCGGACCTCAGAACAATTACAACAGAGTCTCTGGGAGGGGGCAGGGGCCTCAGTCCTTTGTAGAAATTGCCCGTGTGATTGCATTATGTGGGTGAGGTTGAGAATCACGGAGCAGGAATAGGACGTCTTACACTTTCATGAGGACGTGAATCACTGGGGATTTTGCTAAAATGCAGATTTGGATTCAGTAGGGCTGTGGTGGGACCTGGAGTCTAACAAGCTCCGTGGTGAGAAGCATCTGGCAAACATCTCTCCCCATCCCCATCCAGGAGAATGAGACTGGAAAGTGTAGGTGTCCTTATCGGGCTAATAATTTGTCCCCCCTTCAAAAGGATAGTCTTTAAATATTTGTTCAACATTTTTTTTTTTAAGTGGAGGTGGCATTGGTATTGGCAAGGGTTTTTAGAAATTGTGACTTGAATGTTCTGTCCCAAGGAGTGTGGGCAATTTATTACTTTCAGAGCCAGACAGCATCTAATGCTTCTTTTGTGCTTTGGGAATGATCCGTGGCGCATCTCACTAGGGAAGCCCTATTGCCATCCATGGAAACTGGTGTAGCAGCCAGGGGACGACCTGGGCCTTAGCCTGGAATATTGGGTGCTTCAGGCTAAGACGTTGACTCGAGCATGAGTGTGCCTCAAAGACACAAGAACAGTTAGAGTTGACTAACTACAGTGAGTATACCCAGGTCTAGGGGTGGCAGTGACGACAATGGTGACCCATGTTCCATGGTGGTGGCAGTTGTTGCTAGCTGGGCCCTGACCGGGGTTTGCCCCCGGCTGGGATCCTGGGCATCCAGTGTTGCTTGGTTCCAGTTATCCCAATGCTCTTGTGAGCTACTCCATACTCTTTGAAATGAATGTACTTTCTGCTTAAAACGCCTTGCTTTCTATTGTGTGAACTCAGATTCCTGATTGATCCAGAGGGTTGTTGCTGGATTAACTGAGACAATCCACGCAGAGAGCTTACGATTCTACCCAACACAGAAGAAACAACCAGTGAGTGTTCTGTTGATGGGGAAGAAGAGGAAGAAGAAGGTATGGGGTGGGGGTGGGGGAAGAAAAGAAGCCGAGGAAGCTGAGAGGGACAATATGGAGGGCACCTGCTTTCAGTACAGTGGTGAGGAAGGCCCTTCCAAGGCCATACCATAGAAGTTCAGACTTGAACAATGAAAAGACAGCCCCTGGGCAAGATTAGGACACGTGTGGTTTGTCTTGGGGGTCGAGTGTCCACTTCCTTGGATGGGTTCCCCTCGTGCAGGCTCAAATACTCACTCCCTCCCTCTGCCCGGCTGTGGAAGTCTTTCTTCAGAAGACATCCCAGTTGGTCACTCTAGCATAGGCTATGCTCTGCCGACCAATACTCCCCGAATCTCGGGGACATAACACGGTAGATGTGGGTCTAGCGATTCTCCAGGACAGCTGCTCTTCCCGAGTAACTCAGTGATTCTGGCTGCTTTGAGCTCGTGGTTCCATCAGCTCTTCATAAGGCTCCTTGTTGTGGTGGCAAGAGAGAAGAGGTGGAGAGGGTCAAAGACCAGCTCTTGTCTGTCAGACGCAGCCCACTGGCCAGGACTGGTGCTATAGCCTCACTTAGACGCGAGAGAGCTGGGAGCACAGGGAGTGTTGGGGAGTATGTGCAGTCCTGCCGCAAGCTCCCATCAAATCCAGTTGAGTTTCTTCCCTTGCAAGAAACTGGCATTAAAGGCCGACATGTTATACTTGTTGCTGGATCTTGGTTAAACCTCACCATGACCACAGGTGATTAAAAACTGATATCATCTCCACTGTCCCAGGAAGAAACAGAGGCTTGGAGAGTGTATTACTGGGGACTTGTGGTGGCGAATGTTAAGAATCCAGGTCCAGTTGAGGTAGGCGGATAGAGAGGAATTTATTTATGTCAGTAGACATTCTAAGGCTTCAGACACAGCCGGATCTAGGATCGTCACGATGTCATCAGGACTCACTTATTCTCTTGGGTGTGCTTTCTGCTGTGTTGGTGGGCTTTCTTGGTGCGGTGGACCCAGCAGGTTCAGGTGTGTGCCTTCTCTGTTTCAAATACAGTTAAAAAAAAAAAAAAGTGGGGGAAGATTTTCTTCTCAGAGATCCCAACTCCGAATCCCAGGATTGAGTGCCTTTGGTGTACCCAGGTTCATGGGCTGATTCGATTGCTGTGGCTGAGGGGATGGCCTGTGCTCCTGACCTCCTGGGCTACGTGCCCATCTCTAAAGCCAGGGATGGAGTGGTTCACTACCATCATGATTCTGTTACCTGCAGAAGAAGAAATGAAATTTCAATAATGTGCATGAATTTTTATAGCTAGTAGTGGCAGTCACAGAATGTGCATGAAGGCCCATGGTTCTCCCGGGTACTGCTGTATCACTGCGTGACTCGCCATATGACCTCCTGGGCCCATAGTCAACCCGGGGGAGCCATGTCCCTCCAGTGGCAGGAAAGTTCTTCCTGCTGATCTATTTCACTTCTGCAGAGTGCTCATGTGGCATGAAATGTGCTTTCTTCTTGTTAGGGGGAACAAATTTCAGTCTAAATGTTCCCTTCCATGGAGAAGACTGCAGGGTAATCCTGGCTCTAGGCATGCCATCCAAGGAAGGCCCCCCATGGAAGGAACTAGGGAGATCATTGTGGAGGGGAGGGCAGAGGATGTGGGTATCCTTCAGGCCCTGAGATTTACAGCATGTTAGTCTCCTGCCAGCGCCCGGGGCTTGAAGCTCCAAGACTTGCCCGACGTCTAGACTGGGGTCAGGAAGGCTGCTTAAGGCAGGGAAGGATGAACAGAAACAGAGCGTGGCCCTCCATCCCCCTTACACACACACCCAACCCGATAACCTTGTGTCTGACTTTGATTCAAGTGGCTTTGTCCATAGGTGTATGGGCATGCTTATGCCCTCGTCATGGAGGCTTCTCCTTCCTCTTCGCAGATTCAAAAATCCCTGGAGGTAGGGACTGTGAGTTCTACTTCCAGCAAGCTATGGGTGGCTTTAGAGATGCCATTTCTGAAAGCTCCTTGAGCAAGTAGGCTGGAGAGGAAAAAAGTAGGTTTCTGGCCATGTCTGTGTGCTGTCATTACCAAGACCGCATGAGTGTGTGTGTGGGTGTATGTGTGTCTGTGTGCCTGTCGTGTATGTGTGTGAGTGTGTGTCCCTGTGTGTGTCTGTTGTGTATATGTGAGTATTCTTGTGTGTGGATGCGTGCATTCATGTGTGCCTGATTCTTTGTGGGGGGCTGTTCTGGGCGCTGCAGGATGGACGGTAAGCAGCATTCCTGGCCTCTACCCACTAGGTGCTGTAGCAATCCCAACTCCCACTTCGCACAATCAGAAATGTCTCCAGACACGATCAGTGTCTCCTGGAGTAAAATGGCCCCCGGCTGAACCACCGCCATAGACGCTGCTTCCACTGGGCCCCTGCAGTCACACACTCTGATGAACACACACAGTTGTTGGAAGAGAGGGTCACATCACGCCCGAGGCAGAGATGCCCCTGCATGAAGCCCACCCATGTGGCTTTGATCCTGGCAATAGCCTGAGAGAGAGGCACGTCTCCTCTGGGGCACCCCTGGAGGGTGGGGGGCCTGCCATAGCAGCACCTAACGCACACCCTCGAGGGGCAGGGGGTCCGCCGACTTCTCCCAGCTCCAGAGGCCACTTGGGCACCGTGAGCTGGAGGATCCAGGCTCCTTTGTCGCGTCGGAAAGTCAGCATCCCAATAACGAATGTTGACCGAGGGCTGGCTTTATGAGGGCCCTGTGCTGAGTGCTTCGCATAGGTGATCGTTTTTGATCTTCCCGGCAACCTGACGGCGTAACATCTGTTATTACCCCTATTAAACAAACGAGAAAAGGGTGTGTTAAATCATGTGTCCAAGTGGTTGACCTGACGTTTGAACCTGGACACTCGGACTCCAGAGACCGTGTTGTAAACCCCTGTACTGCATATATCTGCATGCCTCTCCCCATTTCCCGAAAAATACACCCCCGTCCTGCCCAAATGCCAGAGAAATACGATTTTAGGTGAAAACAAATGATAATAAGCATGAAACACTAGGGGATGCTTTTTGAGCAATTTTAATAAGCGTTAAGCGATCCTTTTTGAGCCAAGCCTCCCTGATGGACGACCAGAATACCTCGGCTGGGCCGTGTTTTGCTCCCTGGGGAGCAGCATAGGCAGGAAGTCCCACCAGGGCATGTGGCCAGGCACTTCCTTTGTCCACGTTCCTGTTCCTGCCTGTTTGAAAAGTTTGGAGTGTCAGGGAGTGCAGAGGCAGTGGGCGAGGTGGGGGTGAAGCTGAGGGCCGGAGAACAGAGTGGGGCTCAGATGTGGATCCACCTTGCCACTGGGAGGTTTTAGGCAAAATTCTTTGTGAATTTTTACAAATGCCATCAGCAAGCCCCATGGATAATAGGAGCTTTGGGTTGAAAGGTGCTGGGAGGATTCCCACCGTGGCTGGCTTTACTCCCTAAAGATTAGCAGTAGGGGTGAAGCAAAGGCATAATTTAGATTGGTTTTGCTTCCGCTAATGAGCACACCGCTAGGGTAGTTAAAAACCCGTTAGTTTAGATGTGGATTGGAAATAGAGAAAAGCAAGGGGAAGTTGAGCAGAGGTGAGTGTACCTGCAGAGGGCCCGTGAGCTGGGCATGCCTTGTGAGATGCTGCCGAACTCTGATCAGCGGGTCAAGGTTATTATCTGGTAGCTGAAGATATTGAGTAGATCGTGTTAAAGGAGCAGGATGGTGAGTTGAGTGGGTCCTGTGCTATCGTGGGACAGGTTACAAATGGTTACAAGAGAGGAAAGAGGCATCCATCATTAAGGGCAAGTCAGTGGAGAGGACAGCTGGCACGGTTAGTGGAACCTGAAAGTGATTTGCCTTATCCGTACCTAAGGAGAGTGTGGTCAAGGCACAAACAGGTGTGTTCAGATAGTAGCCCCCGTGCTGAAGGGGGTCCATGTGCGTAGGATGGTGATGGTGGGAAAAATTCTAAGTCATGTGCCCATTGGGACCTCTGTTTGCAAGTAACAGAATCTCAATTTAAACTGATTTAGGCAAAACACAAAACAAAGCAGAAAACAAGAGTGAGCGTGTGTGTGTGTGTATGTAGCAGAAGGTCATTAATTAACCTAATGGAAAATTCTGGAGGCAATTCATTTCTGGCACAGAGTGTCAAGAAGCTCAAAGGATTTCAACAGGGCTCTGTGTCTCTTTATCTTTTGACAGTACTTCCCTCTCTTGACCACTCCCACGGGCAGGTTCTCAGCAGGATGGCCCCAAACATGCCTTGCTTCAAGTCCTTAGAATGAAAAGTCTTCTCTTGTTGGTCCAAGTTAACGTTCTGACTTTCGTCTCAGAGGACAGTCCTGGGTTCTGGGCTTCCCTCAGGTGGGGGTTTAGGCCAGGCCCACCCCAACTGCATGGCCTGGGAGTAAGGGAGGGTCCTCACTGGAAGCAGGGGTGGGGGAGTGAGGGTTGGGGGAACTCATGGGCTCTTGATGGATTCAGATGCACACCTTTCATTCCATATGGAACACCGAGCTACAGCCACAAGCTTGCTTGTCATATGGGGGTCACACAAAGTATTCCTGCCCCCCAATTTCCCATCTGTTCTATTGTAAGCTTGGCTGGTGATTTGATTTCATTGATAGTCACATCCTAACAGGTGGTTTTGGGTTTAAAAAACGGCCAACTCCAGGGTTGGCTTAACTGATAAATACCACACAAAGTCATAGAAATGAGCATAAAATATCACTTTCTTTTTTAATGTCTAAGCTTCTCAAAGCGAGACCAGGTCTTTGCATGTCTTCTAAGCCTTCCATCACGCAACCCAGTGGTTCCTTGATTTCCTGTAATACAAGCTGCCTCATGCAAACCTCAGGACGAGGAGCCCTGCCTTGGCCTTCTGTCTTCCCCTTTGCCGTGCCTCCTTCCTGCAGTGAGGCTGCCAGTGAGAGAAGGAACGTGGAGGGGAGCTCACTAACACTTAGTATATTTAAGAGTGACCAAGACCACAGCTGTGGTGACAATTGGTTTGCAGTCCAAGAAGTTTCTGACTGAAAGGCTCAGGACAGCCTTCCCACTCTGGGGTTTACAACCTTAGACCCTCTTCTTATGATCCATTCATTGCTCCAAAGCCCCCTTAGGATCAAAGCAAGGTCCTAAAGAGGCTTTGTGCAAGCCCCTCTCAGACTCCAACCAGATCTTACCGCGAGGCTAGTCAGCAAGACCACGTGCTGCTCTGCCTCAAATTCTCATTATTTTATCAGTGTATGACATTTTTCCTCATGAGGTCATCCACACGAGGGCATGACTGGAGCCAAGGGGGTGGTGCCTGCTTAGTCAAGCCTCCGCGGGAACCTCCCTGCTTGCTGGAACTTGAGTGGGACTCTTGCTTCTATTCTCTCTAGAAGCCCAAGAACATAATTTTCCACCCACAATTCACCTTGATTACATTTTCCAGCATCTTCCCTGAAATCACTGATGGTACTTACGGGTTCTATTGATATTATAGGGACTTATAGGTTCCTTGGCTTTGTAGTATTGTTTATGTTCTCAAAAGACAGTTTTCATTTTGATGTAGGAGGAAAAAAAAGTCTGAATCACATTCTAGAACTTTAAGCTTCAAAAAGCCATGGACATCGTTAGCCACGAGGGAAATAGAAATCAGGACCCAGATGGCGCTTAGGAATCACTAGGATGGCTATAATGAAAAAGATGGACAGTAACACGTGTTGGTGAGGACGTAGAGAGAGTGAAACCCTCAAACACTTCTAGTGGGAATTTCAAATGGTGCAATGATTTGGAGAATAGTCTTGTTCTTCCTCAAAATGTAAAACACAGAGTTACCATGTGGCTCAGCAATTCTACTCTGAGGTACATCTATTTAAGAGAAATAGAGACACACATATTTGTATGTGAATGTTCATAGCAACTGTATTCGTAATGGGCAAAAATGGAAACAACCCAAATGTCTATCAACTAGAAATGGATAAACAAAATGTGGATGAACCTTAGAAACATTATGCTAAGTGAGAGAAGCGTGTCACAAAGGACTATATACAGTATAATTTCCTTTCCGTGGGGTTTCTTTGGGGGGTGATGAATGTTCTGCTGTTGGATGGTGGTGGTGGTTGCACGATTGCGTGAATATACTAAAAACCATTGAATTGCACATTTTAAATGGGTGAATTGTTTCATGTGTGAATTATACCTCAAATATATATATATGGAGAGAGAGAGAGAGAGAGAGTGAGTCTGTGATAGGAATAGAAAGTAACCAAAGAAAATATTCAGTGGTAAAGTTACTTCATAAATAATAATGGTAGTGTGTCCTCCACCCCCCCCAATCACTTCTGATCATGTGTTAGGTCTCTAATTCCTTATACTAATTAATGACAACTCTTGTTGGTGAGCAGAAAGATGGAAAATTCTCAATTTCGAGGACAAATGTATAAATCTTAACTTTGATGGGGTCGTTGCATGAGCCCATGTTTGCTATGAGACGTGGGCTGTGTTTTCTGATTATGGAGTAATGGGGAAGCATCTTCCAAGTGAAAGGGAACAAATGAGACTCTTAAAGCAAGTACAATTTCTCGCTCACTTAAGAATGGAAAGTGTTATATTTATAAGAACAATCCAAAGTGTTTTATTAATCTCAGGTCTCTCCTAGTGTGATGACTTATGGGAGCTCTGTTCTCCCCATGCTGTGCTGTCTTTGGATTTAGTGTTAGGGCCAGACCTAGAGGGGCACTTCAGAGGCTGGTACAGGGAGACCAGAGGGAGTTTCTTTTCTACAGAGTCAGAATCCGTGTCCTTAGCTCACCAAGAGGACGTTACTGGAATCACAGCTGGCTATAAGCCATTCGATATTAGAAACTGGGTCCTGGCCAACTGGACATCCTGAGGACCCAGCATTGCATCTGACACATAGTAGGCACTTCATATTATTTTCTTGACAGTGAAATGTTAACTGGAATACAGTGGGCAATGCAGACACAGGCCCTTACAGAAATAGTAAGGGAGACGTTAATCAAATAATCACATTCAAACGCAATTATAAACTGTGAAGTACCTTGAGGGGGAAACATGCAAGGGCATGTAGAATCATTGATGACCGAATGTCCACATGACACCCTTGTAAACTTTGCCTCTGGCACGCTCTGGTCTCTCTAAGCGGATGTGTTTAGACAGAGAAGAAATTAGTTCACTCTAGCTGTCATCAGGGCTTAGACGGTCAGGACTAATTTGCTCAAAGGAAAACTGTTTATGCCAGCCCGCCTCCTTGTTGAAGGAGGGAAGGGCACAAGAATAGGGCCTCCTTGCGAACCATCTTGCAGGGTGGCGTTGGTAGCCCGGGCCACCAATCAGGAGCTGAACACCAGCGGGAAGCCAGAGAGCAACGGTACCCGCGAGGAGGAGACTCTGTGCTGCCCCCATGTGGTGAAAGCCGAGCGTGCTCCTCTGCTTCTCGTTCAGGTCCAGAGCACCGTCCACACCAGCCCATCAGAGAACTCACCGGGTCCTTCCGCATTGCTTCTTGCCTTTATTGTTCCGAGATGTGCTTGTTGTAAGGAGTTCTGACCTTACATCCATAAGCCTATTGGATATGGCTCTACTTAGAAGCCCCATAGAAACCTGGTATTTAAAATATCTGAAAATTGGGGCGCCTGGGTGGCACAGCGGTTGGGCATCTGCCTTCGGCTCAGGGCGTGGTCCCGGCGTTATGGGATCGAGCCCCACATCAGGCTCTTCTGCTATGAGCCTGCTTCTTCCTCTCCCACTCCCCCTGCTTGTGTTCCCTCTCTCACTGGCTGTCTCTATCTCTGTCAAATAAATAAATAAAATCTTAAAATAAAATAAAATAAAATATCTGAAAATGAACTTATCGCCTCTCTTCTTCTGTACTCTCTGAGCTGGTAAAGGGCATCATTCAGTCCCTTCCTCTCCCTCTGCCCAGGGCTAAGCAATCACATTCCTATTCAACAGGACTTTGTGTGTCTTACTGAATTTCTCCTCTCTTTCCCCTCCCCAGCGCTGTTATGTCAGTGATTAAGTTGTTTGTTAAAGAAACATACAGAGTATATAGGCTTGTTGTTTTATTCAAAGGTTATTATTTGATTTGCTGTTTGTTGGGGTAATTGTTCTTGTTCAGAGCAAAAGCTTTCTTGAATATAAGGGACATTGTCCTATCTGGTTGGCAATGGGCCCCTTCTAGGAACATTACCAGTTCTTTGCTTCATTTAGCTGTAAATAAAATATAAACGAAATGACCCTCCATCTATCCATTTTCTGATGGAGTTGTAAATTTAATCAGAAAAAGACAAAAGGGGCGCCTGGGTGGCACAGCGGTTAAGCGTCTGCCTTCGGCTCAGGACGTGATCCCGGCGTTCTGGGATCGAGCCCCACATCAGGCTCCTCCGCTGTGAGCCTGCTTCTTCCTCTCCCACTCCCCCTGCTTGTGTTCCCTCTCTCGCTGGCTGTCTCTATCTCTGTTGAATAAATAAATAAAATCTTAAAAAAAAAAAAAAAGACAGAAGACCTCCTTGTCTGGAAATAATGGTGTGTACCTTCTGTAAATGCCATCTGCATCCATCTTTGAGTTTAGAGGAGTGCATTTTAAAGGTAAATCTAGCAGTGCAAACGCACATCTCGCAGAAATCCGTAATTTAATGGAGTTTTCCTGATTAGTGCTTTAAGTCACAGTTTGCCACATAAATCCCCAAAGCTCTGTGTACCACTCACTATGAATCAATTGATGGGTTAAAAAAATTATAAAGAAACAATTCTTATGAAATATTTATTATGTTTTTTCTTGCCTGGAGAAAATTTTATTATTCAGTTTGTGATATTATAATCTACGATCCTAACAGTGATTTGACCCTTTTTAATTCTCAAGTGTGTGTCATCTGAATGGAAAAGATGGGCAGAGCAATTTATTTCACTAGAGGTGTTTGGCCTTTGAGAGAGTATATCGATCATTGGATTACTGAAGGCTTCCTACTGTTTTGACTTCACAAACAGTTGGAATTAAAGGGTAAGATCAGTCCTTCTTTTGGTGAAAATATTTCAGATTTTTTGTGTCTCCATTGCCTGGGTACCCTCTGTTGCTCCGTTTGTTTCCTTTACTCTTAGATATCTGGTGTTGCAGAATCATAAAATGTTAGCTCAGCATAGTACTTTGAGATCATCCTCACATAGAAGCTTCTGGAAAGATTCACAGTCTCTTTTAATCTTTGATGTACAAAGTTGGAGATCCTTGGGCCTGACTTTGGCCCTGCCCCCACCTTTCTTCGATAGGCAATACGGAAGGGATTATTGGTCACCTCTCACTCATTCTGCTGGTGGCCTTGACAAGCAGCAACAGTCATGAATTCTACTGAGACACGCTCTGTTTCCCAGGTGTCTCTCGTAAATGGTGCTCTGTGTGCGCTGAACCGAAGCAAATGAGTTATCTGCTGGCACAAAGCTGATGGCATGGAACTAGTTGTGTTTTATTGAATTATCCGTCTTGCTTGGCATAAGAAGTTGTGTTGAAATTCTTCCCACTTCCCGGTCTTTTTTATTTTAAAATTTGTGGGTGGTTTTTTTTTTTATGTCTATATTCCACTTTTTTTTAAATGTTTTTTTTATTTTATTATGTTAGTCACCATACAGTACATCCCTGCTTTCTCATGTAAAGTTTGAGGATTCATTAGTTGCGTATAACACGCAGTGCACCATGCAATACGTGCCCTCCTTACTACCCATCACCAGCCTATCCCATTCCCCCACCCCCTCCCCTCTGAAGCCCTCAGTTTGTTTCTCAGCGTCCATAGTCTCTCATGCTTCATTCCCCCTTCTGATTACCCCCCCTTTCTTTATCCCTTTCTTCACCTACCGATCTTCCTAGTTATGTTCCACAGATGAGAGAAATCATATGATAATTGTCTTTCTCTGCTTGACTTATTTCACTTAGCATTATCTCCTCCAGTGCCATCCATGTTGCAGCAAATGTTGAGAAATCGTTCTTTCTGATAGCTGAGTAATATTCCATTGTATATATGGACCACATCTTCTTAATCCAGTCACCTGTTGAAGGGCATCTCGGTTCCTTCCACGATTTAGCTATCGTGGACAATGCTGCTATGAACATTGGGGTGCATATGGCCCTTCTCTTTACTACGTCTGTATCTTTTCAGTAAATACCCAGTAGTGCAATGGCTGGATTGTAGGGTAACTCAATTTTTAACTTTTTAAGGGACCTCCACACTGTTTTCCAGAGTGGCGGTACCAACTTGCATTCCCACCAACAATGTAGGAGGGATCCCCTTTCTCCACATCCTCTCCAGCAATTGTTGTTTCTTGCCTTGTCAATTTTTGCCATTCTAACTGGCGTAAGGTGGTATCTTAGTGTGGTTTTGATTTGAATTTCCCTGATGGCTAATGATTTTGAACACTTTTTCATGTGTCTGTTAGCCATTTGTATGTCCTCATTGGAAAATTTGTGGGTTTTGATAAGGGCAGTGCTTAGAACAGTTCATAATATATGATGTGCAATTATCTCTGTCACGTTCATTTATGTATAAGCACCTATTTTGGTCCATAATGGGGTGAGTCAGCGGAAGACTGCCCTTTGCTTGCAAGTCCAACGTTAAGTAATTTCACATTAACTTCATAAATTATTTGTAATTCTAGGCAACACTGAAATGACAAACTTCAGAAACAAATCGCATTCGTATTCCCCTTGAAATTACTTGAAAAGCTAGCATCTGTCTGTGAGATCAGAGAGTCTGCTATTTGGCTCAATTTTTCTTTTTCCCTCTCTTACTATTGCTTTGCTGGGTCATGTAAATCTGATTTCTGCCTTAGCATTTCCGTCCTTTAATTACAGTAGATCGTTGGCATTTGCAGATTTCCAAACTCATGGGATTGACTCTACCCTAGAGGCCCTGTAGTTATTTGTAGTTTTACAGAAGTAAGAATTAGAAATGTATCCGGCATGGGCTGGTAAGCTAGAGAGAGGTCCTTTGCTAATAAATACACTCGACTGACCCCAAAGCTTGGCATGGGATCACTCCTCCGTCATGGAAGTTTCCAGCTGCCTCTGGGTAACTTAATTCGTAGTCAACCTACATTAGAGATTTATGGATTAAATTACACACTATAGAGGTATATGTGGATTTGGAGTTTGTGATGGTTTAGGACACTGTTTCTCAACCTTTAAAATACTGCTGGTTCCTGGGAAACATCCCTAGAAATACTGATTCATCGTTCTGAGGTGGGGCCTGAAGATGTGTACTTTTAAAAAGCTCCCCAGGCAATTCTCATGTGCAGACAGAGTTGGGGGCCAATGGATACTTCGATTCTTCATGAACCCCAAGCTCTAGCTTAAAAGACTTGAATGGTTTCCCACTGCCATCAAGAGGAAGACCAACCCCTTCAATGTCTCCTAAAACCAAAGTTTCTCAGGATCTGGACTCTGCATTCCTACCTCAGCCTCTTCTGGCAGCACTCGCCTCTTCTTTGTACATCTCTCAGCCTCTGGTATGCACCCCACTCCTTCCTTCCATGGCCTTTGGATGTGCTCTTTCCTTTGGTGGAAAGCTCTTTTCACCTCCCCTGCCCTAGCGAACTCCTATGCATCCTGCAGATCTTAGCCGAGCCGCATTTCCTCAGTGAAGCCCCTCCTGACCCCTTTTCCCCACCCTTGCTCACCCCCTCACTTCCTTATAGTGCTTACAGTTGTGATTGAGGTGATTCTTTGCCTCCTGCCCATCTCCCCAACAATGCTGGAGGAGCTCAAACCAGAAGGCTCCACGAGGGCAGGACCATGTCTTCTTGGCTCTAGACCCCTCTTCCCAGCAGGATGCTTGCACAGAGCTGGAGTTTAAGACCATCATTGAGTGAATGCATATAAGGTTGGCCACGTTCTTCATCTGTTGCATTGACTATCCCACCATCAGGATAGGAGTGGATTCATTCATTTAGAACTAAATGAAATCCATTAATTGCTGATTAAATACTGTTCTGAACATTGTTCTAAGCCAGAGTTTCCCAGTCTGGGAGCTCTTGACATTTTGGGTTGGATAATTTGTTGGGGGGCTGTCCTGTGAATGGAGGACTTTGAGCAACATCCTTGACCTCTACCCACTCGATAGCCGTAGAAGCCCCTCCCCGAGTTGTGCCAAACAAGAATGTCTACAGACACTGACAGTTGTCCCCTGGGGTCCAAGATCAACCTTCGCTGTTCTAGGCAGAGAGAGTAGGGCCAGAAGTTACCATGACTACCTATGGCGGGGACCCCCAGCATGGTTATCTGTTGCTCTTTGAACTTCTGGGGAAGGAAGAACTTGGTCATGCTCAAGTTCATCATGAACTAATAACTGAAAGAAAAGAAAAAGAAACAAAGAGAAAAGAAAAAAAGAACACTTTGAAAATGTTGAATCCTACTGGAGGGCTTTCTTCTATGTGTCCCTGACAATTTTGGATTTAAGATAAAGAAAAACAAGGGTGATGGCAATGGATAATGACTCATTTTTGAGAGCCACCAGGGTCCTTGTGATGAAGTCTGGGGCAGCAGTATGTGTACGAGTGAAGTGTGCCCCTTGAAGCCCTCCCCAGACACAGTCCCTGCTTCTGTCTTTTTTTTTAATATTATTTTTTTATTATGTTAGTCACCATACAGTACATCCCTAGTTTTTGATGTAAAGTTCCATGATTCATTACTTGCGTACAACATCCAGTGCACCCTGCTTCTGTCTTTTTGACAATGTCTGGTCCCTCAAACCTTTTCTGCTTAACTGATTTCCAAACTTGGCTAATCACCAAAATGATAGGAGAGCCTTCTAGAAGTAGACATGCCCAGCCCTCTCCCATGGAGATTCTGGGTCAGGACAGCAATCTGAACTTGCGAGGGGCTCCTTCAGAGGAGCTGATGACCCTTTGCTTTGGAAGATGCTCGCCTGAACCACAGTAGCCGCAGCTAACGGTAGCTGCTAAGCCGCTAGCGTAGGTGAGTACCTGGGAGCCAAGCTCCGCGCTGAAGAGTCAGGGTTCGGGGTGTATGAGTGGGGGGTCCCTGGAGGCTGCGGGATGGGCCAGCATTCTGTAAAAAGGGACAGTGGGAGGAAACAAGTGGTGGGTCTATGGAACTGGGAGCACATGGCCTGCCTGAAATAGGGAAGGGCTGAAGGGAATATTTAGATCAGGGACAGTATCCATAGCACCAGAGAACTCAAGTCCTTTATTACCGAAATCCATTCGGCTGCCAAGAGGGGCTCTCATTTTTAATCTTCCTCCCTCCTTCCCTTTTTTCTCTCAATGAAATAAAGCTTCCAGCATTTCCTTAATATTTTTATTTAGGGGAAAGAGAAGGAAGGTGGGAGAAAGATGATCTAAGTGTTTTGCTACAGGCAAAATCTCCCTCTACTTTGAACACTTTGAGAAGGCTAGGACTGCTGGCCAATTAGCCTTCTGCTGGAGCTGGGGCAGTGAGAGTGGATGTGGGGGTGTAGGCCGGTGCTCTTGGGTGTTCTCACTTTACCTAGAAATTTCCGTATGGTCCAAGACAGGAGAGGGCAGGGTGGGGGCAAGAGCTCATATTCTCAGTGAGCGGCTGGGTTTATGCAGTAAGGATTTCTTCACACATTCCAAGTAGCACTTAAAAACTGTGCAACAAGTTCAATTTGTAAGAATCTGTTTAGAATATGTCAACACAGACGTCAAAAAAAAAAAAAAAAAACCCACCAAACAAAAAAACACGCAAACCATATTCTCTCAGGGAAGGAGTTAGTCATCTTTCTTACTGCAGACAATTTGGAGGAATGGGGTTTGGATTACAGGACATGAGTGCAATACAAATGTAATTGTTTGGAGGTAATTTGAAGAAAAATGAAGGGTGCTTGTACTGGGAGTTCAAGGACATCAAACAGTCTTTATATGATGGAGTTTTGGGTGAAAGCTCTCATGGAAATTACAGTCTGAGTCCTGAGCTGTCAGTCCAGGGACTGGGTCCTTCATCGCGGGTGAACTCCCAGCTCTCCAAGGGGAAAGCAGCTATTCTAAAAATTCTTCACCATTCAAAGGCCTCTCTTGCAGTTCTACGTAAGTGGGCACTTGATTTCTTAGCACTTTATTTTACTGCTGCACATAACCCCGGGACGTGGTTTGTGATGCTGTTGGTGTTGGAGGTTTCACAATGAGTGTTTAGTTAGGTAGAATTGAGACAGGCTTTGAAAAGATTTACATAGTCCCCCCTTCTGTTAGCTTCAGTTTTTGGAATGGCTAAGATGTAAATTATTGCTTATTGATGTGACATCGAACATATGTTTGCATAATAACCAGGAGGTTTAACTTGGAAGGAAAATACCTGCGGAGCTCAAACCAGAGCCACAGAATCAGGGTTTCTGGAAGCGTGAGCTGCTACTTGATCGTGTGGTGGTTAGAGTTCAGGGCCCAGGTCCACACGGCCTGGGCTCCAATCCAGTCCCAGCACCTGTAGCTGCAGTAGATTAATGGCTTCCCCCAGTCCCTGCCCTCTGCAGCGTGTCTTTGCTCCTCCCATTAAGGTGTAGAGTCTCTTTCCCACCCCAGGAATCTGGGCTAGGCTGTGACCTGCTCCAGTCAACAGAACGCAAGGAAAATGCTTTGTGCCAACTTCAAGGCTCAAGTTCTTACACATTTCCACGTTTACTTGGAACACTGCTTCTGCCCTGCGAGCAGGCCAGAGCCAGCCTGCTGGAGTGTGAGAGACCCCGTGGAGGCTCATGGAGGCCCCACAGCCAACAGCCAGCCCACCGCCAGCAACAGAGATGCCTAGAAACATCCAGAAGCATCAATGTGCAGCTGATGGCAAAGCAGAAGGAACATAGACAAGAGGGAGAAAAGTGCATAGCTGAGCCTAGCTTAAATTTTGAGGGAGTTTGGGGGATTTTGGTAATGGCAACAGAATAGTGGCTGCATTAGTGACATGGTCATGGATGGGCTGCTCAAGGTTTCTGTACCCGTTCCCTTGACTGTAACGTGGGTCTAGTAATGTTACCTCGGAGCAGAGCTCAGGATGCTCTTTCGTAACGCCTTGCGTACAGGGAGTGGTGATGGGTGTCGGTCCGTATTCTTAAGGCTGGGTTGACAGGAAGGCTCAGCCCAAGCTTGTGTGTCAGCGGGAGAGAGCTTTAGTCTCTGAGCTCCTCTGTGAGGGAGAGGACATATGGGTCAGTGGGTCTAAGGCAGGGCTTTCTCTCCCAGTTCTAAGAAGGTCTGAAGAGGGAAGGAGCAGCTCTTATCTTCGGAGGGAAGCCTGGCCCGGTTCCGAGAGGCAGCGGGATGGGCGTGTGGGGGCTGCTGGTTCTCTGCAGCCCAGACTCTGCTCTCCCTTGCTGTACAGATTTTGAGCGTTCAGTAGTAAGGAAAGCAATACTTTATTTTATGGAACTGGATATTTCAGAGTAAAGGAACACCAGATTGGTGTTTATGCTATGATCGATGGTGCTAATACTGGCAAATCTCACTCTGTCGGGCTTCAGCAGACACAGACATAGACAGCACCTTGT